>NW_022158690.1:1500205-2038146 GCF_000260195.1 Fusarium odoratissimum NRRL 54006 | reverse complement strand
GTACAAGCGGGGGTCACGGTCGGCTCTGGGAAGTCATGACGGGAATGGAGTTTATCCTAGAACATCTTGAAGACTGGAAGGTTCTCTACGAGGATGAAACTGCTGATCCGGCTGCGGAAGAATGGTATACAACCCAGGGGGAGGAAGCTAGACCGGCCATGGGTGTGACATCAACACTTTCGCGGCCACCGACAGTCGGACAAATCCGGGAGCGACCCTCACGGCAGTCACGGTTACCATCACGACTTCAAGGATACGAAATTACACCATTGCGCCGCCGTCGCGAAACGACTCTTCCAGCTCGCCCACCCGCCAGCTCACAGTTTAATGAAGATGCGCTTCCTGTACATTCCCGAGAAGACTACCTGCAAGACGATGCTCGTTCGGTGAGCAATATTGCCAGTATGGAGGGTCAGGAGCGCGCTAGCATTAAGGCAAGTATAAACAATGCTTGGATTAAGTTAAACGAGTACTATACTCTCCTCGGACGGTCGCCTCTGTTTGCAGCCTCTGTTGTTCTGAATCCGGACCTTGGACTCCGGTGGCTGGAGACCAATTGGACTTCCCCAGAACAGCTACAATGGCTTCGAGATGCAAAGGACGGCATCAAAGTCTATTTTTGAGCGTTGGTACTCGAAGAATGACGATAATGCCTCTGAGAGTGTCTTTATCACGCCTTCGTTGACGCCCCGACCTGAACAAAGTAGGTTTGAGCAGTGGATAAAAAGCCGACAACCTAAGCTCTCGGCAACAGGCAGTGAACTCGAACGGTATTACAGGCTCGAACCAGAACAGGTAGATGATCCCATTCGTTGGTGGATCGATCATAGCAATGCTTTCCCACGTTTGAGTAGGTTTGCACTGGATATTCTTGCTATTCCGGCCATGTCAACCGACTGCGAGAGGGCATTCAGTCTTGCGAAGCTTACAGTCAGCTCACAGCGACATTCTCTACTTGGATCAAGCATTGAATCGATCCAGCTACTGAAGAACTGGGTCAGGGGAGGATGTATTACTCTCGGAGGCCTATGCTCGAGTAACAAGGCCGATTAGAATCCGACGGTGGGGTCGTGAGGCCGAGGGAAGCTTCACGTGAGCTACGACATATCAGATATCAATCAATCAATCAAATCAGATCAGATTCGAATGGTGATTTATCAGTTCAGATCAGATTTGGGTCCTAATCTGATTTGATTGATCTGACGGCAGCCCTGCTTTTGCCCTTCTCCAGTGTGCGCAGGGAGCCCCTTTCCTGGACAGCTTGTGGCAAGGCGGGTGTACCAATGCGCGACATGCCGTACAAGGGCTAGCTGCGGAGGCTCATACAAGTCGTTGCGAGTTACTGTATGGACAGGTCATCTTTCTCGAGTGCAGACTCCACGATTGGTAACGGGTCCGGTCAACATCTGAAGCTTCGCGGATCAGTGTTGATCCGCAATACCCCACTGCGCTAACATGGCGATGACGGTGACCGGCTAAAATTCCCGGTTTTCTCTCTCCGACTGTTGTTCAGATTTGCTTACTGCCCAGCCCATGTATTTCAAAGCTTATACATAGTATTAATTTCAATCTTTTAACTTAGTAGTCCTATTAGATACTTATATATATATATATATATATATATATATATATTCCAATAACGTTATTTATTATTCTTTTATTCATAGTACTTTTTATAATTCTGTACCTTAAGTATAAGCCAAGAGTATCGGACCTTCAGTAAGTCAAGATGTAAACGTTGGATCCATCGCCATCGGCCTTATATCTAAGATGGCCTCTTGAAGTGCACCTTCAGCTCCTCCCAGCTATGCTTATTATAATCGGGCTGCACCTTCTTACACGTCTCCAAACCCCAATCCGTAATCCCCAGCATCAAACTACTCTCAAACATAAACGCCATGCTCCCCTCCCCCACCTTAACAGGCTTCAACTCAGCATTGCTCGCTCTCTCGTAAGAATCAGCATCCGGTCCATGAGCACTCATGATGTTGTGCAGACTAGCCCCCGCGGGCTGAAATCCACCGCCGGTCTTGGCATCGTACTGGCCGCAGATTAACCCCATGAACTCGGACATGGTGTTGCGGTGGTACCAGGGCGGGCGGAATGTGTCTTCCTGGACGAGCCAGCGCGGGGGGAAGATCACAAAGTCGGCGATGGCGGTGCCGGGATGGTCGGACGGGCCGGTTAGGACGGTGAAGATGGAGGGGTCCGGGTGGTCGAAGGATGTGCTGCCGATTACGGAGAAGCGGCCTAGGTCGTATTTGTAGGGGTAGACTGTAACTGTCAGCAGATACTCTCAACATGCGTAGAATTATGTCTGTAACTCACATCTATGAAGGTTAGCTTTGAACAGTAAATAATGGGTAGGGATACTCACTTTCCATGCCAAGCAACAACATCGAACGGGGTATGTCCCTGCTCAGCAACAAAAAGTTCGTTGTTGAACTTATTCAAGATCGTCCAACTACTCTTCGTATCCTCATCAAAGTCTGCAACGGGGATCTGAAAGTCCCGCGGATTCGCCAGACAATTCGATCCAATAGGTCCCAACTCCGGCAGTTGAAAGTGTCCCTGATATAACTCAAGGATATACCCTCTCACCGGCCCCTCAGGCAGCGTAACCCTGTATCTCACTCCCCTAGGAATAATGGCAATCTCATTCGGTCTCACGAGCAATCGTCCCAGCTCAGTCTGAATATCCAAAACTCCATGCTGCGCAACAATAAGCATCTCTCCATCGGACGAATACAGAGCTGTTTTCGCATCCATGTCCCTCCCCGCGGCGAAAACGTAGATTCCAAGACCGGATTTAACGGTGGGATCACCTGCGCCAGAGACAAGCTTTAGACCACGAACCCAATCGACGTTTTCATCAATGTCGAAAGGATCCCAGCGGAGTTGCTGGGGCTCATAGTTTAGTTTTGCTTTGAGAATTGGGGATGAAGGATCACTAAAGCGTTTGTAGGTTGAGTGTGAGGCGGAGGGAAGAATGCGGTACAGCCATGTTTGACGGTTCTCATGGCGGGGAGCTGTGAAGGCTGTGCCGGAGAGCTTCTCGGCGTACAGGCCGTAGGGGGGCTTTTGAGGGGAGTTGGCGCCTATCGGCAGTGCTCCTTTGATAGACTCAGATCTAGTTCCATTAGTCACTATTCATATTCAAGGTGAAGTGTTGAGACTTACTCGTGGAATGAATCGAAGCCATTGAGGTAAGAATACTTCTCAGGCGTAGAAAACTTGGTGACAGGCATATTGGCAATGATCAAATCACATATGTCATGCTCAAAAGAGTAGATAAGAAATCTTTATCAATCAGTTCCTTCTGCTTTATTTATCGATATTCTTCGGTTCAAGCCCGAGTTTCCGAGTGGTTGATACTTCCCGGCCCATCCGACACCATCTCGGAAAGCATGGAAATTTCCGAAACGACCCCGCGCTGAAGATGGTCACTTATCGTGCATCACGACATTAATACAACTCTACAGCGCAATATAATGATCTCAAATAGAGGGCCCTTTATTTGCAGAGGATTTAAAAGATCGGTATTGCCACTGAGGATATTTCGTTGTCAAATTGTTGTATCATTCTCAACGTCTTCTCTCTCAAAATCGTTCAAAATGGCATCTTGGCTTACTATCCCTTCTAACAGCCACTTCTCACTGGCAAACATTCCTTTTGGTATTATTTCAACATCTGCTGAACCAACTCACCGTCCTGCCATTGCAATCGGCCAGCATGTCCTTGACTTATCAGCCTTTGCTCAAAACAATGGTTTCTCCAAACTAGCTGATTTTCCCTCCGATCAACTCAAGGTCTTTTCTCAAACTACCCTCAACGACTTTGCTGCTCTTGGAAGACCTGTGCATAGAGCTACACGGGCTTATCTACAAGATGTATTTCGTCAAGAAACCCCGTATCCTGAGATCCTCAAGAATAATGAGTCCCTGCGAAAACAAGCTCTGATTCCAATTGAGGATGTTCAGTCTCATCTGCCGCTTAGCATTGGCGACTATACCGATTTCTTCGCTGGTCGCAACCACGCTCACACCGTGGGAACGCTCTTCCGCGGCGCCGCAAACGCTCTGCAGCCAAACTACAACCATCTCCCCGTTGCATACCACGGCCGCGCAAGTTCCGTCGTGGTATCAGGAACACCTCTCCACCGCCCCTGGGGCCAAGTCCTCCCTAACCCCCAAGCCAAAGAGCCTGTGTTCCAACCCTGTGCCCGACTCGATATCGAGTTGGAGCTCGGTATGTTTATCAGCAAGGGAAATAAGCTCGGGGCTCCTGTTGATGTGAATAATGCGGAGGAGCATATTTTCGGATATGTTCTTATGAATGATTGGAGTGCGAGGGATATTCAACAGTGGGAGTATGTTCCGCTGGGGCCGTTTAATGCCAAGAATTTCGGGACGACGATCAGTCCGTGGGTTGTTTTGGCGGATGCGTTGGAGGGCTTTAGGGGGAGGGGGTTGGAGAATGAGGTACCCCCCAAGAAGTATCTTGATGAGAAGAGGGAGAACTCGATCCTTGATATCAACCTTGAGGTTTCTATTACCAGTAAGTTATCGCCCCCAAGACTGCCCAATAGAGTAATGCTGACTCAGAGAAGCCGCCAAGGGTAACAAGACGAAAATCACCCAAGTCTCATCCCAGAACCTCCTCTGGTCCTGGCCCCAGATGATCGCCCACCATTCCGTTTCTGGGTGTAACTTGCGCACAGGAGATTTACTCGGTTCAGGAACGATTTCTGGCCTTGAGCCGGGAACACAGGGAAGTCTTCTTGAGCAGACGATGGGCGGGAAGCAGTTTGTCAAGTTGGAGGGAGGAGAGGAGCGTAAGTTTATTCAGGACGGTGATAGTATTACTATTACCGGCTGGTCTGGTACTGCTGAAGATGGCCTTGTTGGGTTTGGAGAGTGTGAGGGTACGATTGTTGCTGCTGTTCCTCGGGACTAGCGAGGCATTGGGGGCTGCTAGCTTAAGTGCTTATTTAGACTCTAGAATCTGCAATTCTTATTCTCACATCATTTCATTTAAGTGGTTACACAACGTGATACATGGAAACTTTTGAATCTGTCCTCTGATCTTCTTAGCAGATTGTTGTTGATCACGAAACCGGTGCTTGAGTCCCCTCGTATCCTCATAGCAAATTCGTCAGGTATAGGAATATTATGGCTTTCATATCTCAGATCAGAACATGTCGGAATTTGAGGTAATCGTGATCAACCTTCACATGTCTTGGTAATTTCGCTCAAAAAGCTATATCCACAAGACACTATCCGGACTAAGTGCCGACATATACTTTTCCTCGTCGTATTCCTGCACAGCAGTGGAGCTTAACATAGCTCCGGAATTGTCAGCTCAGGTTCCGAAGCAGCTACTTCATATAAACCTCCGAACCTCCAAATACATTTCTGCATATCTATATCCGTACTTCCTTCTCCCCACTCCACCAACTCATTAGATCATTCTCGCCAAATATTCATCATGTCCGGCCAAATCACCCGCGTCACTCTCTTCAAGATCCCTAAGGCGGAAGATCAACAACATCTCGTGGACCTCTACAAGCAAATGCCCCAAAAAGCTACGAAGGTAACCCAAACCCAACCCCTCAATCTATCTCTCCTAACACTTCACAGGACGGAAAGCCTTATATCGTGTCTGTTCAAGCTGGAAAAGCGAAAGCAGACCAACGATCCCAAGGCTTCACAATCGTGGCTATCTCAACATTCGCATCTCAGGAGGACTTTAACTACTACGATACTCAATGCGCAGCGCATCTTGAGTTGAGGACTTTTGCAAAGAGTGTTAACGAGGGCGTTGCGATGATTTACTTTGAGAACGAGGTTCTATAGATTAAAATAAGATTCTCATATTAAGCCTTGGAATCTCATGGATATATCCTTTCCTTGCTCTGCAGCCATAGCATACTCTCCCTCTTCGCTAAACGTACTTGGAACAGGATGTAAGAATTGTTGTCCTTCACCGAACGCGTTGAAGAGATTTAGGAGGGATTCGCTCATTTGAAACATATCCGGTACTGAGTTTGCCACGTCTGCGTCGCCAAACATCATGTCGCCAAAGGAGAAGGACTCGTTTTCGGGCATTGCCATGGGGACTTGCTCTGCTGCATTGACTTCGACTTGCGGAGCATTCTGCTCGTTTGTCGGCCCGTTGTGCGCATTTTCATCATCCTTTCGAGCCTCACCCTCTTCACCGTTTTGAGGGAAGCCGAAAGTGTTCATTCGGGGAATCATACCGCGAATGCTCTTCCAAAGTCTTTTGCTGACAATGTTGTGCCGTGATAGTCCTCTGACTAGTTCAACGCCGTCTGAGAAGGTGCGTTTGCATGGCACGGAGAATATATCTGGGGCGTGACAGACTGCTAGGAAGATGACTGCCAAAGCACTTAGCAGGAAGTAGTTGAAGACATTCTGCTGTCGTTTGTAGATATCCGTCGTAGCGTGAAGATGGACCAAGACTTGAATGGTATCCTGCGCTATATCGACTACCAGCCATGCGTTCTGCGGGTTTGCAGCTATGCTAGCTGTACTCATCAGATGATGCCGATAAATCAGGATACGGGCGTAATTGCCACGGAGGTATAATAGAGCACGGAGGCGATGTGGCAGTCGAGGTTGAGCTCGTGGTGCAAGACCAAGACGAGGATGACGAAGTCGGAGATGAGGTGGAATAGAGTCCAACCAATCTTGAGTTTTCAGATCAAGAATAGCAGCTGTATCATCCGGAATGGTTTGTGAGGCAGATCCAAAGGGAGGAATAGCTTCCCAGATTTTAGAGCATAGCTGGCCATATCCAACCATGCATTGAAGATACAAATACTCTTCATCCTATTCTCATCAGTCTTGATCATCAACCCCCATGAGTGAACTTACGGGTTTCGGCAACTCTGGATCAACGTCCTTATCGACCAGCGCAAACGATAAACTCGTTCCAAAACTCCATCGTCGATCAAGCACGTACACGCACCAAAACACGCGCGTAGCTAAACGTCGAGAATCAGTGTCTTTGAAGTTATCCAAAAGACTCCTTTTTCGATGGAGTCCCATCTCCAGAGCTTGGCGCGCTGCAATTCCGATAGAACGCCATGCTAATAGCTCCTCGCCTGCGTGGAAGTAGTATATACTCTACTGTTGTCAGCAAACCCTTTCTCGATGATGTTGGAGTGGACGTACCAGCATTGCTAATAGTTGAACTTCCTTTAGATCAACCTGCGGACTCAGGATGCTCGATACATTCGTCTGCACCGAGTCCACAATCGCCGTCGCCAACTCAAGCTTACTCGGCTCCTCCAACAATATCCCCGTCGATATCGCCACCTTTGCAATATCAATATCCTTACTACTCACCTTCCCCTCATCCTCAAACCCCAGCGCCCCACCACGAATCGCCTGCAATATCTCCTTCGACTGCGCGATATACTCCGCAATATCAATAAACGGATACACTGACTCAACCTCCTCCTGGAAATTAACAAGATACTTTGTGATGTCACTCGCCGTGCAGCAGTGCCAGAAACTTAAGTCGTTGATGGAGTCCAGGACTGGTTCAATAGGAGATTGGGCGCCGCTAGGGGGCATTGAGTCGAATTTGGGCACGCCCATGCGGTTTAGCGAGCGTTCGCTGACGAGGATACCGAATGCTGAACGCGTTGGACCGACGAACTGGGGCTGTTTGGGCATTTCGCCGCGGTGGGTGCTGGCGGGTGAGTGGGTTACTATGTTGTGGGATGATACGGTTGATGCATCTTGGGGATGGCTTTGGTGTTGGCTCTGGTTCTGGTCTTTGAGTTCGCGGACGACGCCGACAAGATCTGACATTTGTTGACGAAGCTCTGATAATTGATGGTTCAGAGCTTGAATATTTTGATTGCTGCTAACTTGTCAGCTTATTCCTTCAATTCAGTGGATTACTTACTCATCGGGTTTCTCTTTGGTAGCTTGTGTGCTGGTCGCGAACGTACACGTCAAGCCACCGGCGATACATCTCTCACACGTGTTATCCTCTGAGGGAATACACTTGAGTTTCTTTTTCTTACAATCATCACTACCCCAATCCAAGTCAACACTCCTTCACTCTCATCAAAAACCATATGTTAAACTCACCAAGCAACAGAGGTGTATTTGCCCCTCTTACTCCTTGGAGCAGGTGTATCAGCAACACTCTCAGCATCGGCCGAGTTCCGCTTTTTCGGTTTTAGTACCGGATGCTCTTCAGACATGACGAAAAGAACGCTGTAAACAATTTCCGAAAGGACAAGAATCGACTGAGGGGTCTTGGATTGGAAATCCCTGGTTAAAGAGGGTTTCTCGGAAATCTTCCGAGTTTTCCGAGTCGGAAGACTAAGATTTGCGGGGTTGGACGAGCTAGAGAGCTTCTGGACTGTGGGGTTACACTTGGCGTATTTTCGTGTTATGGAGGGTAGGCATTGACTTTGAAGTGGTATATAGAGCTGAAAGAAATCCGTATTCGAAAATTCTTACTCACTTAGCAATCGGATTCATCAAGTCTTCATCATGACGATCGCTAATCTCCTTGTTTCGCTGAATAACCAAGTGCACGAGAACAAGGGTCAGTCCCTCCTCGTGACACTCCTGATTGGGCCATTGATCTACATCTTCATCAACGAACTCATTCGTCACAATGCGAGGATCAGCAATCTAAAAGGCCCTTCTGGGTTACCGCTAATCGGCAATATCTGGGACATTCACATCAACGCCGCTGAGAAGTACCGCGCTTGGGCGAAGAAGTACGGGCCCGTTTATCAGATTCAGCTGGGGAATATTCCTATCGTTGTCGTCAATTCTGCTGCGGCTGCGAGGAGTATTTTTGGCGCGAATGCACAGGCTTTGAGCTCGAGACCTGAGTTCTACACATTTCACAAGGTGAGCATACTCTGAGTATCGGTAATTTACAGGGGAGATGCTGACGGTCCAGGTCCTCTCTGATACTGCTGGTACTACAATCGGTACATCACCCTACAGCGACTCCCTCAAGCGTCGTCGCAAGGGCGCTGCCTCTGCTCTCAACCGCCCATCAGTCGCCACATACGTCGATCATCTCGATGTCGAAACCCGCGACTTTGTCAAGGAGCTTTTCGAGTATGGAAAAGGCGGCAGTATCCCCGTTGACCCTATGCCTATGATTCAACGCCTTTCTCTTTCTCTTGCACTTACTCTCAACTGGGGCATTCGTCTCAAGAGTCAAAAAGACGATCTTTTCTCTGAAATCACCCACGTCGAGGAAGAAATCAGTCGTTTCCGCTCAACCACCGGCAATCTCCAAGATTACATCCCTCTTCTCCGTTTGAACCCTTTTAATCTGCACTCCACCAAGGCGCGAGAGATGCGCAACCGTCGGGATAAGTACCTCACTGCTCTTAACAATGGTCTCGACGAACGTATCGCAAACGGGACTTATAAGCCGTGTATCCAAGCCAACGTGATCATGGACAAGGAAGCCAAGCTGAACAAGGACGAACTCACCTCTATCAGTCTCACCATGCTTTCTGGCGGTCTTGACACGGTTACTACACAAGTTGCCTGGTTTGTTGCGTATCTAAGCCAACATCCTGAGATTCAGGAAAAGGCTGTCTCGGAGATTAGGAAGTTCTACAGTGAGAAGCAGCCCATGTGCGATGAGCAGGATGATCAGAAGTGCGAGTATATCGTTGCGCTTGTGAAGGAGTCGTTGAGGTATTATACTGTTCTGAGGCTGGCGCTGCCCAGGGCTTCGATTAGGGATATTGTTTATGAGGGCGTTACCATCCCCAAGGGGACCGTTGTTTTCTTGAATGCTTGGGCATGCAATATGGGTAGGTCATTTCCGGTCTCTCCTTCGTGAAAGATATACTGACAATTGGTAGATGATCAAGTCTGGTCTGATCCCGAGGTCTTCCATCCTGAGCGATGGTTCGAACAGCCCGATGCTCCTCTCTTCACATACGGAGTCGGTTATCGCATGTGCGCTGGCTCTCTCCTTGCCAACCGAGAACTGTACCTTGTCTACATGAGACTTCTCAACAGTCTCAAGATTGAGAAGTCTGACGAGGTGGATTGCCATCCTATCACTGGAAGCCTGGATCCTACAAGTCTTGTTGCTTTGCCTCGTCGATACAAGGCTATCTTCAAACCTAGAAACCCTGAGGCTTTACAAAAGGCTTTGGCGGTTGAGAACTAAGTAGGAGATGATTAGAGGCAGCAGGTGAAGGGGAATCTGTTGGGTGCTCTGTTTGAGCATGTCAAACGACTTACGGTCCATTTCTGTTACTATTGCATGGTGATATGGATCCTTCTGGACCATTGAGCCCCTCTGTTACTCTGTAGGCTAGATATAAATAACAAAAGTTAACACATGTGTCTTTCTATGGCCCTGTCTTAAATCCTGTCCCTGAGCCCCTCTCATTCTTCCTGATCCGCTTCAATCCATGTTTACTGTGCAGCCTTCTCAATAATCTCCACAACCTTAGGCAGAGTCTTCTCATTCAAAAATGGACAATGCCCAGCCTCTATCTTCTCCACATTGACAGCATCTCCCATAGCACCAACCATAGCCAACTGTCCCTGCACAGGAACAGTGTTATCAATCTCACAGACAACATACGTCTTAGGCACAGTGATATCCGTCGCGACAAAGTCGGCTGGTGTTTCGAGAGATGCGGTGCTGTGATTGACACATTCGCCGATTGCGTTCTCTGCTACCTCGGGGATGCAATCGTTGTAGAAGGCGTTTTGTGCTTTGTCGTTTAGGTAGCAAACCTCTTCCTACGCGTTTGTTAGTCGTACTCTGGACCTTGACGGAAGGTTCAGGCTGCTTACTGTCCTATCGAGAAAGGGACCATGCTGGCCTCTGGCGGCAGTCAGAAGTGAAAGGCCCTTCACAGGAAGAGCAAACGCCGCGATATAGACAACGTGCGAAACACCTCCAGACAATCCCTTGGCCTCTCGTTCGTGAACCTGATAGCCTTCAACGGCGGCGGAGCCTGGGATGCCTCCGTAGCTATGGCAGACCAAGACGATCCGCTTGCCTTCATCAAGGGCCGGCTGAAGAGACTTGCGAATAGCTTCGACGTCGTCCAAGTGAGTTTTGCCATTGATGTCTTCAGCCTTGCCAGCTGTGACGTTGTCAGGTTGGAGAACTGTGAAGCCCTTGTTGGTAAGCGACTGCACGAGGTTTTGGTAGTGGCTTGCGCGATGCCATGCGCCTTGGACGATGGCGATGACGGGCTTTTCCGAGTTTGTAGACATGATGTGATAAAATGAGTTCTTTGAGGCGCCCAAGTAACGGGGAGCTAAGTGAGATGGAAGCGATTATATATAGTTGAGGGTCAATGTCAGCACTACCAGCGCCTTGCACTACGGCGCTCCATCGGGCTTAGCAGCATCTTATTCTACATTCTTGATGTACCTCATTCTGGTGATTTGGCTGACAGTGCTGACGATATCGAATCCTGTCAGCGATGGCAGGGTATCAGCGGCAAGTCCGCCAATGAGAGGCCGAGCTATCACTTGTAATGCATGTCAGCTACAAAGGTGAGAGTAGGGCTGATAGTTGATTGAGAGAAAGTCTAGACCTTTATACAATCCTGTTCTGCACTCCACGTGTTCTATACCCTATACCATCTTATGCTTGAAACCCCCAAATTTACAGCTTGAAAGGACTCTGAGGCGGGCTGGCACCCATAGATAGCTCCATACTGTTATCGATCTTTTCCATCGTCTTCTTGAAGCCCTCCCTCCCCGCAATCCTTTCAAGATACTTCAAAATATTAGGATACTCCTCCAGACTATACGGCGAAAAGTATCTCATCGTCGTAAGCGGAAACATGACCATGATATCAGCAGCCGTAAACTCCTCTCCCGCAAGCCACTCATTATTCTTAACACGCTCATCCAACAACTTCAGCGCCTGTCTCGACTTGACTTTTCCAAACTGCACGACAGGATTATCATCGCTGAGCTTAGCAGAGCGGATCAACATGATTCGACCTAATGCTGTTTGAAGAGTTCCGTCGACGTAGTGCCACCAGTACAGAAAATCAGCATATGCTGGGTGGCTTGGGGGCAGGAAGAGGGAGCCCTTGGCGTATTTGTGGCTGATGTATTCGATGCATGCGCAGCTTTCGGCGAGGGTTGTTGAGCCGTCTGTTATGACGGGAGCGGCGCCCATGGGGTGAAGGGCCTTGAAGTCGGCGGGTGCGAGGAGGGGAGAGCGTTTGTATTGTTTGAGATCATAGTCAATGCCAAGTTCTTCGCAGAGCCAGGGGATGCGCTCTGACTGGGAGACTTGGAGATGATGAACTGTAAGAGGCATTTTAGTGAAATTGTTTGCGCTAAGTGTAATTGAGAATTGTAGAGTCAAAAGTTCTAAGATTGACGCGTCAATCGTTCTTATACTACTCGACTTCAATCGTCATTATGGAGTTCATGTTTTCCGTGCCGAGGCATTTACCGGTCCCACTATCTAGCTCATGAGTTGATTGACCAATGATGTAATTTACCGACTCGGAGAATGTCACCGCTAGTACGATATCGTCTGCGCTAAAATGATTTGTCATATGATAAAGCGAGGCTCTAGGGTATTTCCAGATCGAGACCCAAGTCCCATGAGGTTTGATCTGCTTCTAAGAACGATAAATCGAAATTGTCGTCGACGGGAAAAAGACCAGCCATATCAGCATCGATAAGGGAGTTGAAGATATCCAGAGTGGGCCATTCACTGGGCCCCGAGGCGAACTGGTTCGGAGTTTGTGGAAGGGTCGTGTTCGGGTTGTTCGTATTCGCTGAGTGGTCTAAGAAGCTTCTTGAAGCCTGAAGATCAAGTGTTATGTCACCACTATCTGCAACACTGGCGATTGTTGGATCTGAGGCCTCGTCTCCAGCTTTGACATATCCATTCTCGTCAGACCGCAACATGCCAGCAAACTGTAAAATCGACGATTTTGCAAGCGACGCATCAACGTCAAAGTCAACAAGTGCCGAAATATTCATGTACTTGGGTTCGCCACATATTCTAGGTGGGTTGCGTTTATGAACGTTATGAAGGCAGCGCACGTAGAGTTGCTGTCCCCGCGTTAGTCTCAGCGACAGCATATTGATAAGCCAATACGACTTACCAGTAATGAAGCTAGCTTCCAGTAATTCGACATTCCTTGTATCATCTTGACATTGGCGTCGATGTTGGATTGAGCTCGCTCTCTAACTGATAGCTCGGAACACCAAAGAAAAGGGATCTGAATAGCACAGCTTGAGTAAGCTGCATATGCGACAAATATCGGCATCGAACTGAGCGGACAACTGGTAGTTAATATCGCAGAGATGAGACTGGAGATTGCAGTAGCGTGGTCAAACGCGACTTGTGCAGATAATTGTCTGGCCGATGAGTAAGTCTTATCGCCTTTTGACCAGCAGAAGAGCGGAACAATGGATGAGTGCAGTGCGCAGAGGGATTGGTGATAGATTAGGTTGGTGAGAATGATCTTGGGCAAGTCCTTCTGTGATATACTTGTGACAAAAGGCGCGTCAAGTTTGAAGCTACTTGGGACGTTATTCCACCATGATGAGATCTTGTTCTCAACCCTGAAGATCTCTTGAACACGCAAGTTGAGATCGCCCTCGGATTTAACAACAGTCACGACAGACGACCTGTCAAGTCAGCAGAAGTGTCTGATCGTTGAGATTCGACTTACCAGAGATTGAGGCCGCGTATAAGCTCGCCAAAAATACTTGCTGAGCAAACTCTATTCGCAATTGTTGCGATTGCTGAGTGTGAAGATCTAACTGCAAAGTCTTCTTCAGACCAAGGCAGTGGTAGATTCTCAATATCAGCAATCGCCTCAAACCGGAATAACTTCTCACAACTGAAGCAGTGGAATAAATAACATGCCCAGAATCGTCTTCTTCGTGATTCAGCTTCGAACGAAGAGCCGTTCTTTGGACCTGTCCCATTTATGTGGAGGAGTTGACAGGCATTACCTGGTCAAGTCAGCAATGAAAAGATCCAAAGTGGGTGGACGTACCCTTGTGAAGATAGCTTATCCTCCAGGAACCTTGACTATGCCAGAACAGCGATAGATTGCAGAACGTCACGAGATTATCATCGCTGAGTTCTTCTGCGTCTTGGAAGACAAGTGCTCCGGCTCTTTTAGCCCACTTCGTCATGAGGCCTTGTTCTTTGAGAGTAGCCTTCCCGGTTTCGTTGCGATAGAAACTTGATAGCTTGTCAGCGAGGGAGCACGGTGGTGAGATTGGATTCTTACTTGGCGCCCCAGGCGCAGATGCTAAGAAGAATATGAGGGTTGACGGTCTGATCTGCAAGTGAGTGCATAAAGATGGTTTTGTGTAAGAGAAGAGTGGATTGGTAGACATTGTCAAAGTATAGTTCTACGAGGGTGTTGACTAAAGACGGAGCGATGCCTTGAAAGAAAGCATGGTTTGAGACAGACTCGGCGTTGAGATTAGCTGACAGCGCAACTGGGGCTAGACGCCTCGACCCAACAGATTGGGATGCTCCATTTGCAGTTACAGCTCTTGTGACGTTTCTCTTTCGTCTAGGATGGATTAGGTTGGTCCCGTATTCGCAGGTGTTCTTCAACCTGACGCATCGCTTACAGCTGGGTCGCTCTCCGGAGCAGCGAACCTGGACGGCAAAGTTAATAAGACCGAGGCCGTTTTAATTTACTCCTTCAGACCTTTTGCTTTCTACAGACATCACAAGCTTTGCTCGGACGTCCTGGTGCATTAGCCATTGCGGCATATGGAGATTGTAAGATTTCCTTCGATGCATGTCAGCAACAGATATCATCGCCAAAGGGAAAATGATAACCCGACGCCTGCACACAAGCATTACAGCACGCACTAAGCTCACCAACAGCATCTTCACCAATCAATCAACCAGCCAACACCTCAAACTCAATTGAGATACCCAACAACTAATGCAACGGACAAAGCTCACCCGATTCAACTTCTCTCGTAATTTAGGCTTTTCTCGCTAGCGGGCCGATTGGTGGTTGCCAATTATCCCGGGGGGCATCCCAGCGCCAAGAGTCCCTATGATTGAAGCGTCTACCAAACCAGCGGGGGATCGACGTGCAAATTGGGGGGCTCCCCCGCAAAACAAACAAGCATAAACGGCTGTGATTCTAAGACGAGGTATGACGCCGTTGGGGGACTTCTGTGCCGTCGGGCGGAGATGCACCGAGGTAGCTATAAAATGCAAGCATTTCCGTTTGGTTGTACACATTAGAGAGCTTCTCAATTGGTTGTACAAATAACAGAGTCGCCAATTGATTGCCACTATGACTCTCTTCTCTGTTCTTGCATTCGCTGCGCTAGCGAGTGCAAAGTGGATTGTCCCCGGTGCACGATGGTACGATACCGATGGAAACCTGTTCAACGCTCATGCTGGCGGTCTTTGTGTTGACAGGGAGAGCGGCAAGTTCTATTGGTTTGGTGAACATAAAACTGAAGAGCAGGAAGAAGGCGGCGGCATTTCGGTCTACAGCTCTGATGACCTCGCTACGTGGGAGTCTCACGGTTTGGCCCTGAGTGTGTCTCCCAAATTGACACTTGGGATTGTTACTGACGTGTTACAGAGCCTGAGGAAGGTCACGAGTTTGTTTCGCCAGAGAGTATCATCCAACGACCCAAGGTTCTTTACAGCGAAGAAACAGGAAAATACCACGTATGTCCTCCCCTTGCCATCCAATTACCAAGCTGACTTTGTGTCCTTAGATGTGGTGGCACGCCGACGACCGCAACTACAGCCTTTTGCTCCAAGGCCTCGCAACATCCGACAACATCGCCGGCCCCTACAAATTCCAGCACGCCGTCTCCCCCCTCGGTAACTGGTCTCAAGACTTCGGCGCCTTCACCGATTACAAGACCGGAAAGTCGTACGCTCTCTACTCCAACGGCGATAAAGTCCAGGGTCGAGATGTCTACGTCAGCGAGTTTAACAACAACCTCACGGATGTGGAAAAGGTCACGTTTCGGTTTAATAAATATGACTTTGAGGCGCCGACTATTATTCAGACGGAGAAGAGCTACTGGACTTTTATGAGTCACAAGACGGGATATCGACCTAACAGTAAGTCTTGATGGGATGATAGTGAGGGTGAGGGCTAATTGGTGTAGATGTTGTGGCTATGAGGGCTGATAAGCTTGAGGGCCCCTGGTCGCAGCCTTTCTTTGTCGCGCCGGCTTATACGAGAACGTTTAGTACGCAGAGTGGCTTCTCGTGGAGGATCAAGGGCACCAAGAAGACGACTTATCTCTACATGGCTGACCAGGTATGACGCCCTCTATTCTGTTGCAAGTCGAAGCTGACATTTTGAAGTGGGATCTGCCGTCAATTTGGGAGAGTCGCAACGTCTGGCTTCCTATCGAGATTGATGAGGAGAACAAGAGTGTCAAGGTCGTTTGGCACGATGTTTACGATTTGAATGTGTAAGTCATATTTCAGTCAACTGCACCGTTTATACTGACTGCTTGTAGCAAAACTGGTGAATGGAAGCCTATCAAGGGCAAGACTTACCCCTCCAAGAACGCCAAGTTTGCTGGGGACGCTCACCTCCAAGAAGCTGTACGTCAATCTTGTCGAGTTTATAGAGGGTTACTAATGAAAATAATTAGACCTTTGGAACAGACCATGTCATCGCAACTGGCATCTACGGCAACGACAGCACCGCAACATTCACAGTCGAAGGTCAAGGCGCTGACCAATGGGTATCTTTCTACCACCAAAGTAAATCCCCCTTCCCTCCATTCCCTCCTTTTCACATACTAATAACCATCCAGATATTGATGACATGGGCTTTGGCGACCAGCCAATGGGTCAACCTGATCGCATCAACGGTACCTGGGCAATCCGACGAATCAGCAGTGTTGTCGTCAACGGCGATAAGGACAAGGTGCACACTCTATGGCAGAAGGATACTCACAAGGGAATTATTCTATCAGCTCCTTTGCTGCTACCCCTTAAGAAGGGCAAGAACACTATTACTGTCGGCGGGTTGAATAACGGGAAGGATGCCAAGGGTGCGGATCTGGATAGAATTGTGGTTTATCCCCCTGAGAAGAAGAAGGGAAAGAGGAGCTTCTTTAGCATCTTTTAGATAATCTATTCTTAGAATTAGATGGTATGAAGAGACTTAGTTGAAGTAATAAACCTGACCTTTGACCTACTTGCTGAAGTTGCTTCAAGATTCCGTCAACGTACTGGCTCGGCACTATGAATGCGCGCCATCCTTCCGGCAGTCAGGCCTAAGAGACACGTCGCCCATCTGTGAATAACCTGGCATATTTGAACGTTAAACTGTGTTTATCTAGTGTGAACGAAGCACACTGGCACGGCCAGTGAATCCTCGCGCTGGAAAGTCTGTTCTCCATCGGGCCTTGGATTGTGCAGTCGCCTTCAAGTTTCCAACTAACACAGAATGCTTTGTTTCAAAGCCAAACAGACTCCAGACGAACTCTTACCTCTCCCTTGTTTGTCGTATGCCTTGTTCAGCACCATTCACAAAGGCCACTGACTTGCTTAGCTCTCACAAACAAAGCTCATTGTTCATCGCCATGAACAACCACAATGAATCACAGCCCAGACCATAGAGCAGTGTCACAACCCTCAACATGCCATTATAAAACCTCCAATTCCTTGGAAACCAGTTGAAGCCTGCCAACCTTTCCAACTTCTGCGTTAAAAACAGCCCACCTGGTAAGAAGATCACCGTCAACATGACGCTCTTTCCTTGGCCAACTGCTCTCCCTTCGAAGGAACACATTCCCTCTCGAGTACTTCCATCTCTTTTGCTGATCGTTCCACTGATTGCAAGTTTGACTTGCGTTTGGCTTCTCGTCAATGATATCTGGACACAGGTGTTCTGTACGCTCTTCACACTGAGATATTTCCGTTTATTCGGACATGTTTTTGGATCGTGGATTTATCGCCCTTCACCACTTAAACAGGATCCTTCGTTTTCGAGGAGTGATGTAACTGTTATTCTTCCAACTATCGATCCTCATGGTCCTGACTTTCGAGAGTGCGTGGAAAGTATCCTTGCGAACATCCCGGCGTGCATTCTGGTCGTCACAGTTGGTGCTGTTCTTCGGGAGGAATGTCAGGCTGTTCTCAGAAAACTAAGCGTCGATGCTCCGCCTACTCAGATTCTTGTCTCGGCGCTTTCTGAACCGAGTAAGAGGCGACAAATCACTCATGCCATGCCAAGTGTCACTACAGCTATTACTATCTTCGCAGATGACCATGTTTTCTGGCCGAGGAGCTTCATCCCTTCTGTTCTTGCGCCTTTTGAAGATCAGAGTGTCGGCATGGTGGCGACCAAGAAACGAGTTCGGCGAACAACACCTGGAGTCTTGACATGGCCTTCCATTGTTAACTTCATCGCGTGCAATTACCTCCAGCGTCATAACTGGGAACTCCGTTCATCTAATGCTATCGACGGTGGAGTATTCGTTATCTCGGGCAGGACAGCAGTCTACCGCACAGAATTCCTCAATGACACTGGCCTGCTTCAGCGTTTCTGCCATGAGAAGTTCTGCTTGGGACTTTTTGGTGGCGAGGGATTAGGTCCTGATGATGATAACTTCTTGACGAGAGAAGGTATGAAGAAAAAGTGGCTTGTCAAGTTTCAGGATACAGAGGATGCGACGATTGAGACGACGCTTGGTGAGTGGCCCAAGTTTAAGGATCAACTACTTCGCTGGGCACGCACGACTTTTCGAAGCAATCCAGTCATGCTTCGTGATCCAGTATTTATCTATCGGTATACATGGAGTTGCTTCATGGTGTACTGGGCTGGCCTTGTCAACTTTGCTATAGTATGGGATGCGCTGCTCATCACGACTTTTGTCCTCGCTGAAAAGTCCGGCGGCGCTGAATTGGTAATTTTCTTGATCTTTATGTTCTGGACAAAGATCATCAAGATCATCCCGCACTTTCTTCAGTATCCTTCTGATTTTCCACTCGTTATTTGTCAGATTGCGTTTGGGTATGTACATAGCTTTATTAAGCTTTGGGCGTTGGTTACGTTCTGGGATTGTGATTGGTCCGGGAGGAATCTGGATGAGATTAATCATGAGCATGTTGGCCTTGATACGTCGTTTTATGAGACTTAGTAGTGACAGCATTGCGAGACAAGTTGGGACGCATTATGGTATCGAGCTTGGTAGGGGACATAAAATACAATGCCTGAGATTGATGCTAAACTGAGCCATGCAACTGAAGCATCTTGTGGTGATGCGTCGCCCAATCTTGTTCAATTTCCTGATTCTGTCGTGGAACCCTTTTGGTTCCTTTATGCTAGGCTTTTCAGCTTAAGCTTAAGCTCTTTGCATACTTTGTAAAGCTGTGAAGCCAGTGGTAAATACCCTCGCGGATCTGCCACGTATATATGCGTGAGATTACATTAGATTAGATTATAAGCTAAAAGTTTGCCTTGAGCTTTTAGGTTCAAAGGTGGCACGCTTCCTGGCGTTTGTGGTCGAGGAATGTTTAACGCCCACGTCCGATGTGTTTCCCCGGTATTCCCCCCTCAGAGAAGCTTGAACGTAAACTTTTCTCCTCGCAGGATCTTGGTTGGACCGATATAGCTGAGCAAACAAAGGTGCCAAAGATGAGTTTTAGATCCATTAATGACTGAACACGTCTTCATCTTGAAGCTTAAGCTCCAGGAACCCGTAGAGGGAATTTACTTGCTAGACGAATCAAATTGTAAATGTGGCCCCGTCAATCCTGATATACAGAAGGTAATAGGCCATAAATAGCAGGTTTTATTTCAAAGACACGTTTACCAATTGCACAAGATTCACAACCCCAACATGACGAGAAAATAGACGAAAGACAGCAGCATAAAACAAATATCCACATTTGAAGAGCCATATAAGGATGCCCTCCCGTTCAGCCATTGCGAAAAAGAATTCCCCTTCTTCAAAACAAGCCACCTCCTCGACCTCCCCCCTCATCCAGCTATAAGCTCCAACAGTCATTCAGCCACCCTCTTTGTCAATCTACCATAACGTTCACATACAAACAGCCCCTATTAAATTTACCATCCATCATGTGCTGTGGTAGTGTCTCAAAATCCAAATTCAAGAGCAAGGCAGCTGAGGGACAATCACCAACACCCGGCTCCCCAAACAGAGCATTTACAAATCAGCCGAGTCTCGGGACTCGGGCTATGATGCATGGTGCTCGCTCACGCAGCGCTCAACCATTCGGCCAGCCTCAAGCATCTCCACTCAAGAGGAACAGCCAGGCCGCGATTAGGGTTTCTGCTGGAAATGTACTTCAACAGAGCCTCGGGACTAGGGCTACGATGCATGGTTCTCGTTCACGGAGCTCTCAGGTATTTGGCCAACCTCAATCCAAGTCTCAGGCTTCTGGCATGCCTACGAAACAGTACGCGAAACAGTGGCCCTGGGAATAGGATGACGTTTTTAGCTGTTCTTGTCTTCACAAGGTCAGGATTACAATTGGAAGGAATACGCTAGGCTGCTTCCTCCTATCTCTTTTTGGGAAGTCGGATATAATTAGAAGGTCTTATGCTCAAAGGACGCGAAGTCGACCATGCTCGCCATTTTACTCTTCTACGATGCCCAAGGCACGGGATAATTAAAGAGACACTTGTCAGAGAGAGATGCTAGATGTCTCTGTAGATATTATCAAATAGAGAAGACAAGAGGCTAGGAAGGGAAAGGCCGCCTGGGATTGGATAAGGAGAGAATAAAGCAATAATTCACGAATTCAGCTATTGTTGATAAGGTTTGCATAACACAAGAGGCACGAATCCTCGAGCTGTGGGAAGTTAAATCCATAAACACACTTGACGCCAGGGCTGTGGCGCAGTATGAAGAACTCTATGTAAACGTGGCCAAAAGAACATAGTCTGTTCACAGCCTATCTAGAATACTGCCTCAACTTTGACAAAAGAACATGTTTAATTGTTACTATACTTTGTGGTTCGACATCTCCATCAGCTAGCTATCAATGAACCAACGACACTGCGGGCGAAAGGCAAGATAATGCTGCATCTCGTACTCCTACTTCTTAAAAGCCCCATTGGACATCTCATCCTCCAAATCATAATAAACCTGAAACTCACAGTAGCAAATCTCAGGATCACTCTCGACGTCAAAGTTGAAATTGGCCTCCTCATCCTCAATCAGTACCTTAGGCATGCCATTCGCCGCTGCAGCCTCGGCGAGAAGTTGGACACGACAACTGTTCTCCATAGACGTATACAGCCACGCTGCCTCGTCCACTGTTTGTCCAACGGTCAGAATACCGTGGTTTCGTAAGATACAGCCTTTTCCTTTGGAGCCCATGGCTGCTGCGATGCGGTCTCCTTCTTCGCTGCCTAGCACGACGCCACCATAACTGTCGTAAACGCTGTGCGCATCGCCTCGAAATTTACACGCGTCTTGCGTTAGCATTTCGAGACGTTTGCCGAACACAGACCATGCTTTTCCATGAATACTGTGACAGTGACAAATAGCGTGAACGTCGCTTCTAGCTTTATGAATAGAAGCATGGATCAGAAACCCCGCTGTATTAGGCGGCCTTGAGCGGTTCCCCCCAATGACCTCTCCCTCGAGGTTAACGAGGATCATATCGCTAACCTTCAACAGACCAAAGTGTCGTCCGAGAGGGTTCGTCCAGAAAGCGTCGGTGAATTCTGGGTCGCGCACGGAAATGTGACCGCTCATGCCTTCGACGTAGCCTTCGCGGTGCCAGTGGCGAAAGGCGGCGGCCATGTGCTCGAGCTGCCATTGGCGCTGGGAGGAGAAGTCGGGGTGGGAGGGGATGCCGCTGAGGACGACATCACCGTGGGACATTGCTTGCAGGGGGGTTTTGTCTTTGAGTTCATGACCGTGCGTGGATTTGGGCGCGATGGTGAGGGTACCGCTTTGGGCTTGGATGGTAGTGGTTGAAGACATGATGCCAATTGTATAGTATGAGCGAGTTTGATGATGATTCTTGTCACTGCCTGCTCAGTTCGATTGCTCTCTTTTATGTCTTTGTTATTCTTCGTCTATCATTGGCGTGCGCCCTCTAAATACCCTCTGCTAGTCATGATTGCGGGGAAGCGCCTCGTTCAGCACAACTGGTGCTTATCATAAGCGGGGCCGGTAACTGGATCCGGTTCATGTAGTATCGAAATATGAGAATGAAAAGCGTCATCTACAGGGCGTGGGCAGTAAATTGCAAGAATTCAGGAGTCAAGAGAGGGCGCGTAAGATAAAGATCCTTCGAGGTCTGACCAAGACCAATTACACACGAGGTATCGTCGTCATCAGGTACACGGTCCGGTCACGAAACAAGATGGTTGGGAAGTTTATATGAAGGTTCTCATTCCGGGTCAGGATGATATCCCGGTTGTGCTCTTTCATTATCTCTTTGCCTTCCATATCGCACTGCTACCAAGCCGGACCAATTCCGATACGAATCTATTGAGCTCGTGAATGCCGTCCATGTCATCATTCGTCAACTCTTCCATCGCCATATCCTGGAATACCGTTGTACACCCCGCCAAGATATCAAGGTCGCTTCTAGCCCGCTGATCTAAAGGATGGATCAGAATGTTCATGAACAGCGCCATGGCCGCTATGGGAGGGTAGAATGCAATGTGACTGTAGATGTTAGCACAGGGTTAGTGAGAGGAGACGCATTCCACATACCCAAACACATTCTCCTGGAGGATATCTGTATGAGACTTGAAGATCTGGAGGGTAGTGCGACTCGCTTCTAGAGAGATGTCACTGCTTGAATGATAGACGCTGTGTAGATCGTCGGGGAGATTGTCATGGACAGCATATACTGCGCCGCATCTTCGAACAGCCGTGTGAATCACTGTGGTTATGTAATTGTACTCGAGCTGGAGGTGAATACATCTTGTCCTTTGTGGGAACGACAGTTGCGGATTGAACAGCGGTTGGTCCGGAAGGACGGATAGCTTTGGCCTGTAATCCACAGGGATGTTCGAGCGCCATGACTCAAGATCAACGTCTAGTTGGCGAACGTGACAGAGAATCGTGCCATCTGATAGGCTCGAGTTGTCTAGAGAGCAGAGAAACAGACATAGCTTTTCTTTGAGTTGGGAGAGGTCCAGGTCTTGGGGAAAACAGACAGTATTGCCCTTGGAAAAGATCCCACCGTGAGGAGTACCGGGTCCAGTGGCTGGCCCGTCATATATCCTAGCCCAATCATCCGGCAGTGTCAAGTCACAATAGCCTCTGGTGATACAAGGAGGTCTACCAGATCGCATGGCTATGTCCTTATCGAAGATGTAGCATAGCCAGAAGAGGTTCCGGATATGCTTGCGCCGGCTTTGATCAACGGCGCTATCCAATCCGCTTGTTGCAAGGGGATGTGAAATATGGCCTTTGAGATCGTATAAAATACGGCAAGCATGGGGATGGAGGGTGGCTGCAGCCTCCCACTGACCTGATAGTAGGTGGCTGATTTGCTGTACGATGCGTCAGAGTTGAGAAAACCATAGCTTGGTAAAAATTCAACTTACCAGCATAAGAACTGTTTGTAGAGTTTCCATCGTACTCTGACTGATGACTTGGGATAAATGGCATTGCGATGAGCGCACATAGACATCACCGTCAAGAGGCTGGACATGCGCACCCCTCAGTCGTGAAGTCATGGCCATGAACGCTAGAATACACGCTTGTGATGAAGCCTTTCCTTGAGAAGGACCTTGAGAATCATCATACGCTACTGCCAGAATATCTTCAATCAGCACCGGGTGGATGACCGGGTATACAATTCGCCATGGCGAGCCGAAGTATGACTTTAGAGACTCCTCCACCGTGTGTCTGTCCGGGAAGCTGAAAAGCGCCGGAGAAGTGCTGGGATTGCCTGCTTGTGAACCAAAGAGGCGGAAGCCATCTAGGAAGATATTTTCGCCTGTTTTGGAAGACATCCACTCACGGCCTCTGGTGGAGTTGATAGGTATGCCTTTGAAGTACCAATGTTGCCCGAGGCATGTCCAGATGGCAGTGGACGTTGTCTTAGCAGTATTCCCAGAGCCTGCACTATCCTGCTGTGGGTATGGAGTGATACAAAACGAACTAGCATCAGAATGTGCTCCCAAGGTTGAGTATGGAGATGTCAAATTAACAGTTGGGGTCGATGCAGAGACGGCTGAAGATCTAATCTCAGAGCGCATCTGCACAAGAGCGGCTTCAAGCTCCGAAACACGACGCTCCAGTGTCTGAACGTGGCTCGAGAGTGCCGCGCTGCAACAGGTCAGCAGTGTGATAGTATGAGTAGCAATACTATGGACTTACCTCACATCAGACTTCCTCTGGGACTCCCTCTTCACAGCACACTCAAGGTCATGATGCGCACACCATTCACACGGTTGTTCGGGATCCGGTTTGATACATTGGATCTACTCGCCCTGGTCAGTCCAAATCAGGGTGAAGTAATTGAGCATGATACCTTTCGCTTGAAACAAACGTCGCAAGCTCGCTTTGGGGGCATCGGATGGTGAGTACTGTTGGTCTGGATGATTGACAGCGTCTATCGGAGATTCGGACTCCGTAGTGCCTTTAAAGGCATGGGCCATGGTTTCAAGCTAAAGAACTATACTAAGCCTGAATTTCACAAGTGCTGTGGCTTCTCGCCGGTTATTGGTAGACTTTGAGCAAAATGGGGACGCGGAGTCCGTACGCCGCTGACATGATTTGACTGTGGGGTTTCCTGAGATTCTTGCGTGGAACGATAAGCGACATGTGGATAAACCAACTACAATACCTAGAAACGCAATGCCCAAACATCGCCGAGTCGCTGATTATCCTCCCCAAGACCCCCATGAACGATTACAACATCTTTCCCATTCTCGCCCCGCGCAACATCAGCGTCGAACCAACCCCTAGCAACAGGTCTATCATCACCAATCTCCACTCTCTGCCAGGTACTCTCCTCAATGTCAAAAGCCCAGACGTCAGACAGCATCTTTCCGGCCCCAGCGTGGCCTAGAGCGCTTGGGTCTCTCTCGCCAAACATGGTGATCAAGAAATTCTTGCCCCGTACTGTAATTGACAGAAGACTTGCTACACTTCGTGCTTCAGGACCTTCAACACCATCGGGTTTGTAAGTCACCGTAGACCATGAGCCAGCCTCAATGTTATAGATGTCCAGGGCGCCCCCTTGTTCTGTCTTTCCATCAAAGCCGTTCATGCGATACAGCTTGCCATCGTGAAATGCGATGGAGGAGCCACCGCGCGCAGGTCCTGGTGCAGAGGGCAATTCTTTCCAAGCCTGTTTTGTCAGGTCAAAAGCCCAGAGGTCGCTGAGTCGATTCTGCTCAGGGCATCCGGAGTGGAGGTAAAGCTGATCAACTCCATCTGAGGTGATGCAATGATAGCTTCTACCATCTGGCAACGGCGCAGAAGGATCTACAGGTTCTATAGTGTCCCATGTATTGTCGGCAGTATTGTACCGCCAGATAGCACCTTTTTCTTCGATAGGTTTCATTTCAAGACCACCGCGTCCAGAGAAGAGGAAGAAGTTGCCTCCGATGGTGGTGCTGGGGCTGCCAACTCGAGGTGAGGGGGCTTTGGCGGGAGCCGTAAGTGTTTGGGCGCCATGCTCTGTGAAGATTAGCAAGGACTAGATAATAGCTGGCTGCCAACATACCCTGAGCATCGAGGCTGACAACATCAATTCTGTTGTCAACCGGTTCACGTGGAAGCAACTCGCCGCCAAAGATATAGATCTTTTGATCGATGGTGGAGACGGCTTGGGAGGATCGGTAGAGGCGCTTGCTGGAAGTGATCCGAGACCAAGCGGCAAGAGGAAGCTTGGTAGAAGTCATCCTGAATATTGAAGGGTACTGAGGTACAAAACGAAAGATGATTGAGGGTTTGAGAATCCGTCTAGGTGACGCGAGGAAAGCTCTGTATTTATATTCTTTCGAGCAGCTTGCTGGGCTCTAGACATCAAGCCGCCTGGAGACAAATAAGCAGATCCCAAATAATCTATGGGTACTATGCATATCGGAGAGAACGGTCCGCTTAGGTAATGCTTCTTTAAGCACTATTGTGGACAGCTACCGAGGTAGCTCACTCAACCCGTTGAACATAATTATCTATTTTTGTTTTCACTAAACTAGGAGTCAGCTGAGACAATGCTAAACTTCCAGAGATCAAAACTACGCATCGGATTACGCGTATGATTCTGAACAGAGCCTATACTATCATTCCATAAACATTGATATGCGCTAGTACAATGCTATGCGACTCCTATTAGCCCTACCCTCTTCAGTGGATATTACAGGTGCTCCAAAACCCTTACCCTGCTGTCCTATGAGAAAGGCACAGCTAACGACCTGGTACCCATCACGATATGGCCGCAGGACAATGGGTACTCTAAGCCCGTATAAGATCCATATTTCATCTCCGTCGGTGATTGAAGCAAGGGCTCCGCCTTGCCATCCCCCGGCGCCATAAAAGTCCGCAAACGGCCATTCCCTTGTGTCTAGCCATATTTTTGTGATGATTGTGATGAATGTTCCATAAACCCTTAGTATGTGTGCTTGTGTCTGCTGGATCGTGTCTGTGATGGTTTCAAAAGTATGTTCTGGAGATTCTTGGGGTATCCAGCTCAGGATGTAGAGCAGCCTGTTCCCGAAATGGTTATTTCGAATATCCGAGGCTTCAGTACTGGTCCAGTCGACGACCCATGAAGGCACGTCGAGATTCCTAGATCTAACTAATGTAGTAGCTTGTACTAGGATATACAAGCTGTTTTCCTTGTCTATGATTGCCTTGGTAGTCATAATCATGACTTGGGCTGCGGTCATGTCGTGTGAATAGTCGGGGAAGATCTGATAACCCGGCGAAGCTAACCCGGCGATGGCATATACCCGATCACGATCATCGGAAGACCTACAAGATCGCGAATGTGATAGAAGAGCCTTTATGTCCATGGTGCCACTCCAACGCATCTTCATTTTCAAGGCCATGCCCACGTGGTCGACTTGACGGTTCAGGTCTCTTTGGTTGACGATGTCGAGGATGCGGCAAAGTTGGTGATCCTCAGGACAGCCTTCCGAGAGGTTTCGGAGCTCCAGAAAGAGATTCCGATTTATCAGGTCGTGTCTGTGTGTTCCGCAAAAGGCTTGCATGGTTCTCCAGCACTGTTCCCATGAGACGAAATGGCTGCCGAACATGAAGGTGATCTGGCCGGATACCAGGAATTCCTGGCAGATCCAAGCTCGGTTCCACCATGGGCTGGTCAGAACATCATAGAATGCAATCCATCCATTGACAAACTTCTCGGTGTGCATGCTGTCCCAGAGATAGTCCCTTATGCGAAACCATTGCTGTCTGTGACCTCTAAGACGCTCCGAGTCAGAGGTGTCGGACAGTTCGTCACTTTCCCGGGCACCGTCTTCTGATTCAGCCTCGCCATCAATACCTATTTCGTCTTCTCTGTCGTATTGGAATGGTCCATCGTCTTCTTGTGAAGGAACGGCGTCGCACAGGTCGATCAGCCACTTCATTCCCCTCCCATTAGTTTTTGATGTCGATAAGCAAGCCAGTGTGCGTTCTGCGCCCTGATAGATGTCCCTCATGAAGCCGACTTGGTGTGACCTCTCTCTTAAATCGTGCTGATTGATGCATAACTGATCGATCCAAAGTCGAGGTGGACCTTGGCTAGAGGATCGAATCCAATAACGGCGAGCGAGTACCAGTGCGTGATGTAAGTTCGCAAAGATGTTGCATCTTACCCCGTTCACCAAGATGTCCTTTGTTTCTGTCGGCTCTCCTGCGCAATATGATAAAGCAAGATACTGTTTTCGTGCGTCGGCTAATAATGTCGCAGGTAGTAACTTGCACTCGAGTATACCGCGTCCAGTTTGTGTAGAAAGTTCGATGAGTCGAATTTCTCGCTTGCTTGTGTCGAGGCTCTCGTACAGATTCGCTGAATAGAACGTCGGATTCTCTGGCGTTCTGAAGATATCGAGCCCTGGCGACGGTCTGCTTGGGCTGCGGACCGACCCCGCCTTTGTCGCCATTGCAAAGCGACCTGTCTTCCAGAAGATTGCCCAGGGCCTAGGCGAAGGTGAGATATAGATCAGCTGGAATTGGCATACACCTATTATGAAAGTTTAAATTACAGACAAGAAGATTGTTTCGTTGTTTAGTCGGTATTTAGGCTATGGTTGGGGTCCCTCATCCGCCCTCTGATATGCCTTGCAGCCTAATGCTGACATGGTGGGCAGGTTGAAAGCGAGAACACATGACGTCTAATTAATTGGCAACGCTATCTACTCAGGTCAGGTATCGAAAGTTTTTGCCTTGTTCGCCGTCATCTGCATCGTCCACCTCAGCGTCGTTGTCCAAAGGTCCATAAAGCTTCTCGTTACGCATATTCTCTCTCTCCAGAGCGAAATGCATAAACAAAGCCAGAATGACGATAGCGCCGCTCATACCACAGCCGATTGCGCAACCCTTGACAAAGAATGGTCTCCCTCGATATTAGCTGGAATGCAAGTACAGAAGACATAAGTGACTTACGCATCTTCTTTTGGAAACATGTAACTGCTGAGGAGAGACGAGCATTGCCCAATTATCAACGTGATGGCAAGACCTGCTCCCTTCTTCGAATCCCGTCCCTGGTTGTTGAGTAACCATGTAATGTTGATGCAGAGCGCTGGGAAGATTCCGCAGGCTGCGAGCCATACACCAGCGTATCTGGGGCCCGGGCGATGGATATCTTGTATACCTGCAAGAAGACCATAGCCAACGGTGGCCATGGCAGCAAAGCCAGCTACGACAAACCCACGATTTCCGCACCGATCTGAGAAGAACGCAGCTCCCATACAGAGAAGGAACGCCGTGAAATAAGCCGGCGCTGTGAGTCCCTGGGCGTTGATAGAACTGTAGCCCATGGCGCTGACTATGGTGGGAAGGAAATTGGACAAAGCTGCAAATGAAAAGTTGCAGCAGAAGTGAATAATGGAGTGGACGTAATTCTTGTAGTCGAGTATTCCGGCCATGATTTGTCTCCAGTTGACGTTTTTCTTGACTCCATCGGGACCTTGTACGCGCTGAACGGCGAAATATCTTTCCTCTTCAGTGAGAAACTTGGCGGTTGCGGGGGAGTCGATGAGGAAGAAGTAGACCACGGGAGCGAAGGCGATGGTCGGTGCGCCCTCTACCTCAAATCAGTACGGCCATTTATGCTGGGGATGATCTTACCGATGATGAATAGTAGTCTCCATGGGGCTAGAGACCCTTTTATATGGGTGATGCCGTATGCTAAGCTTGACGCAAAGGTGTTTGCAAGAGGCGACATGCCAAGTAAGATAGACATCCGGAGACCCAGCTCTCTTCTTTTATACAGACACGATAAGAAGAATGGAGCACCAGCGCCAAACGTAGCTTCGAAGATACCGAGGAAGATGCGCGTGACTATCAATTGGGTCATATTATGCACTGCCCCGGAACACATCGCAGCCGTTCCCCAGCTTCGCCTCGGTTAGCAGTAAACATTGCGAACAAGCTCCACGAGACTTACCAGACACAAAGGATCGAGACATAGATATGAGCAGGGAATATCTTCCAAAGCATAGTCGTCCACTCAAACAGGATATACGCGATATAAAACGAATTGAGAACCCATGACCAGTCATCGGAGCTTAGGTTCAGGGCTTCTTGTGCACCGGCGGTTTTGGCGTTGCCGATGTTACCGCGGTCGAGGTACGATAGGACGTAGAGACAGCAGACGACGGGCATGACGCGACGGTCGAACTAGATTTGGCTTATGAGTTGGGAGTTGGAGCTTGGAGATTGAGAAGAGAGCTGGCTTACGGCGTGTCTGATTCTTCGGTCCATGTCGGGTGTTGAGAGGAGAGGTTGCGAACCTGTTGAACCCCTCACGTTCTCTCCGCCATCTGTGCTGGTCTTGTCTGGATCCATGATGTCTTCAATAGTGTACGACACTGAAATATCGACAGATCTTATGGGACGCTCGACCTCTGTGACTTCGGTCCCAGACTTTATCTCTGTCGTGTTTGCTCAGATATAAATTGTAGAAAAAAAGGTGTAAAGAGCACGACGGAGAAAAGACACGGCAATTGACGTAGCTTGCCCTGGTACCTTGATGTCGATCATTGCCTGTGGATATCTCCGCAAGAGATCGGCAGTTGGAAAAGTGGGGATTCGGACGGCCCGAGCGGGCGTGGACTCTCAATGCCGCTCTGTTGAGCTGCGTTTATTCCGTGGATTGCTGTTGCAGTCATTTACTATAGCCTTTATTCATGGGTGAAGTCGGCATCTATATCCATATTTGACTGCTTCGGAGTCCTCGGGAAACCGTTTTGTTGATCTCCTTTGCTACCGGCTGTGAGCACGATGTATTTCAACGTCGTTACAGTTAATCATTTGGAAGATTTCCAATAGTTGTTACGACGCTACGTTCACTTTGACTGGGCGCATAATATTGTCAGACTCACACCAGGTCAGTGTAAAACTTTGCATGAACTCCTCAAATTTAATACAATCTTCTTATCAACAAGTAGCACGAACCGCAAGGACCCGGCTCTCGTATCCGAGGATACAGCTGTAGGGTACCCAACTCTCTACCAATGCAATAGGTCTGGATATCCATGCCGCCGCGCAACAAGCAAGCCTCAAAGACATGATGTAAGAATGAACAAGGCCTCAAATAAAAAAGATAATATGGAAAGTAATCTATACATCTCCCCTTACTGCCCTTTCTCGCTGCTAGTACATAACGTGCTGCGTACAAACGACGTGTCCCTGACTTACTTGATGTTTCCAAAAATCATCCCAGTTCAAAATCTCATCAACCTCGTTGTCGTAGTCGTGATCAAAAGGACACCAGAACTGCCTTGTTGTTCGCCATACCACGTTACAGGTTGGGCATCTCACAGTATTCACAGTATGACCATCCGTCTCCGAACCCGTAACTCCAGTTGCAGCAATATAATGTGCGTGCATCATTGCTCCCCTCAATTGACCCGCCAATTCTTCCAATTCTTCTTCTTCATCGGAAAGTCCAAGAACCGATATTACGGCGTCCCACGCCCTCTCCATCATCAGATCCCAGGTATCTTCCTCCTGCGCCCGGTGCGTTTTGTAACACTCGATCATCATCAATGTGTCAAGCAGTCGGGCAGATATATCATCCCTCTCTTGTTCTGGAATCGAGGAGTTATGCAGAAGTTCACAAATCTTGGGACTGATCTTCGTGGCGGTTTCTGGACAAAAGTGCAAGTGTAGAAATGGCTTTTTTTCACCAAGATCGAAGAGACCCTGACCGTCTTGGCACTCCATCGCGAACTGCCAGTCCAGGGGTCCGTGGATTTCCGGCTGAGGTGAGGCTGAATCTCGACTGCCTAAACTCTTTATATCGTAATCCGAATCATAATCTGAGTCCCAAGATTGGACGGTACGCGGCTGTCTTTGGAAAGCGCTAGGATTTAAGAATTGAGGACTACCAGGTGCATTCTCTCGCTCTCTCCGTGGTGTCCTGCCAAGAGAGGCAAACTCACCCGATTGTGACGAGGCCTGAGACGAGGGGGCCTTGCCACGTTCGTCGACACTAGGACGTCCAGACGGCGACGCGACTGGACGAGGCATGTCAGGCTTCGACAACCTATCAAAGCGCTGTCGCCCTCCTAATATGAAAACCTCACTGTCAACGTTCGTCACCATAGACCTCTCCCGAGCTAACCCATCACTGGAACCTGGTCTATGAGCCAAACTCGAAGGATAAGAGGCTTTCTGACTAGTGTCGCTATCATCAGATGCCTGTGGCTCTTCCGGCTTGATCATGGCTGCAGGTATGGCAAATCCATGATTGGCGCTAGGTGCGACCATGGGCTCATCAGCAACCTCTGCTTGGGCAAATTCCTTGCGTCGATGGACCTTTTCACTGAGTCTCTCAGAAACGACAATAGACTTGGGACGTGGTATGTGTCCGGAGAATACTGGCGGTGCATAGAACTCAGGGGAAGGCGTCGAGTTTGCAGGCTCGAGGACGCGCCCGTTTTCATCCGCGCTGGGGCGTCGAGATGGCGAAGCGCTTTGAGGAGATTTCTGAGGCCGAGAACCTTGAGCTGTATCATCATCGGAGTTACCATCATAAGCGTAGTCTTTTGGTAGTCGAGGTCTGCGATTACCCAAGGGCAGAGCGTACGAAGATTTAGAACCTCGTAGCGTAGCAGCAGCTTGACCGTGCGACTCGTCGCCAGATGGTTTACTTGTAACAGCGATAAGTTCGCCAGCTACAGCGTCTTCTTCCGTAAGTAGGAGTAAGTCCGACACGCTGCCGTCTGTAGTTTCCGCTCGCGTGCGCTCCAATCTTTCTGCTTCTTGATAAGAAGAATCATTAGGAAAGGGAGGAATATCCTGGAAAGCGCTAACCGACGAGGAACTGTAACCATAAACGCGCTGTCTTGAGGGTATGGTAACATCATCATCGACGCTGTTCGGCCGAATTTGGGACATAGTAGAACCCGGGCGTTCCCAAGGTCTCCGCTGAAGTACCTCGCTCGAATGGTCCGAGACCCTATGACGCCGACTCGTAATGGCATCGCCACTATCATCAGATCCTTGTGGCGCTACCGGCCCTGGAGGGGACATGCACCGGGTGACTGGAGGGCCTGCGCGTGGTAGGGCCTCGGACTCATCACTATCATCTTCATCATAAAGGTTCCTAAGGCTACCCTCTTCGACAATATGTTGGCCAAGTCGATTATCGCCAGTGTACCGAGGCTGTGAACTCTGTCCGGGTGATGGCTGTACTGGCGCATACCTAGGCATAGGAGCAGGTATTGGAATAGGGTTCGCAGACTCGAGTTGTCGGCCGTAACCATTATGGCTTGGAGGCCTAGCGAACTGTGGTGACCAGGGTAGACTATTCATTCCGGGACCCTGATTGTCAACACCGGAAAACTCAAGCGACGAACCAGAAGTTATACTGCTTTCATCATCGACGTTGTTGAGAAGCTCGTCGATGTCTATCTCGTCAAATAGTGCTTTGTAATGGTTCATCTTCTGCTCTTCCACCGTTTGGTTAGGCTGATTTTCCGAGACAGCTACGAAGCTTGTCCACTTGCTGGTGATGGAGTACATCGTGCCAATAGACTCTGCATTTCCTTTGGCGACTTCTGTTTCGGTTGTCCCGCGCTTGATTGAGTCTTGAAGATCCAGCAGGACAGACTTAGCCACTAGTCGGTGGATTGTGCCGTCGCTGCCTGATGAAGTCTCGATGGGTAATTCATAGGTTTTCTTCTTCGCACCGGCTGTTGTTGTGCTTATAGTAATAGTCTTTGGGATGGCTCCCCCATGGCGAAGGTCGATCAAGAAGGAAATAGACGCGAAGGTGAAGGGATGGAGAGATGAGATCGGAAATGGGGCTTGGATGTAAGGTATGTCGCTACCGTCGGCAGGATTATCCTGTCCAAGGTTGTAATCAACCACGTTCTTCCTTTCAAAACCACTACCGAGATCAATGTCACAACTCCAGCTGTTCGGTTCCAGAGCCGACTTCAGCAGACGATTCAGCCGATCATGCCATCTCGGCGTCTGCGTAGTATGAACTACATCACTGTAGCCGCCACCACACTCCGCAATACTCTCGACTAGACGATGAGAAACCTCATCTCCAATGCCCAGAGCAAAGAACCGAACTTTATCCCCGAATAGCTGGCGTTTCTTCCAGATGAACTGGATCGAATCTTCGGGTTCCAGTTCACCATCTGTGAGAATGATGATCTGTGTAGATTCTCGCTCTTGAACCCGCCGCTTCACCACTGCTTCCAGCGCCCGAAGGAGATCCGTTCCGTCCATATTAGCCTCCATCCGAGACACGTAACTCTTGGCCTCTCTGATATTCTCCTGCGTGTGAGGTTGGGAGTTTTCCCATAGGCCTACTGTCGCTGAACCCCATGAGATAATGTTAAAGATGCATGTCGACGGTATGCCTGAAAGAGCTAGGAGCATTGCTTCCCGCATAACATCAATCTTTCGTCCTCCGGTACGCCGTCTGCCATAGCCAGGTGAACCGTTTGACCATCCCATAGATCCAGATTGATCAAGAAGAAACAAAATCTCTCCAGTGAATGATTGGGGAATAATGGCGTTGCGGAAAAGATTGTTAGGCCGGATGTTTACTCTCATAGCAGCGAGACCCTTGTCATCTGCCGGACAAGCGATGGCTCGTGACTTGATTTGGTGGCCTTCATTCATCTGAATGACAAACACAAAGTCTTTTCTCAGAACGGGTGGCTCTGACTCATGGTGCCAGACATAGTAGGTTCTGGTTGATGCATCCTTTTCCAGCAAGTTGGAGTATTCGACAGGCTTGGCGCCCTCAAACTTGAGGAGGTGACCTGACTCCTCGTCACAACCTTCATGGTTGACTTTTCCATTATCTATGACCTTGATCCATATGTCAAGCTTCTCCTCTGGTACTCTTGATGCAGGCTCCCACTCGATTGGTGACTTGCTGTATCTCGGAGCGATAGACATCGGAATAGTGAGAGCTATGCCCTCGGTTGCTTCTGTCTCCATCATGACAACCTTCAGCTCTTGGACGTACGTGATCTTGATCTCCACCGTGGTATTGGCGGGAATGTTTCCTAGAGACGTCTCAAAGATCTCAGGAGTATGTTCTTCCAGCAGAGCGGGAGCTGCCACTTTATCGCGCACTGCTTCTTCGAATTCCTTTCGCGCTTGCACCTTGGGCTTGACGACGCCTCTGACACGACGTTCATCACCGATTGTGCATTCGAAGGATGTGATAACAGCGCCATCGTATAGAGGGAAAACGTGCTTTGCAGCGTCGATTATTTCATCAGAAGGATTGCGGAACTTCTGCACCAGCTCTGTATGAGCGACTGTGCCGTCCACAGTCGCCGTCAAAGAAACACTGAGCGTCGGTAGACATAGTGTCACCTCAGGTATCTCAGCTTCCGTAGGTCTTACCAGAGGCTCGGGATACGCTGGTATTGAGTAGGGTCTGTATTCAGAATTGCGGGTATCCTTTTCCGGCGTGAAAGAGCCGATATCATCATATGGTTCGTCATAAGGTGTCACCTTCGCTATCCAGTGAGAAAACTGATCCAGGCCACGGTTTTTGACTTTTTTCTTGGGCCTTTTCGATCGGTTCATGGGTGTATCGTCACCCCAGCCTTCCTCGGGCATGGCTAGCATGTTACCCGGGGCTGAGAATATGACCCCCGACTTTAGTCGCTGGGTGAAGACGTGGCGGCTTGTCATCTTGCCGTCGAGTAACTGATTTCTAGTCGGTAAGATGATGGCGGAATATCAACTGGAGCTGTTTACGAGTAATAGAAGGAAGAGGAGTTCTGTGCAGCTGTTCTTATCAATAAACCTGCACTGCTTACTCTGCATGCAAAGCATCATCGCCAAGCATGTGACTAAGCAATAAGGAGTTTCAACCCGCATGCCTCAGCCGCAGTGCTCGCCCGAGTAAGACGGGTGTAGCATTGGGTAAGTGGCTTGCAGATAATCGCTCAAGGGTGCATGAAGATGAGGGACAAACCTATCAACTTTCTATGGAATAATATATTTCAGTTTCCATTCTAAAAGTACATTTGCGGCTTGAAGAGTGTGACCTTGTCACAAAAAAACTACATCTGTCCCGCTTTCGATTCAATTTATTTGAACGAGATACATGAGCCATGAATGTGCAGCCCACGATTGTGTGATGAACGTGCATATTACATGCATAATGAGGGGGTAGGTGGTCTGATAAGCGGGGTTGCTGCCAATCATGATATGAGATACTTGCCCTTTGTCAGACATGCGAGGGACTACACATTCAGGTAGAGAGGTTGTAGATCAAAGAGGAGGGTGCACACGCTACGGTTATCGAGAAACAACTCTTATTTCACGTCATTTCCTAAGATCATTGTCTGTTGGTAACCGAAAACAGAGAGTTCCAGTATGTAAAAAGGGGAATGGAAAGGCAAGGAAAACCAGAACCAATACTAATTCACCAAAAGAACCAATCCCACAGTCACTTGATTACATCTCTTAAAATAAGGCTTGGGTAAACAACCCGAGGAAGGCCTGAAACATCGGCTGTGTTGATGCCTAATGTGACCATCAGAATCAGCCGCAGCAGCACCGCCGCTGGCAAGGCTTTTCTTTGTGCCAGCCTGATTTTCTCCTTTTATAACCATATAGCCTGCGTCTCAGTAAGTCTCTAACATCTTAATGTACTCAGAGACAAAACTTAAGCATCCTGAAATCTATTTTTATCCCTGAAGCTAAGTTCCTATAGCTTTAAGCTAAGCTACTACTAAGTAAATTTAGGAGGTAGGCTAAGTAAGGAACTAGGTAAGCCTAAGGGGATATGTTCGCTTACTTATTGACACCCAACCTGTTCCTCGAAGGGTAGCTGAGCCGATAATAGGATTCCTAACCCATTGAGCTGTTGGTGAGCATCATCTTCTTGCTGGAGTCAAACGAGGTTACAAAGTATGAGGAGCATTTGTCACGACAGCGCGATATGTGCATTTTCGTAGCGGCTGGTGCGAAGGAGAGGACTAGGGGCGGCTTTGAGGAGCTGCTGAATGCAGCAGACTCTAGGTTCAAGGTTGTGACGGTTCATAGGTACAGTACGAGTACTGTGGGACTTGTTAAGGCGCATCTTGGATAATGAGCTGGAGTAAGACTTTTATCTAATTAGGCTTCGGGCATATGCTTTCTGTCTTCGAGGAACTGAGAAATAGTGCCAGTCGAATGCATGATGAGTGATAAAGTAGTTTCGCAACTGACTTGATATCTACGATTACCTCAAATTTGCAGCGCAGTACTGGGAGGTTGCTGTTCATTCTCTACCTACACAAACATAAATCCTGTAGTCACAAATGTTTGACTGCAAGGCTAAAGGTATTCGTGTGTGCGGGGAGTCACAAATGGTGACGGCCGTGCGGTCGACGTCTAACTAATGAGGAGCCCTTTAGTCCCCTTGAGTGGACCTTGCCAAATGACTTTCAACCTCTTGCCTCGAGTTTCCTCAACGTTGTCCCCAACCCAAATCCATCTTCAGTTTTGCCATCGTTGAATAGAGCATTCGTCAAATCACATTGCAGCGGTGGTGGCCTGTCCTGTCGCGCTTGCTGGGGAAGGTTCTCAAGCAGATGACTGGTGTCAGTTATGATGAGTTCAGGAAATTGTGTTTGTCTTTTTGATTCCAGGTACCCGTTTTATGATCATGTATTCCAGAGCCAAAGTTTTATTTGCATGAATCAATCATTGCATTGGAGCCCTAACAAGGTATCGTCTTGGCCTAAAGTAGTTGAACCCATCACTCACTTTCCGGCCCTCTCAGAGTCGGAATGCGATTGCTCGCAGATGTTCCATCTCAATGTTGTCAAAGCATGAGCCAGTACCTCTGAGCTCTTGTTCTTGTTTTTTCCTCGTCCCAATTCCTGTCATTTCAGATAAAAGGGTACCATCTCTATGATCGGGATCCTTAGAGTCGCCCTTTTCTTTGTAGGAGACCAGCTGAGACGACCTATGGGTTGCCCTGGCAGGGGAACTCGGATGTACCCTTTAAAACATGATGTCACTTAACATGCTATTATATTTGCAAGAGGAGCAGGGGACGCTAGGGATGAAGAATACCTCTTGGTAGACATGTAGTCAACAGCAAGGACGGAACTTAGGCATAAAACGAAGAGGTTTGGGATTGGGAAAATCAGGGGAGAGAAGAATTGGTAAATGAACATCAGTTCACACCCTGCGGCATGGATTGTTGTGAAGGCAAACTGCGCTTGACTGCTAGGTTTCGGGTTCTAGCTTAGCCTACTGGACACGAAGAGTGAAGAAAGAGAAGGAGGCCTTTATACTTGTAAGCTAGCACTAGAATTAAATCTTCCAGTCGACGCGTCGAGTTAAAGCAGGGTTTCACGGCTGGGATATGGCTATATGTACCTCTGACATGAGGCTTATACATTGCGCCATTGTTACTCCCTGAGTGACTGCTGGGTGACTTTTAACACTAAACGACAGCTAATTCACAAGGTATAGGTAAGATAAGATACTTCTCTGTTAAGGCTCTACCACTTCGCTCTTCGACGACGGCGCGGTTCTCAGTCGTGTCTTTCTGGAGTTTGAGATTGTCGGTGTGAAGGGTGATGTCGAGACTACTTGACGTCCCCCCTGCATTCATGCATCCTGGGGAGCATTGCAATCCACCGACACCTGAGCACGAGAGAGGATGTTGGACTAACCTTTCCATGATTTGCCAGCAGTGTGTTTAATGAAATCAAGCTTGCCGGAAAAGAAATTGGACAGTCCAGGGTTTCTAGTTCCAATGTCCAAGCGGTTGGCCCTGGGATTGTCGCTTTAGAAAATTAGTGAAGGTGATTCGCTAGTCTTGGGACCAAGAGGATCGAATTTGAGCTGATGGTGTGTATCACAGTTTTGTGTTACTGGAAGCTGCAGCTGTCCCGCATTTGGTGGTGAACATGATTGGTCGAGTTGCTGGCTAACCCGATCAACTCTAGTGCTCACTGGGTTGAAAGCAACACAAATCTGTGATACCCTGTTAAACCTAACTGTGATTATTATCCTGCTTTCTTGTATCTATCTGGCCTCTTGCATTCTAACCCCTCAATTTTAGGTCCTGCATTGCTGTATTCCTACTTGAGATACTTTATATCAGGTGACTTTGTCTTTTCCTATTCCGAGATTCATTTGGTTAAAAGGCCTTGCGGAATTAGCCGCTTGCAGCGGTTTAACAATACACTCTATACGGAATATCGAGAGTAGAGTCGCCAAAGGCTTTCCCTGTCTAATGAGAACCTAACAAACTGTTGTTGGCGACTTGCACCTCAGGTGGCTTGCATAATTTGACTCAAATGAATATGATGTTCTATGCTTGTGACTTCCTGGAAAATAAAAGGTGCAAGGAAAACGTATATTGCTTCTTCGGTGCACATAGGTTACCATTGTACTAGGCATTAGCGTAATGAGAGATACATGACTCTCAGGAACAGAGACAATGACGCAAGTGAAGCATCATTTCCTGCAATGGCAGGTGAGTGTCCATCTCCATAGGTATCTGAGAAACCTAGCCCAGTATCGCAAGGAATCAGTCTCATGTAAGTGGCACACCGCACATGTACTGCCCCCACTAGCCTCTTCGGTCCCTGGTCTAAGCTGAGAAGTTGACTGAATAGTTAATTCTAATTCTGGTTGATGTGCATATTGTTCTTTTGTTCCAGATTACACGCCTACCATTAACTCCACTAGGAAAACTAGCAACTGACGAGAACTTATCCCTAACATCCTAACCCGCGGGGAAGGATAAGCTTAATACTTGACTATAAGCCTTTTAAACTAATATAAGTTAAGATATAAGAAATAACCTATTTATTAACATGGGGAATGGCTTACTTGTTTAGCATAGTTACTTATTATATTAATTTGTATTATTGAGAATAGTAATATATTACACGATAATCTTTATATCTAACAAGAAGAGAAGGTATAGAAAAGAACTAGGTTCAAGCTTCCATCTTTGATATTGAACACAATTAATCTTCATGGCCTATATCATCTAGCGCCAGGCGCTGTTATACCATCACGGCGGAGTTGTTTCAATTCCTATTCCTTAATCTCTCTCCAAATTTGTAAAAGAGGATAGGTAGCGGAATGAAGGCTACAGCGAGGAAGCCCAGGACAGAGTTGCCCCAGCCAAGGCCCAGATCATCGTACATAGGTGGTCCGGCCAGGGGAAGGAATGCTGCAAACAAACAGCGGAAGACAGCGAGCGCGGCAAGAGCTGAAGCAGCTCCTTGTGCGCCAAACACGTCGACTACGTATAGCTGAGAGGGCATCTGGATGAGAGTAAGGTTAGAATTGTGAATTGGCAAATATTGTTTGGCCGCGATCTACTCACCATGATGGAGAAGATGCCGAATCCGACGAAGGAGGTTCCTATTATCGGAACAATCCAGTGGACCTTCTCCTCTGCGGCCCAACCGTACCAGAACAAGCCAACAGCGAGGAGTGGAGTTGCGACCATTGTCATCATCAGCCTAGTCTCCGGCTTGGGAGATGCATCTTTTGCGCTTATCATTTTATCGGTGATTCCGAAGATAAAGAGGCCCATGAACATGCCTATCCCAAGTCCAATGTAACTCAAACCGGAGATGCCCGTGTCGAAGTCGTACTGGCCTTCGAAGACCTGGGGGAAGGTAGTGAATAGAAGGTACATAAGACCGAATGCAAAAGCATTAAACAGTGACAGTAGGAACACAACGGTACTGGTAAAGAGCATGGTGATGGCCTTGGTGCTGGTCTGTAAGATAAGGGTGGAGGTCTTGATAGAGCGGGCTCCAGCTGGTCGAAGGTCCTCATTGCCAGTCTCCTTGCGAAGTCGCGCGGCTCGGCGGGACAAGATGGATGGTGCATAGGTCTCTCGCATAAATAGGACACAGATAACGCCATTGACGCCACTCTGTTGCCCAAGTCAGTCGAGAAGTCTGTGTCGTTGATGGCGCAGATACCACTTACCAAAATTGCAATTATCCAGAATGTCCATCGCCAGCCTAGATCAGCACTTATGAAGCCACCAGCGATTGGACCAAGGACCTTGGTAGCTGACGTCAGCAAGGGAAACAGAACAGTAGATTGGATCAGTGGACTTACGGGTCCAAGGAGAGGCCCAAGAACGAAGCCCGCCATTGCTTTTGTTCTGTTGTTCGGGGTTGTCACATCGGCAATCGTGCCGCCACCGATTGTGACCGGAGCAGAGCCAGCGGCACCGGCGAGAAAGCGGCAAGCTAAGAAACCTCCCAAGTTCGGAGCGGCTGCACAGCCTATGGTCATACCCAAGGTGATCACGTTGCAAACGTTGTATATCCAGTACCTTCCGTGCAATTCTGATAGAGGCGCAATCAGCAGGGGCCCGAAGGCGAACCCCAACAGGTAGATCGAAACAACGAGGGTCACGACTGTCGCGTTTGTGATGGCGAAGTCCTTGGCAAGATCGGACGCAGCCGGGGCGAACATGGTCGCGGCGAGGTTACTGTTATCCGCAGAGGTAAGCAGCTGGACCGAGAGGTTGGTGGAGTGTACAAAAGAGATGGCTTACACAGTGAGTGTCATGAAGGAGATGATAACAACATGAGCTCCACGCTCGTGAGCAGGCCAATTCAAAGGGTTCTCCGGGTCATTTTCCTGCCAGTCAATGACATTGGAGTCTGAAGACGTGGCATTTGCCTTGATCTCAGCCTCCAACATTTCTTTCGAGGCCCGGTCATGGCTGGATTCGACAGCGGTCTCGACGTCGGAATTCATGTTGACAATAGCAGAGGAGCATAGGTTTTACGAAAAAGTGAGAGGGAAAACGTGAACAAGCCACATCGTTACGTGGATCAGTATTTAAGGGAAACTGGACTGGATATGTCCACGGACATAATCAAGGGGAACTTTCCATCGGCACATGCAATACTCATTCACGGAAGATGCGTGTTTGAGTCGTCTCGGTTAAGCAACCTGTTCGGGTTAAGCGGCGCTCGTTCGGGGCGCGCTATAGCGGAGGGTCGGCGACGGGAGCGGATGGTCGGCGCATGCGGAGCATCATAAATCGCCGCCCGCCTCGTCCTGTAGGCGCTTTTTTTTTTCAGCCTCCGTTTCTCTTCCTGAGTCCATCAGCTTGTATCTGCCCAAATGTCTGATCAAAGTCCTCACGAAACGGACCTCTGTTCTACTCACAGTGCCGCGGATCTTAGCACTCCGACCGCTCGTCCCCCCCCTCATCGCCGCCGGGATAAGAAGCAGCTTTCGTGCGAATTCTGCCGGAAGAGAAAGTACAGATTAAGCCTGCTCGCTTCTGCAAACTCTTTGAGAACAACTTGCTAATTTTACTTTTTGTTTTCCAGGTTGAAATGTGACAGGAAGCAGCCATGCTCTGCTTGTGCATCACGCAACTTGAGCTGCTCCTTTCCCAGTGCTCGCGCACCCCGGCTTGTGTCGCGGCCGTCACCTGCAACCCAAATTGCGCAAAAGCCGAGCCTTTCAGTTCTTGAGGACAAAGTTAGGTCCTTAGAGCAGATGATGATATCGACTTTGACTACCATACGTCACGAGCGGCCTGACCTTGAGGCTTCGTCACCCTTGAGCAACAGCGGGATCTCGCCACGACCTCACCTAGCCGAGGCTGGGACGATGCGCTGTGGTAACCAAGGGACAGAGTATTTCGGAGGCGTTCACTGGGTTGCTATAATGGATGGCATAGCGGAATTGAAAGGCCACTTTGAGAATCTCAATGAGAGCCAGTCTCCCGGAAGACACGGTCGGGAAGTACCCGACGAGTCGCGCCAGCGCCCACTCTTGCTATACAGCGGTACACGGGCGCCTCCAAAGGAAATGCTGATTTCTGAGTTACCTGAGAAAAACATAGTAGACAGGATGGTGTTTTATTATTTCAGTGAGATGTCGATGATGCCACGTGAGTACTGGACTTGCGACTCCCTGGTGCTGAGCAGCATCCACTAACGATACGTTCTAAGTGATTGCCCTTCATTCCCCGACGTTTCTTCAACAAGTAAGTAAGCGCACCGCTTATTCATAACAGGTCGACGGCATATTGAGCAACTTTCACTAGTATGAACAATTCTGGGCCAACCCTGGTGAAGTGTCCATCCACTGGATCGGTCTCCTGTACAGCATACTTAGTGTATCGACCATATTCTCACGCAAATCGGAAGCCCCAACCAGTAATACCATGTCGAACTCCGGGTACACTGCGCAGTATTCAGAGTATGCCCATCATATGGTACACTGCCTAAAGGCCGGAGACTATGTTCGAGGAGGACCATACATTCTTGAGACACTGATCAATTACATAGTACTGGAGCTTATGATGGCATCTCCCTCGCCGGATGTCCATTCAGGAATATGTGCGACAACAGGGCTGATGACGCAGATTGCTTTGCGCATGGGCTACCACCGTGACCCGTGCCACTTCCCCGAGATATCTTGTTTTGAAGGCGAGATGCGGCGGCGAATCTGGGCCATGGTTCATATTTGCGATACCTCAATGTCTGTGCTCAGCGGGTCACCAAGGGTCATAGCTGAAGGATCGTGGGACACCAAACCGCCTCGGAACCTGCACGACAGTGACCTTGATCCAGGCTGTACTACTCTTCCTGACTCACGCCCAGACTCGGAGTTGACTCCAGTGTCGTGTCCACTGGCCAGGTATAAGCTGAGTCTCACCGTCGGCTGGCTGATTGACGCCGACGTTTTTCATGGTCTCTTATTGCCTTCTGAAATGCGACGCGCAGAGGCCCGCCTTGCAGAGACGTGGAATACCATCCCGGATAGATTCAAGTTTGAATCACTGAGCAACTGTCTTTCGGAGTCCCCAGCAGGAGTAGGGCAGCGGATCGGCCTTACGAGCCTCTAAAACAAGATGTACATCATGCTGCACATTTCCCACCTCCTCAAGAGCCCCCGATCGGCCGACGATGGAGACCCTGCTGCGGGAGACGATGCTGAGTATGAACTGCACTCACGACGTAAATGCATACATTCAGCCCTGCAAAACGTAGAATTCCTGATCATTATGGACACGGAATCCCGACCCGGCGGCACTCTGACTATGCTGAAGAATAAGATGTCCATATTCGCAGTGCACGAGTCCCTCGTCGCGACTGCGGTTCTCGGCACATTCCTCTATCATTTCGGACCATGGCCTGCGACTAGCGGTGTGGCCCACGGTATTGACATAGCGTACATCGAGGCTACGTTGAGGAATTGCAAGGATACGTGGGTGCGATGGAGCGAGTGGTCGTCGGACGCCAAAAGGGCTGTGGACTTGCTGGACCTGGTGTTCCAGAAGCTGGATGGGAGCATGGAGACGGTGCCGCTGAGTGAATTTTCACTGGCGTTAGATGGCATGGGCTTGAACCTTGGCTGGGATACTGAGTATCTGTGACTCGATATTAACAGATGTGTTATTTGCAGCTGAGACTTGTAGCTGAGAGCTTATATCACCACAGAGAACTTAGCGACTCCATATTAACGTCGGTGACGTGTTCAGCGCGTAGTTAGTGAGGAATAGGTCCGACAAGAGGGCACCTGCAGGATAACTGCACTAACTCCCGTTGCCCTGGGCACCATATCGACCAGCATGAATAGTACTAGACAGTGAAATAGAACAGTCTACTTACAGAAAGGGCAGAGGAACAGCTGAAGTACGCTAACAATCCTCTTGTGCATTACTCACCCAGCATATACTAGCTGCCAGGGTCACTTCGTGTTCAGATGGAGAATCCCCCTCCGTTGCAACTATGATGCGTCTAATATTTCTATATAATTTTTAGCTAAGAGTATTAATACTACAAGTAACCTTCTATACAAAACCATTCAAGGACTTTAAATTATATATTAAAGCCTTAGTTCTTATTTTTTAATGCTTATATATTTAAATTAATAAAAAGAATATAATACTTACTTAACCTAGAATCTTATTTTCTTTATATAGTTTTATTTTATTATAAGGTGAAGTATTTTATAAATTATTTATTTATGTATGATATTATTTTCCATTAACTTATTAGATTTTTATGAAAGCCTACATAAAGATTATTATTTATACATTTAGCCATAGAAGGATATAAATATAATTATATTCCAGGATTCTAATTAAAGGATAAAAAGATAACATTCTATCTTAAATATTAGGCTCTAAAACTGGCCCTACCTAGGGTTACTATTATAAGTTTAGGATTTATAGCAGGTAATAGGACTTGAGGTTATAGTCCTAGAGATAGGGTAAATAGGGCTAGTATAGGCTATGTGCGGGCTAAGGGCTAGCTGAGGGGGCTGACAAAACGCCCCAAAAGCGGTAGGTTACGTGTCGCCTGACTTTCGTCTTATAATACCAAAACATCTAATCATGAATACGCTACATCCAAGCAGATTAGAGAATGAAGATGCGAAGAAAGTCTTCGATGAACTGGAGAAGGAAATTGTCAATTTCTCGGACAGGATTTTCCAATCCAAGCCACCTGCCGATAGCTCACAGGCAACTTTCACACTCAGCGAGAGGGTTGTAGAGAGAAACGCCAGGCCTGATTCATTTCCCGAGGAACTACTCGTCTGCCCGAAAGCTCGTCTCCATGAATCTACGGTAAAGAAGAGGCCAAAAATCTTCAAGTGTCGGTGCTGCTGTGTAGGCGAACCGCATTCAAAAGACTTGACCTACAAGCGTAAGTTACTCAAGTATAAACGTTTCGGAGTATGGAAGCTGATTTGAATTAGTCATAAAAGGGAGAAGCCTTCTCAGAGAGGAACTACATCCTGATGGGCTGCGCAAATGGTTTATTGTGACACTGAAGCCAGAAACGCTCCAAGTTGTCATTTTGAGACTATCAGAAGTATCGCCGATATGTCAGACACTTCTCTTTGAAATCTGTCCGCCGTTTTGCTAATTCTGCATAGATTCTAAAGAGGTTGAAACCGTGTCAAAGAACATTGCCTCGTGGGGAATATCTTCTGAGCGTGGTATTGGCATGACAGTTGGGCCCAGAACGGTGGAGATGATACAGAAGTAAGTCTCTGCCAGATCTTGCTCGAAACCATTCGGACTGTTCTTGGAAACTGACCTGTAGAAGCGACTGGAGGTTCCCATCTACAAAGATAATGAAAGTTATCCTCCACTCGTCCAACACCGCAACATTGCTTCCGAAGCCGTCAAGTGTCGAGCTAAAACACTTTGGCGTATTGCAATCTCCGGAGAAGGATGTCGGTCAACTCGCTCTCGCAAACCTATTGCCTCAGTCCTACTTCTGTGTCCTTTCCAAAGGATCTAGGTCGGACGAAGAAGGCTGGGAAGTTCGAGGTCAGTCCGATCCCAGTAGCAGAGTAGTGGTTTGGTGCTACCACTAACAAAGCTTACTGCAGTCAACGCGGATACACGAATATGCCACGAAATTAACCCTCTTGGCAGACTTGTTGTCACTCTTCAGAAGACGATGGTGCACCAAGCCATGGCCCAGAGCCAGCAGGGACCTGAGGGCGATGTTCACTTTTACTTCGATCTACGTGAAGGTCAGTCATTCGAACCGTTTTAAGCATTTTCTGAAAACTGACTGTCGCACTGACGATAGACGCACAGTTGTTCGCCGCGTATCTGCAAGCTGCTCAGGACAGATTGCGTGATATGTTCGTCCGTGGCCCATTGGAGGATGAGCAAATCGTGTATTCTCTGTTGTCTGATGTTGATTACAGTCTACGTGCCCAGGCTAACGGTTGGTTGGAGTTTCGAATACCCACCGAAGATGACACACAAGCAAAAATCAGATTTATGTTGGTATCATCACAGGGAGCTGGAGAGCAGAGGTACAGGGCAGTTGTTTCACGAGAGGGATACTCTGATGCTGTCTGTATCGACTGTAGGGAGTTTCCTATCGCATTTTATATAAATGCCTCGAGGCTGACGGAGTGAACAGTCAAGGACAAAACGCCACAGATATCTCAAAGAGGCCTCTTGAAGTCTCTGCAAGACATCGAGGTATGGATAAGTGATTACGATGCCAATGGCAAGTTTGTTGTCTCCCAGATGAGCTGGGAGGAACTCACTCAACGAGGGACCAAGTCCCGGAGCTTAAGAGCAACATTCATCAAGAGGTAAGCATTCCCAGAAAACCCCAACAAATAGCTTACAGTTTTGGAAGCGAAAACGACCCTACGGCCGGCGATTGGCTTGATGAGGTAGATGACCTGATCAGAGCTATGCGAGGCGACAGAAAAGATCCTTACGAGCGAGTCAAGATTGCCATCATCGACTCTGGCTTGCATGATAGGGAGAGAGGCCGTTACCGAGCTGAGTATAAAGACTTTACTGATGTACATATGAATGACTCGTGGCACGGTACTTGCTGTGCGGGGATCATCCAGGGGATGTATGAGGAGGCTAGGCTATACATCGCAAGGGTCTTTGAACGGGACCACGCGGATGAGATTGAAGGACCTCTTCGAATGGCAAGAGTCTGTTTCCGATACCTGTGAAGTCGCAGTTTATACTGAATGTTCAATTAGGCTATTCACTGGGCTATTGAGCCACCGCGCTCCGTCGACATCATCAGCATCTCCGCTGGCTTCCGAAACTACTCCAAGGAACTAGACGACGCTGTCACAAGAGCCAAAGCTTCTGGTGTTCTTGTCATAGCTGCAGCGTCAAACTGGCAGAACAAAAATACCGTCGCATTCCCAGCTCGGCATAACCTCAGCGCCATGTGCATTTACTCTACAAATACTGGAAATCAGAGCTCAAGCTTTAATCCAGAGCCTCGTGCTGATACACAGAACTTTGCGATCCTGGGCGAGGGGTTTCAACATCCAGATCAAAGGAGGAATGAGCGCATGAGCGGAACGTCAAGTAAGAACCGCGGATCTTGAGGGGAAATGCACTTGCTGATTGTGAACAGTGGCAACGGCTGTGGCTGCGGGACTTGCTGCAAGGATCGTCGACTTTTCACGACAGAAGGATAACAAGGCGTCCATCTTCAGAGCACAGGATGTAGGTAAATTACCTGGTATGCTGGCCATATTTGGTGCTATGTCGAAACCAGCAGGTAATCTAAGATACATATCACCATTGGAGTTGTTGCCTTTGAGGCACGGAGACAGTCGAGAAGCGAACAGACAGCGTGTAAGGGAGGTTCTATCGCAAGCGATGGAGAGGGCAAACTAGAGGAGCGTTCGCGTTAAATAACAGCAGAAATTCACATCAACAATCAGCCTAGTTTCCCGGGCCTTCATCCAAGATCACAACTTCGTCAAGCTCATCATCCTCGACAATGGTAAAACCCTCCAAGCCCTCGTCCCGCAATACGCTCTCAACATTTAGCTCACTATCATCACCACCTGCAAACGTAGCTCTCTTGGTGTACGGGTCCACTGACCAGTCCTTCATCAGTAAGCCCTTGTGGATCTTGGCAAGGCGGATAGCCCAGATGAAGTCTCCGGCGTGCTCCCCAGAAACTCGCTGGGAGGCGATGCGTTTGTTGGTGGCTGTAGCCCGCATTGTAGCAACCAATGGAAGGTCACTGTAAATCATCAATATTTGCTGAGATCTATAACGAGAAGTGAGACTCACAGTTCTGGACCGATGTCAGCTGCCACGTTGGTCTCTTCCTGCACTTCCCGCTTCCCCGCACGGGCGACCTTGATGCCTGTGATCATAAACATGGACCACGAGACTTTTCCCTTGACGTAGGCTTTCAACTGATCTTGCTCTAGACAATCCTCGATATACCCCTTCGTAGGCTGCACTATATACGTATCCAGTCGATCATACGCCTCATGGCTCTCCACAGCCTTCATAAACGCAAACTGCAGACTCGCCTTGGCTGTGACGCCAGTTGCTGCAAGAATCGGCGCGCCGGCAGCGAGATTAGTGCCCGGAGACTTTAATCTGGTATCATCCCATGTGAAGTTGAGACTAGTGTTGCAAAAGACGCGCATGCGTGGGGGGAAGGGGAGGATTGAATCAGCGTTGAGAGGGAAGTCGAGGGTTTTGAGATTGGAGACCAAGTGGCCTAGACAGAGAGGGGCAATGGAATCATCGCCGTCACCGCGGAGGATGGTGTCCTCTGGGGGAGGAGGATAATCGGTTTGACGGAGCTTGAACCAGACTTTTTCCATTTTTCTATTGCCAAGATGTAAGAGGCGATATGACGGATCCCATTAGCAGCCTGGTTGTAGAGCTGAATGAAATGTAATTGTGAGGCCTCTTGGAGACAACAAGGCTGTGCTGTGCCACCTGCAATACATTACATGCATAGCCAATTGGCCATCAATGTGCCTCTGTGTCAATCCCGTGGCATTTGATGTAACACAGCATTTATCGCTGATCGAGTTCTCAAACAATCTCCAAATTGCGCCTAACTTAGTATTCTGCCTGTTTTCCAGCTCTTGACTCAAGGTGCTGACAATTGCCCCCTCAGTAACGAATTTTGAACATGATCCGACTCGTTACCATTTATTTCGCTGCACGTAAGCTGCCGCACTTTGACTCGGCCTATCACCAAGTTTCACCGTATTGAGTAAACAGTGCGACGAAACGAATACACACGCATATATATGATCAGAAGCAAATAAGAATAGTGAGTCACATACCGCATCTATAGGGCTGATGCTCGGCAACTCTCTTCAACTGCAGAGCTGATCGCTCCATTGCGAAGGATCTCAGCGGTCCAGCATCAGCGAGCCGCTGTGGAGATGGCGCGATTGTACGCGCCAACCAATCGGATGATTGATCTACGCTTACTTTAGTGAGTCGATCAGTATCAGTGAGTCAACGTTATTTCTCACTGCATCTGAGAACAGCGCAGATGGAAGCCAGTTGATCCAAACTGATGATGTAACGAGAATGGATTCATTCAATCTAACATTGAATCTCATGCTGACCAATGACTATTTAAGACCATAACCTCGCGGGCTTTCAACTGTTCTTCGATTAGAACACATCTTCTGAAGGCTTCGCCGTTCAAGGACACCCGACACAACCCCTCAGAGCCCCTCACTGTGCTTCTCAGCACACAATTCACCCTCCCCTCAATCACCATGGCCCAGTCCACCACTCCAGGCTTCGACAAAGCCTTCGCCCAAACCCTATGCGATCTCCAAGTCCCCAAAGTCCTCAGATTCTCCCCAAACGGCCGACAACTCTTGTACTCCACCAGTCTCATCGGCGGTCATCGCAAAGGCAAAAACGCCCTGTCAACGCTCTGGATCGCATCATCCTTTGAACCAAACTCTTCTCGCCAACTAACATCCGGTCTTTACAACGACACTTGGCCAAAATGGCACCCTGACGGAATCAGAATTGCCTTTCTGTCAGACCGTGCGAAAGCTGGTGAATCTTCGGCGATTTACATCCTGAGAATGGACGGCGGTGATGCGATACCTATAACTAATGCTGAGAATGAGGAGGATATTGAGACTTTTCTGTTCTCACCCGATGGTAAGACGATTGCGTATGTCTCGCCGGATGAGAAATCGGAGGATGAGAAGGAAAAGAGTGACAAGGACGAGCCTGATCCTGAAGTCTGGGGCGAGAAGTGGGATTTTGCGAGATTAAGGCTCGTTGATGTGGAATCTCACGAGACAAAGGTTCTTGTTGGTGGGGATACGCACGTTGGTGAATTTTCTTGGAGCCCTGATGGCAAGAAAGTTGTTTTTATGAGTCAGGAGAATCCTCATATCGAAGAGGCGATGTTGACTGGCACGACTATCTCAACAGTTGATGTCGAGACCGGCGAGGTCACGGAGCTTTGTAAGATCATGAATGAGCCGTATGATCTTACCTGGTCGCCGGATGGGCAGGTTTACTTCATCACTGGTGTACCTGCTGATAAAGATACTGGAGGAAGAGCTGTCTACAGGACTGATCCCAAGGCCGATACTCGCGATCTCGTCAAGGTTGCATGTGGCGTGGATGACGACGCTGGAGGTCTTCACGTCGTTGGTGGCAAGGTCCTTGTGAACCGTCAGGTTAGGTTTGTCGATGTCATCAGTGAGATTGAAGGCGATGATCTTTTCGATGAGAAGAAGGAGTTTTGGGTTTATGATGTCTTTGTTAATCAAGAGACTGGGACTTCAACTCTTGCAGCGAGCTTGTCAGATGCTGGTACGCCATACGACATCTTCGTTATCGAGTCAGGAAAGGAAAAGATCAAAATCTCCAACCATGGAAAACCACTTGCAGACAGATCCCTTGGCTCAAGCACAGTCCTCACCTGTCGCTCCACCGACGATGAAGTCGAACTCGACAGCCTTTATTTCACCCCATCATCCAAAGCCAACTCCGACACGACGCCAACTGAACCCCTCCCAACATTCGTCCTAATCCACGGCGGTCCAACATCTCGCGACACTGATACCTTCGACACAACTTGTTTCAACTGGGCCCCATACATCCTCTCAAAAGGCTACGGCATTCTCCTCCCTCAATATCGCGGCTCAAGTGGCCGCGGTGAGAAATTCGCTTCGTATAGTATGGGTGGACAGGGGAAGTATGACTACGCTGATGTTGTGGCTATCACCGATAATGCTATCAAGAAGGGTTTTGCAGACCCCAAGAAACTGATTGTTGGAGGTTGGAGTCAAGGTGGTCTTTTGACGTATCTGTGTAGCGTGCGCAATGGTCTTCATGGTCTGGGGTGGCGCTTCAACGCAGCTATTGCAGGAGCAGGAGTATGCGATATTGAAAGTCTTGCCCTTAGCGCTGACCTCGGATCAACGTACGAGATCGAACTTGCGGGGGGTAATACAATCTGGACTCTCAACCGCGACGACACGAGAAATCGACAGGGCAGTGCGCTTTGGGAAGTCGCCAGTGCAGTGAAGCATACCAAAGAGACAGGGGAGATGGTCATCCCGCCTATGTTGATCTTTCACGGTGATAAAGATGAACGATGTCCGTTTTCACAGGCTAAGGGGTTTAGGAGGGCGTTGAGGCACTGGGGGCTGAAGTGCGAGTTTGTCAAGTTCCCGGGGGAGGGGCATGGGATTGAACAGCAGAGGTTTTGGTTTGATATGTTCGAGAGGATTGGGAGGTGGTGTGACACTTACATTGGAGATGGAGTGGATGAGCATGAGATGAAGCTGGCGATGAGATGAGGTGCCACTGTCTGTATGTAGCTGATAATGATTGAACTTTTGACAAGGCCCTTGACTGTTCTGCTCAATGGCAGCAGACATTCGCGTTAGGCATACATGTTCATAGTAGCTGCAGATGTGAACAGAGTGACAGTGGCAGAATACCTTCTCGCAGTGTCTCGACACCGGAACAGCGAACACTCCTACCTTGTTATTCACTCTAGCATTTCCTTTCATAAGAAAACAAGTTCATTCCTGGAACCTCGTCCCAACTCAAACCTCTTTCCCACCTCCCAGGTTTTCATCTCAGATAACTCCACACTCATCATCACAACAGCCGGAAACAATAATTCACATGGCAATCATGCCTCACCCCCTTCTTCAGACCGAGGCTGATCACAGCGCCCCTGTCGTCCTTCCTCCCCCTAACGCTACTTCTCTCACCCCAAAGGAGCGCAACCCAATCTATCTCCGCTCCTTTCTCCGCTATGCCATCGGCGCCGCCGCCACATCCACCAACGAAGCCCTCGCCCTACGCGTGATGAAGCACGACCCCGTCTTCAACACCTACACCCTGATCCCCATGAAAAACTCGCGCCTCAAGAAACCTGGTGATCTTGAGGTCGTTGTCATCACCGCCGCGGAAATGAAGAAGATGCCTGATCGCTGGGGGGGCAAGATCACAAAGGATACAACTACGCGCACGGGCCCGAGTTTGGCGGAGTTTCCGGGCTCGGTTCCTGAGTTTGGGGAGGTGAAGGACGTTGGGCTGGAGGTTCTGGCGTGGAGGGTTTTTGGGAGTGAAGATAAGGTGTTTATGGATACGGATGGATTTGGACTTCCGGGCGTGTCGGGAATGATTCAGGCTTGGTTCGAGCGTATCTGAGGGAAGATTGACCTGGGAATATGGAGTACTTGGCTGAATTGTTGACCCTTTGTAAGGTTTGTAAGGACACTGGAGGGATGATTCAATGGTGAAGATCCGGTTTTGGTAGGAATAACATCGATGTAAGGGTAGCTGGCAGTTATGTAGTTTGCCAAATGTAAATCTGTTGTTTTGGTACTTCTCTTTTTATCTCAAATGAATAACATGCTCAGACGATCAAACTTTGTCTCAATATTTATGGCGACTGTGAAGATATCGTGAAGTTATGCACCATGCTTCTTACTCCCTGGCTGCAGTAACGTGCGAGCGGCTCTGCTTTTTAGCGCCGCCCCTGCTTGTTCTTGGGGTACAGGTTCCGGGAGGATTAGCCCCAAATTCCTGACCTACGATTTGACGGCGCGTATAATCAGCTCATCAGCCTGTGACTCAAGAAGTATTTAAAAAAACTCGCATCCAACGCAAACCGACGGTTCATCGTCTTATTATACGTTATAAACAAATCTTGCAACCTTTGATCACTAAACCCATACTGAAGGCAATTGAAATCATGGCTACTAAAGCAAACGTCCCCAAAGCTCCCTCCAAAACCATTGAGGAATTTCTCCACCGCCATCCCCAAGTCCGCACCGACACCGCCGCAAAAGCCGAACTAGACCATCTCCACGAACACGACGATACATTCTGCGTCATAAACAAACTCTACGATAATGCCATTCTTCACAAAGACTACGACCCGGACTCTCTAAAACTCATATTTGCGTTTGCTTACGTCAACGATGAGCAAGCAATGGCCCATTATGCAGAAGACGCTGGAGAAGATGATAGTGTCTTGTGCGATTGTGAAGTGGGGAGGGAGGAGGGTCCGGATCACCACCTTCATGAGTTTGTGAGGGCTACCGAACCGGATTGTGAGGTTCATAAGGGAGAGGAGCCTGATCCGGGGTGTAAGGATTGTTGGCCGGTTTATTGTGGGAGCAATTGTCGGGGGGTTGAGGGGTTTGAGTGAGGGTCAGTTTGGGATGTGCATGTTGGTTGAGATGAGATGCAGACGTCGTGACCTTGGCACTTTATTCGATGGCACTAGGCTGAATGTACTTGTGAAGAGGTATATATATGATACGATCCCAATAACTACTTGAGCTACCTTAATCTCTCCCATCATATGCCCTCATCGCTCTCTCGCTCACCGTGCTTCCAAAATGTCAGACAAAACATAAGTAAACTACACAGCCGGCCCCTCCAAGAACTCAGCTACATGGCCCAGTCCCGACAAGAAGCCCAGCTTCATCGACATACCCAAAGTAGACGTCATCAACGCCGGCTCTGGCATCCGCCTCTTCCATGCGAGGACATCCACCATGCAGTTCTACAAGTGACCAAGCATATTGCGCGAGGTCTCTATAAGCTTGTTAGTATGAATGCTAGCGAGTATTCGTGCACGGTTGTCATATCGGCGAATTAGTCACGGGATGAACTTTTGTGGAAGAATGGGTTTCCGTGGGATCGTGAGGGGGGTCTGTAAGACGCTGTTTTGAAGTAGAAAGAGGCGCTTGGATCATACTACATCTATGGCCAGATTGGAAAGGTGGTTCTCAAAGAGGAAGCCAGAGGGATCTCTTTTTGGTTGCGTGACGATTCCTTGACAAGGGGCTGTCTTCACAGCCAACAGCTTTGACACTACTGATGGCAGCTTGGTCATATCATTTGAGTAATACAACGATACAGGACATGTCTTCTCATTAAAGGGTATCGTATGTCAGTGATGCGGAGTCTCATGGACTTGGGAATAAGACTGAGCATTATCCATCTTAAAATTTGTCTTGACGTCTAGTCTATCGTCATGTCTATCATGCCTGTATGTCTAAATCTAAAGTCTATCCTCCTCTATTCAATATCGCTGAAAACCAAAGTCTCTAACCATCTATCTTCACGCCCAACCAATTCTAAAAAGCTCATAATGACTCTCATCACCCCTCCCAACACCACTCCTCTTATCCAACTTCTGTCTCTCCAAAATATCCAACCTCCTCCCATTCTCCCCACGCAGTCTATCCTTCTCCGCAAAAGCAGCTTCGACAGTATCTCCAATGCCCGCAAACTTCCCATTAGGTCGTATCGTAACCAACAACCAGAAAACACCATCATCCGAGAGAAGTCGTGTTGCGCAGTCTCGTAGCCAGCGTGCGTGCTCGGGAGCGTATACTACATCGGTGGCGAAGAGCATGGTTACTGGGACGTCGAAGGGGGCCGAGTTGGAGAAATCGGCCCAGTCGAGGAGGGAAGCTTGCACGGGGGAGGGGGAGGGGTAGTTGATTGAGATGTTGGATTCCAGATTTGAGAGAACGGCTGGGTGGTAGTCTGTTGCGATGATCTTGGAGTCGTTGATGCCCAGAGCGGGAATGAGTTTTCCGAGAACGAGGCTCACAAGCCCGGTGCCTGCACCAAGCTCGATAATACGATTATGTTCGGTAGGGTCAAGATTTGTCAGACCAAATCTTTCTGGGTCTGTACACATGAGATCCGAGAAGACGATCGAAGCACCCCAACTTTGGAGTCCCACGTCTTCAAAGTCTGTATCATTCGTTCCCGCAAGTCCGTCGTTCAGTTGAACAGAAATCTGCTTCTTCTTCTTCTCCTCCTCAGGGACTTTCATATCAAACGAAAAGTCTCGCAAAAACGGAGAGTTCTGATCATCTTCATCCAGGGCGCTTGCAAACAGTGACTCAAAGATATACGCCGCCTGGTCCAGCGCCCGCTGACTCGCTTCCTCCGATGAAAAGATCTCCAAACTTTCAACGCGCGAGATAAGTCCCGTCAACCAGCGCTCGGCAAACGATTTCTCATGAACATCTGCACGAATAATCGCAGGTGTCAGTTCCGCCTCGTCATCTTCGTTTCCGGAGGTATATCCCGAATCCACCTCGGCAAAAGCATGCTTCGAGTCCCCCAACTCCTTCGAAAAAGGGAATGATAAAGGACAGTAAATAGCCGCCAAGTAATGCAGCGCGTTGAAAATATCTACTTCGGTGCGTTTAGAGAGTGTGAATAAAGGCGGTAAGCTGCTCGAGGGCAGCGCGAGGGTGCTCATTTTGACCCAGTCTGTAATAATTAAAGATCGTGGAGTGAACAGGGAGTGGAATCCGGGGAGAAAGAAAGATAAAGAAGGAGAAAATTATTAAAGTGGGTGGCGGGCGCTATCTTGAAATAGGTCTAAGCCCGGAACATGAAGCTATCGTGGAAAAAAAAACTTTGCTGATAAGTTTGAGTCCCCACGTGGCCCACTGTTAGGCCAGCGTTAGAAGGTTTCGGGACCTTCTAAATGCCTGAGGATCATGCACTAAATCTGACTGACAGTACTGAAATGTCGGTATGGATGTGGGTCCTTCTGCGCTAGCGTATCGGTGTTTGGTTCCGATCACCTGGTTAAGGTTGGTGAGTTCATGATCAAACTTGACATGACTCACGTAACCATAACCAAGAACCAATAGAATGGTCTAGGATTTAGATGACTTTTTCACCTTGAAAGCTAAGTGAGAAGAAGAGTCCATCTTATATGAAAGATTTGCTGCGTTATAATATCTCAGGCCTCAAGGTTAGCTTACTGAATTCTCCTCAGGCCTAAACTGACTTCTGTATTATAATTGACCGAAGGAGTTTTCCTGCTTTGTGCTGCTTCTTCTAAGGAGTCTTGATGTTGACTAGCTAAGACAGACGCCATTGCTTGAAACTAAAGAGAGATATGACAGAAGTACTGGAATACATCATTCATATCAAGTACTCTCCAACAGTAATCGTTTCATCACATCAAATTCATCCTTACAGTGGTTTTCGGCCCCAAATAAAGCGCATGGGAAAGTAAGCTCCTATACCATTCAACTCTGTCTCCAGATCTTGCGCAAGGTAATCCAGCCTTTCATCCGGCAACGGCTTCAAAGAGGGGCTCAAGGCTATCACGATTAGTAGGGACCCCCAAGATCGTATCTAGACTCACTCTTGGCACCAGCCGCAAACCCCTTGGCGATAATCAAGTCCGCTCCAACCCCCAACCTCCCCAACTCCTCATCCGTGTTCCTCTCACCAACCGCCCTCATAGCTGTCATCTCTTGTACGTCCTCTAGCCCAGCTTCAACCAACCAAGACTTCATCTTTGGTGCTTCGAGAGGATCTAAACCTGAGGCTTGGCAGACAGCTCTGATACACGCAAACATATCGTGATACCTCGGGTTCTCAGTCTCGGGAGTTGGGCAGATACGATCGCAGTCGCCAATTTGGATCCATCCACCTGGTTTGAGAAGTTTGATGTGTTCATTCACCACGGCGCGTTGAGCTGAGCCGGAACCAGCGGCGATGAGAATCATACGCATGTTGATGAGATCAAAAGATCCACTCCACGATTCTGGCGCAGGATCGTTGATGTCTTGCTTTACATAGCTAATGCCATCTGTGGTCGTATTTGGGAAGAAAGAAGTATTGATGTCAGTGCCGATGAAGGTATGTTCACCTTGAGCTGGCTTAGGAATCGAGGACTGTATATCACGCATCCAGAGACCGTCCGCAGTCCCGACATCGAGTACAGCTCGAGACTGCGTTGAGAAGTCAATCGGTGGGAATATTAGTTTCTCTTCTGCTGCCTGCTTGAAACCAAGATGATAAATGGTCAATCGGCCTATGTCACTGCTCACGTCTTGATCCTGGGCTTTGAGATACCACTCTGGTGTTGAGTATACAGCTTCTGACATTTTATGTTGTTTGCGATTGGTGAATGAGTCAGTAAGCTGAAGTTTAGGGACTGATGCTTGAGTGAGATACTCTGCTTATCTTTTTGTGACGATTTCTGAAGCTGATGGCACGTGCCTGCTGAGCGGCACAGCTATTGCTTACTTGCATCCTTCTAAAGCTTTTCGAGGGGACTGATAGCCAATCGAAGTTTTGCATATGTGTTCCAGAAAAGTGATACCAGCCTTATCAATGGAACTCGGTACACGACCCAACTACTCAGGTAATGCGGTCGGGTGCATGGCTTTTCGCATACCGAATGACCATTGAGATTTCTGAACATGTGTCAACATCTGAGGTCTTCATAGATAACCTTATATAACATCGTGCGGATGTGCTTGGTGGCTTCATAAATTGACTCAACGGTTTGAGCTTAAGTTCAGATGTCAGCACAAACGCGTTCATCTGCCTGTACATCTTGAGGCAGGCATCAGAAGCTATTAGATGAATAATATATGGGACCATTACTCTTCCAATTGTTCAGGAAGATCTCATCAATGTCACCGCACTTGAAAGCCGGATTCAATGTTTGTTATATCGCGAGAACTGTTACAAGAGTCTTTGCCTCGACATGCATCTTTCATATCGCTCGTTGAGATAAAAACCTTCTTTAAACCTTGATACTCGGATATATTACAGTTAGATACCCTCCACAAGATGAATCTCGAAAAATCCCCTCCAAATCCCCTTGCTGCAATGCTGAATAGCTTCACTTTGACGGCGTCCAACACGCTAGCCTACCAGCTTCCCTGCAAATCCATCCACCCCTATGCTATAAAATATGACAAAAAAGCCCTGGCTGCCCCTAGACACAGGGCCAAAACTCCCCCCCTACAAAGGCAATCTGATGCACAGGAACGTAAAGTTCCTCAAAGTCCTCGACGTGGACTCCGCCCACGGCACTGTCGTAAAGGCACGGATCGGCAGACAGCTCTACGCCATAAAATTTGTGAGTTGCCATCACTGTCTCAATACATCATCCTAATAGCTCGCAGTTCGTCAGCCCTCCAAACGACGTCAACACCAGAGAAGTCTACGGCAACAGACCATTATGGAGCTGCTGTCAAGCATTTGACTGGTATTTCTCACCGTTTGAGAACGAATGCCGAGCTTTCGGCAGACTGAAGGAGCAGAGAGCCGAGTTCATCGCTGTCAAGGTCTACGGATGGGTTGCTCTCACGGCAAAACAGATTGAGAGAAAGCTCGTTGCGGCGGGGGCGAAAGGACGTGGACTAAATGGATTTCCACCTGGTACACTCTACGGTATTGTCAAAGACTGGGTTGACATGGCCCCGTATCATGATTCAAAGCAACGCGAGACCCATGACCAGATGGTGGCGGTGAAACATTTCCCCAGAATGCTTAAAGATATCCATAAGCTTCATTTTCTGGGGATAGTGATCCGAGACTTGAAACCAGATCAGTACATCGACGGTGTCCTCGTCGATCTCAGTCTCGCCTCTACAGTTCCCCATCCCTACGGTCCATCAGCTACTGGCAGAGAAAGTCCCTGGCAACCACGCTGGACGTACGAAAGCCTCGCAGCATGGGACCTGTACTCCTTCCAATGTCACGTCATTGATTTCTGGAAGCACAACTCCAAAATATTCTTCAGAAGACGGTGTCGAAACGGTATACCAAAGACCTGCAACTTGGTAGCGTACCCTGTAGCTAAATGTCGCCAACGGCGCTTCGTACGCTCAGGACGGTTCGTGCCAATCTTGAACTACTATGAGGAGGCGCTAGCGATGGTGACAAAGCCGAAATATGATCCGCTGGATTTTCTCAGGAGAAATCCGGGGTATCCGAGGTATATCGCACCGTTTGGAGTGCCAGCAAGAGCACCGCCGCCTAGAAAAGGGCCAAGGATGAGACAGGGCGATGATTGCTGTGCTGTTATGTAGCGTATTTAGCTCTACTATTTAGTTATCGAGTTGTTGGTATTGAATAGAGTATGAGTAATGATCTGGAACACTTAGTGAGCGGCCTTGGGAAATGCACTTGATATGATTGACATGAAATACATCAGATTCCATCTAGCGTCTGGCTACATAAGAAAACCTGTTGGAGGGCGCGTATGCACTAGACAGGGCATGCGTTACTAGTGTAATCACATTCAGGCTATTGTAGGTATCTCGTCTCAAAAGTCCCGCGGTAATGCAGAAAATATGTTATTTCCAGAAATATGTTCAAGTGAAGTAAACAAAACGAACGCATTGGCACATCTTATACCATGTTGATACCAAGGAAACTACCAAATCCAACAGCCATAACTCCCCAACTCCAAGAAGTAATAGACCCTGCTGAGCATCCATCATCGTCGTGACTCTTCTTTTTGGTAGGGCTCGCGGATGAACTTTCACTATCATCATCATCATCGGCGGCAGAACCAGAACCGCTCTTGGAACCGCTGCTAGAACCACTGCTGTCATCACCACTGCTGCCACTAGAGCCACTGCTCCCACTGCTCCCACTGTCTCCAGAGTCTGACCCTGAACTTCCATGGTGAATCTTCCTCTTGCAAAGCTTGTTGCTCGCTGTCTCTGTCGCTTTCGAAGAGGTTGATTTGGTACTCGTGGTCTTTCTCTTCTTGAGATCAACAAAAGTGATAGGCGTCATCCAGAGTTCGCTCTCCGACGAAGGAATTGTTCTGGACTGCACGGATGCAGTCTGGGTTGCGGTAATAGTAGCGCACACAGCTGAGCCTGAGCCCAGGGAGCAATCATATGTTGTCGAGCTGACAGCAAGGTTCATGCTTGACTCTTCGTAAGTCACAGTAATGCCGTGAAAGTCTCCATCGCAGGAGTATGAAGTGCCAAAGTTTGTCTGACAAGCGAGAAGATATTCCGTCTTTGAGCCAGTTTCTGTAATAAGGGAGGCATAGATATTCGTTGCACTTCCTGTCTTTCTCTGAGGTAAAAAGACAGTTTCAGTAGAGTATTTGGTAGTGCTCTTTGCCGCATCAGCCATATACGGCGCGAGGGCGAGAAGACTGATAGTAATCGAAGACCTCATTATGGTGTTTGTATGTCTAGTTGAGAGAACTGAGTCGGCAAAATCTACGGACAGGCGGGAGATGAGCTGAATATTTATCCTTAACCCAATTCACCCTCAAAATCCTTCAGGAACCATGTCGTCCAATAATCAGTGACATTCCCCTGCAACGCCACTGGCAACCCTTGCTGCCCTTGCTTACAGCTCAGCCCTGGGGGACAGGGGTAAGCGAGTGAATCATCTCGTCTAACAAGCTTATTTGGTGGCAGTTTATGCTTGTTTTCCGCAGCCACTACCGTCCCGTTATGGTATATCAAAAGAAGCGTGGTATGAAAGGGGGAATTGATCCTCTGCTGATGGAATTGAGGTAGCCCGTCTCTTTGATGACCGTCTTAGTCTGACCAAGGTTGTCAACGTGGCTCTCTACTGTCCATTCGGAGGTTTAGTTATAGGAACCTTGTGAATAGCTGCGCTGCTGCTTTGCATAACCTACGTCAATTAATTACCCATTCCACGATGTTCACCGCCATGCCTTTGCGGGATCTTGGCAGGAGGTCGCTACTCAGCCCTATCATTTCGCTAGGCATCCTCTGTATCAGAACATGGATCAACGGGGCTATGGCAGCTCCTCTTCGTTTATATCGCTCGATTAAGTAGGTATTTTTACAATTGCAATCCTTTTGCAGAGGATTTGCCTCGACTGTAAGTTCATGTAGCCTTGCCACATAAGGAATCGAACCGAGGCCTCCAGGTTCAAATGCCCCGCTCCGAGATGATAATCCGAGCCGATGAGCTCAGCTTCAATGACGTAGCGTAACCGATCGACTCTAACTTCGTGATAACCTCACTTCAAACTCAAAATGGCAGACACAAGCTCCAGACGTGTCGCCGAGGTTCTTTTAGAGCCTACAGGCTTGAAGATCACATCCTTCCAAGAGATCCAATCGCTGTGGGCAGGATACGGCCATATCTGCGCCCTCACTGCAAAACCAAAGGACGCCGAAACAGCTGGCAGAGTGCGCAAGTACCTGCATGCAGCCGAGTCAAACAATACCTTCTTTCTCATTCTCAAGCTTATATCGCCGCCACCTGGGCCAACGGATGAAGGTCATCTGCGCAAGATATTGAGTTACGACGTTGAGCAGTATTTCTACGAACATGTTGCTCCTCAGTTGGATGATGACGTTGCAGTAGCCCATTGTCTGACGTCGAGTTGGAAGTCTAAGCATGAGGATGGAGAGTTACGGAGCCTCACTGCTACAATTCTTACCGATTTGAGAGTCAAGTTCCCTGTAGAAGGAGGGAAGCGATCTGTTCTGAGTCCGCGACAAGTTCAGTCTGCTCTGGAATGGTTGGCAAGGTTTCACAGCAACTCGTGGAAATTTCTACCTGTGAATTTGGACGAGTATCTCCTCCCGCCGCTGGAGGAGTTCAAACGACGAGATGCAGGTGGCGCTGCAGGAAACAAGTTATGGCTGAATGGAGGATACACCTACCTTGCGACTCGACGCACAGAGTACAAGTCACTCGCTGGCGATACATACTCCGAGTGGTCAGATGCCTTCTGCGGGCCTTTTCAAGGATCGGATAAGTCTGCTGCAGAAGTGGTAGCTGACTTCCTCACACCAACCGGTCGACCCTTCGAGACACTCATCCACGGCGATGTCAAGTCTGAAAATCTCTTCACTACCGAGTTAGGGGATGATGTCTGCTTCTTCGACTTTCAGTACGTCGGTCTTGGGCTTGGAGTCTGCGATTTGGCCAAGCTGTTCACATGCTCTGTCCCTCTCGACATGCTAACCGACTGTCCATCTTTACCTCAAGAAATGGACATGGACCGTGGTGAAAAGGCTTTGTTGTATCTCTACCATGAGACATTGCTGAGTCGTCGACCTTCTGACAAGGAACCTTTGGATTATGATTGGGACACTCTCGTTCGACACTGGGAGTGTGCTCTTGTTGATTGGTGTCGCTTCCAAGCATCTTGGGGATTCTGGGGAAACACGGAGTGGCTTGAGGCGAGAGTTAGACATATTCTTAAAGACGCTACGTGGAGAGAGTGGTTGCAGAAGGAGGTTTCTGATACCGGAGGGTCTTCAAGCATATAGACAATGAATGAATAGATTTTGTATTTGATTAGTTAATCAGGCTTCTAGTAGTTGCGCTTTGTACAACCTGATCTCTTGGTAATGGTCTGTTGATATCAATTTGACACAGCTCCACAGTCATTCTCGAGACCACCCCAGACGTGATACATCCAAGATGGCACTGGCCTTCCATCCCAGCACAATTCCATCTACTGCATCCCCTTCTTCAGGAAGAACGCAGCGAGCTTCGCAACCTGTTCTAGCTGTTGAAGTGGAACACCCTCACTTCGCGACAGCTTTTCTGAAAGTCCACTGAACGTCTTCCAAACCTCGATGTACTTGTTATTCGTGTTCGAATCGGTGCCTATCCAATTCAGCGCATATGCCATCTGCCCGCGCTCCTGTATGTTCTTCAGATCATCCTCGTCAATAGAGCTATGATAGTAGTCGAAGGCAACCTTGGGCTCAAGTCGCTTCAACTCTCTGGTGTAGATGGCACCTAGCCTCACACACTCGATGACAAGAGCAGCTAGGCCTGTGGCTAGGCCGTTGGCCACAGAACTACCCGAGTGGGCTTCGAACTTCTCCAACTGAGTTTTCATTTCATTGGTGTCGACGACAACTTCGTGGCCGGGGAGGATAAAGTCTATGTTATGGGAATCGCCGACTGTTTCGAGTATGTTTCCTGTTGCCTTGGCAGCGCCGATTCTGAAGCATTGATTGCTGCTTCCGTGCGGGTAGCTGAGGTCCGCCGACTGTCCTTGGTCGCTGGCGGCGCAGAATATGAGGATACGATGTTTGTCGATGGCGTTGAGAATTGCCCTGTTGAACTCGCCCTTCAACTCTCCTTCCGGTGGCTTGATAGTCCACGACATGCAGATAATTTGAGACCCTCTCTCTGCGGCGTAATCAATAGCCTTGCCGGTCAGAAGATGCCTGTTATATGGGGGAGCGAGCTTACCTTTACTGCGCTATCCGCTCTGATCTGAAGTTTATCCGAGTTCCCTGCTCGGAATGTCTGAAGCTTGATGACATGGATGACAGCGCTGGGACAAATCTTGTGAATCAGCCTGGCCATCAATGTCCCGTGTCCTGAAGGCGAGCTCCAGTACGGCGGCACACGTGGTGTTGGACGTTCATCACGATAGTCAAAGCTTTTGCCCAAAAAGGTGCGATCCCTAGTGTCGTTGAGATCAGGATGCATGAAATCGACGCCATCATCGATCAGGGCGACTTCCACTGGCTTGAGAGATGGTTTGGTGTCCCTGAGAGCTTTGATCTGCTTGAAACGTTTGGAAAAGTCCTCCATGCACTTCATCCACTTGTGTGGATCGATTGATCGCTCTAGAGGCTGAGGTCTAGCGTCAGGGACTTGAATCTGGGTCACCCGTCGACCGCCTCCCGTTTTGGGCGGGTTTACTCTAGGCGGATGTTTCCCCTCTGGCCAAGACTGGCGTAATCTTTCTTCAAATGCTTTGATGTTCTCTAGAGTTCTGTCGCGAGACTCAAGGCCCTATTGCAAGAGATGTTAGTGTTAACACAACACGACAGCAAGGGACTGGGTCGCTGATAGACATGCCTCATCTTGGGACAGATGAATAACTTCAAGCGTCGGTATCATGGCTAGACCCTCCTTCTCAGACCATGCTCTGAGAGTTGAGTTACTGCCACTCCATTGGAGGTGAATCTCGCGTAGGTGCGTCCCAATCTTGCGAAGGCAGAGCGCATCCAAGTCCAGCCGTCTCCAGTCGAGTATTTCAACACCCTAAATTCATCAGTCTAAGAGCATTACAATAGATATATCTCACACCTACCAGGTCCTTCAGACACTCCTCGATCGCCTCATCACTGTGCGAAGGCTTTTCCATATCTTCAACAACAACCTATTCTCTTATTAGTATTCGGACATAGGTGACTTCCACAGAGATCTTACCTTGATGATTCTAGTTACTGGTTTTGCCCGCAGCCAGTCAAAGAAAAATACCATGTCCTAAGCAAGTCATCAGTATACGTACAACAAGAAGCAAGATTGTCTCTCACCTTTCTCCCTTGATGCCTCACATCTGGCTGTTCTCTATTTCCCTTTAGTCGAACTTGCGGAAATCCCACGTACTGCAGTGCTGTATCGAACTTCAAATGGCCGAAATGCTTCTTAAAGTCATTCTCACTGAGAGTGTTGGGCGGCCCAAAGTCAAACCAGAACTCTTTGGCTGGACATCTTGTTAGCTAGAAATCTTGGGTGAAAGCTCCATGTGCTGATACTGGTTGATGAAGGCCTAACCACAGTACCTGTAGACTCTGGGGGCAAAGGGAACCCTTCTTACCTGGCTCATCCTGCAACCTCAAACTCTCAGCTGCCTTTTCTGGACTCTGTCTACGCAAGGCCTCCAGTTTCAGTAGGTCACTGATCATGTTTGCTGTCTCTTGCGTCTCTTTCTCCTTGCTGAGAGGGTTATCAGCCACGGCTGGCCGAGTGATCTTTTGAACTGCTTCAGTCTTGACACGAGTAAGTGGTGCCAAGTTTGGAGATTGAAGAGGAGTAGTGACGCCTTGTGGTGTCAAGGCGATTGAACCTCTGCGCTTCGAAGCTGAGTCTCCCTTATCTCTAGGCGGTGGCGGACCCATACTCGACCTTTCTGGACCGGACTTCTCTGGTCTCGCTGATACTCTCTTTGCATCCTTCTTTGGATCTAGTCCCTTCTCGTGCCTGGGATCAACCTTTTTGGGGGCCCCTGACTTGAGCTCCTGGCTGGCTATATCCTGAGCATGTCTGCGTCGGCTCTCTAGCACCTTCTTCCGAGTATGGTGGTGATACTGATATACCGATATAGTCCGATTGGAGTCTTCTGGGTCCTGGATTGGTATGTCTAAAAGACCGTGACATGTGCGTAAAAGTTCACTGACCACGCCCACTTGGCTCTTGCAACAATACTCATAATCGACAGCCCGATGGAGAGGGGTGCGACCTTTGCTATCCCTCACAAAGAACATCTGTCGAGGTGAAAAGCGACACATGTTACTAAACGCATCTTGTCTGTTCTTTCCATCATCAGCGATGCATGCAGCAGCAGCATGTAAGCATGTCGTCTCATCGCCGCCATCCCAATTCTCGTACTTCTTTAACATCAGAGCTTTGTAATCTTCGTATGTTCTCTCTCTCATTCTCAGGCATACTGAGTAATAGAAGGAAATGTTGACCTTCAGAAGCGCGGTGGTTAGAGGAACACGACCTTTGTTATCCGGTGACCATGCTAAGACTGCCGGCAGTTTTCGAACAGCTTGCATCATCACCCACTGCAAGCTGACAGGTGGCTTGTGAGCTCTGTAGTTGTATTCTGCCAGGTAATGAAGGAAATTCCTCCTTTCATCATCTGTCTTTTCACTCCATTCGGCCCGCCTGTCATTGACAAATTTTGCTCTCTGACTCTTCTTCTCTTCTTCATCCAAATCAGCGCTGAGCAGCTTCTTGGATAGTTTGCGTGCTTCTTCGAGATCCAGCTCAAACTTTGCCTTAACATGATCCTCGTCTGGTTCAACTTCTGAAGCAACCAGAAAGTCATTCGGATCGAGGTCGTCGTCGTAGTCATCATCCTCTTCTTCATGCGCATGGGGCAGGCTTTTAGAAGGTTCCTCGGTGGGATTCATCGTGGTTTGGACAAACAATGAGAGACTTAGCTGGATGGTGAAATGAACAAGAAGCTCAATTGGATGGGTAGAGCCTGCATGCGAAAGTTCAGAGAACCTCGCAATAGGTATCATCAGCCCTGTCTTGGCGACATCCACCCATTCTCCCATGATTGGCTTTCTACCCGCTCAGAGACCTGCATGGTCAGCATGTGCCGCCCTCTATAGCCTGATCTGATTTGATCATGGGTACCTCAAGAGGTACCGTCCAAGTCGAAGTTATTTATAAACATCCGAGAAAGGGTTAGTAGGAAGATGAGGATTCTAATTCATGTATATTTGAACCCATACTCTCTCATCGAACACTTGGACAATTAGAATTATGGACTCTGCGCAGTAGAGGTCAGCAACGCCACAGCGATGACAGATCCCTGGAGTGATGATCAGGCAGACGAGCCTCTCTTGGCCTTTGATCCACCTATGGAAGACCAGGTCATCGGTGAAGACGACACTTTCCGAACTCAGAATGCCTCTTTGAGCGATTGGGAAAGACGCAACATTATCGAGCGAACCAGTGGAAGCATCCATACTCGCGTTGAGCTGCTTTCAGTCAGTCACGGATCATACAATGAAGGAGGAGACGAAGCAACACTTCTGGTCTTCCGTTTCCGATTTGACCCTCAGAAAAGTTCTCGGAGAGTGCTCTGGGCCAAAGCCGAAATTGAGTTCTTTGCTGAGGATGCCCTGGATCTCACTGTGGAAGCCATCGCGCCCGAGGAGCGTTGGGCAGTGGTGCCGACAACTGATACAGAGACAACAACACGCAGCGGACAGCTGAATCTAGGTGCGCCAGGTGTGCCATTGCTTCATGCTGGCGCTTCAGCAGGGTTGGAGAAGACGTACAGCAGGGATGTCAAAGATGCGACTACTGTTACAGGCGCCATCAACCTCGGGACAGGGAAGAACTCGGGCGGCTCTACAGTGGCAGTCTGGAATTTCCAGGAAAACGAGCGACACAAGACGGGTGTTCCGGATTCGGTAACGACTGCGATTCTACTGCGACGCTCGTGCGATGAGCGCTTTACTGCGGTAGTGACGCTGGAGGCTGACGTCGACTGGGTCACCGGATTGGAGCGCAAGTTTGCCAAGATACCATTGGATGATCCCATTCTTTTCAATCCCAAAGGTACAGGGGGGCCCAGCAAGAAGGGGAGGTCTTACGGATTGAAAGACTTGGCGAATGTTGATCTTTATCAATTATGCAAAGTGAGAATGGCTGTCGAGGCTCCATTCGCTGTAAAATGAAGCCGTGTGACATACAGCTGAAGATAGATAGTCACTTGAATTAGTATTTGGTCAGACCACTTATGAAGGACTTTGAGTTAGCCAGTAGCGATCAAATACAAGCAATTCTCCGATGAATACATGAGAGATACAGAGAGTGATATGACTAGCATATGCAACTCGTTAACTCGTCACACACCCTGTAGCTCTACCTTGTCAGCTTAACTGTGCCTCCCCCTCTTCCGCCCGTGGTAAGGCTCCCACAGTCGGCTACTGAATTTCAAAAAAGTCATCGCAACTTGACATACAGATTCAGGGTCTGGTTCTGCCACTGATAACTAATCTTAAACAAACAAGCCAAAGACTTTGCTGTGATCATGGCTGAGCCAGTGATTCCCAACGGGCAGAAGCCTGTTTTAGAGGTTCGTACGACAATAGACAACGAAGAAGACAATAAGGAACCAAACAACAGTAAGTAGGCTTGACGACTTTTCTGCGTCTATGCATACTGTAATATGGCTGACATTCTCACAAAGCCGCGCTTAAGGTGATTCAAGAGGGAGGGCATCTTGTAACCACCGACGAGAATTCTGACAACGAAGGACCATTCGTACCCTTTGAGTGAGTGCGAGTCAACCCGATTCCTGTCACTGCTGATATTTTTCTTCACAAGTGTCATTCTTATTCATGGAATCTATGGGACAAGTCTAGATTCGTGGACAAGAGGGTCCAACACGATATGGATCAACAAAGCATTCGCCGATGTTTCAGCAAGAATGGGACGCATCATGTCCTACGGTTACCACACAGATGTTGAGAAAGGCAGATACTATTCACCATATGGTATCTATCAAGAAGCAGAGGCACTTTTGGAAGCCCTCCGAGAGCTTCGGACTCCCGAAATAAAGGTTTGTTGCCCTACACCCGTTATAGGTATGTCACTAACTAATATCTCGGCAGGAAGCTAGACGCCCTATATACTTATTTTCTCATGATATCGGAGGTACTATAGTAAAAGCGGTAAGAAGTACTTATGAATAGAGTGAGCAGGGCTCTAATTGTCGTCAACCGATGTAGGCATTATCAATGGCTACAGATCGCGAAGACAAATACGCTGATATCCTACATTATACGCGTGCTATGGTGAGAAGGATGCCCTCGACCTTTCGTAGTGCCCGACTATTCTGACTGATTAATGGCGATGGCGACAGTGTTTCTTTGGGTATCCGCACAGATATCCTTCGATCAATCTCCTGGAAGAGTCTGTGTTGCGTTTACTAGACCAAAAGCGTCAGCTCTGGTCCGGCAACATGGTCTGGTACGCCAAATGCCTCACAAAGACGATTGTGAAAGTGAACGATGCGTTTCTTGGAACTCAGATGCTCACCCAGGCCAACTTTGTCAACGTGGTTTCTAATCTCCACCTAGAACCGTCACAACAGGTTCGTGCACAACTCTATGGAAGCAGATGACAAGCCATGGGTCGCTAACGAGTCTGTAAAAGATATTTCCTCTTTCTATGTCTACCATGGCAACCCCATTTGAGCGAGTGGTGAAGATGGAGAAACCAAACTGTGACCTCATCTTGGCCGGAGAAGATGGGTCCCATCCTGTCAATGATGTCTCTTACTCAGACTGGCTTAGTAAGTTACTCGTTGACCGAAAGGCACTCACTAATGTTATACTCAGTGGGTGACTTGAATGACGAACAGCGTGTGGCCCTTCGTAAAGTTATAAACCAAGCGTCGCCTGTATTGCCATATCTCCAGGCCGATGAAGACTGGCAACATCCAGACCTTCTAGACTTACCAGAGCGAACAGAAACTATCATCGTGCATATGAGATGTTCTTCCGGTGCCGAGGCAGAAACCGAGAACGCCAGTTTCTTTCTAAACAACAGAAGCGGCACATATCATCCTCTACTGTACATGAAGTTCGATGCTCATGATATTCGATTCAACACCTGTGAAGCTATGTTGCGGACATTCATTGCTCGTATTTCATGCAACAGACTGCAGACTGAAAGCACGGTATCAAGGACAATGGACACTCTTATCACTTTCGAAGCTCTGCACCGAGTTACTCTGTTCAACGAGGCAGAGAGACTACAAAGCATAGAAGGTGAGCTGAGGTGAAGTCAAACTACTTACGGGGCTGACAAATCTACAGATATAGAGATGGGTATTCAAGTCCTGGGGTGTTTTGATGAGTGCGATGACTCTTCGATATGGTTTCTCCGTGAAATGCGCAAACGTCTTCTCAGAAACGAGATGTGGAGCAAGTTGTTGATAACCACCACAAAAGGAACTCCTGGTGATGCAAATATCGTATCTGCATTATCTGAATTTCCCCCAGAATATGTCAGAACCATCAATTACCACCCCAAGGAGCCTATACCGTTTCCTGTTGACATGGAGGCATCAAAACTCATGAAAGAGCTAGGTGAATGTATCGGGGCCGACCTGCATCGAGATGTCCTCAGCATACTCTCTAGCTGCGCGGGCGATCATGATCTTTGTGGATTGGTCCTCGAATGGCTCGGATCCTGCACGACTCAAATTGCACGTATCACGAGACTACTGGACAAAGCCGTTACCCCAGCTCTACTTTTCGCAGAAATACTGGAAGATATCGCTGAGGCACATCGAACTTGGGCTAAGATGTTGCTGTCTTGGCTCTTGGCCTGCTACAGACCACTGAAATGTGATGAGTTCCACCGTGTCTCTGATACAGTGTGGACTCGAGTAGTCGAAAACGAAGCCACTCGACCGAATTTGGCAGATATTCTACAGAGCTTTCATGGACTGATCACTCCTGTGAACGGAGAGATTAAATTCAGACACCCTGCCACTCGTGCCTGGCTCGAAAGCCGTCACTTAGTTGTCGATAAAGGTATTTGGTATGATACAGACGAGACTGAACGCCACGAGATGGTTCTGCGAACTTGCATCGACTATATCCAAGACGCAGCTGAGAATCCAGATGACGCGACACTGCATCTTCCTTACGCCATTGAATTCTGGCCCAAGCACTGGCAGTTAGTCGAGGCCTCCGAAATGCAAGTGGTAGACCTGTTTGAGAACGATACAGTGTTCGAGTTCTGGGCAAACTCACTCGTTGGCTTGAAAAACACGCTTTTGAAGCCTCCTCCAAAACATATAAAGCCCCTTCCTGTTGCAGCTCACCTGGGCTTGACGACAGTCGCAGAAACGCTATTAAGAAGAAGTCCAGATCAACCTGAGTCACGGGACCAGGCCTTAATTGAGGCTTGCAGAGCAGGCCATGTTGCTGTCATTCGACTTTTGGTGCGTTCATATTCCGATGGCTTGGACTTTGGCGATGAGAATCTACACGAAGCCGCGAGAGTTGCTGGCAACTCGTACAACAGCGAAGCTCTGAGAGAAATCGTCAACGGTCTACCCGAGCCCCCAAAGACTGCCTCAGTGCAAGAAAGCACGAGACACGAGTTTGAAGCGAACTCCAAGCCCACAAAGAGTCAAGAGAAGAACGATCAGCAAGACAACTCATCGGACGGAGCGATGAAGGGCGAACAAGAGGTTAAAGACACGAAATCTGAAAAGCATGTATCCGGGCCACTCGACTGGCTTGTGATGCCGATGAACAGAGCGGTCAAGTCAGGGATGGACGATGTTGTCACTAGACTACTCCAGCTTGGAGTGGACCCTACCCCCCCAAAGGGCATAACCCCCTACGGCAACAGCTTCATCTACACAGCAGCCAACACCTCCAATATAAGCTGCGCAAAGCTCCTCATCGAAGCGGGAGCGAACCCAGCTGCAAGAAACGACCAAGGTTATACTCCATTGCACACCGCTATTGACTGGGCTTCTGGCGAGACAGTCGAGTTCTTACTTGAGCATGGCGCTAGTATCGAGGATGAAGACCCAGAGAACCGCAGAGCTTTGGACATGGCTGCTTCATGGGGCTCTTTCACGGCATTGGAGATCATACTACAGCAAAAGGACGAGGTAGAGCGCTTGGAGCATCATCCAGATCGATACCCAGTAAATCAGGCGGCTGAATCTGGTCATAATAAATGTCTCGAGATTCTTCTCCGACATGGCTTCAGTCCTAACATTGTCACATCAATAGGAGAAACCGCCTTGAGATCTGCCATTCAAGCTGGAAGAATTGACCTTTGTAAGATATTACTGGACAATAAAGCTGACCCAGATCTGACACCGGAAAATGCGAATACACCTCTTATACTGGCAATCTCCATGGGCGACCTCGGCATGGTTAAGCTACTCATCGAACACGGGGCCACAATAGACAAGCGTGAAGCACCGCCAGATGAAGGGTGGTCACGAACGCCGCGTAAGCTCCTCATGAATCAAAAGACGTAAACTCACTAACAATACATAGTGAACGTGGCCGCCGACTGGAGTCAACCAGATATCGTTCAATATTTACTTGAAAAGGGGGCAGATCCCAATGCCCGCGACTCAGACGACATACCAGTGATAGGCGCTGCAGTAGACGGTGGACACACGAACATGGTGAAATGGCTAGTAGAGGCGAGTGCCGAAGTGAATGTCACCTACTTCGAGGCCAAATCGACGCCACTTCATGAAGCTACAGCCTATCCTGAAATGGTTCGTCTTCTGCTCCAGCATGGTGCGGATATCAGCAAGGTCAATGCGTATTCGAGAACAGCCTTGAACTACGCCATCTGTGCGAATAGCCTGGCCGCTGTTCAGATTATGCTTGAGGAGACCAAGGCCAAGTCTGATCTTGGTGCAGCCAACATCGAACCAGACCTACGCGCGGCAGTTAGTTCTGGGTGGACCGAGGTTGTTGAGGCACTACTTGAAGCTGGAGCAGACGTTAACGCCGTCGATGAGGAAAATAAATCACTCTTGGCATGTGCTATGACAAAAGGTGCATCAATTGACATGATTCGCAAGGTTCTCGAGTACAATCCCGATCTGGAGCTGAAGGACAACAAGCAGAATACGGCACTTCATTGTATCAACACTTCGACAAGTCTCGATACCGTCCGACTTGTCGTCAACGCTGGTGGAAAACTCAATGTCTTGAACTTCGAGAATGAGACACCACTGATCTACGCCATCCGAGCTCAGCTTGATGATGTCTTTTCTTATATGTTGAGAAAGGAGCCTGCGCTGCTGAATGGGTCCGTGGCATTGTCTAAGCAATCAGTTACACCCCTCCACGAGGCATGCAGAGCAGGTACACTGGCCATGGTTCGATCATTGATTGAGCATCAGGTGGAAGTCAACTCAACCTGTAAAGATGTCTACGGAACCCCTTTGATCGCAGCGACCCTTCGAAGCGATGTTGTATCATCTGGTCTAGCAAGTGAGATCATCGCTCTACTTCTTTTGAATGGAGCCGATCCAAAAGTCTCAGCTGGGCTATTTCGATATCCTCTCATCTCAGCATGTCTGGCCTGTCCTACTGAGACAATCAAGCTACTCCTGAACTCTGACGCTTCACCCCTCGACCAAGACTCCTTGACTCGCAAGCCGGTTCACTTGTCTTGTTACAACTCCCTTGAAGTTCTCAACCTCCTGGAAATCCCAGACTCGGACTTTTCAGCCAGGGATATAGTTGGTAGAGTCCCTCTACACTATGCTGTAATGAGAGGAGACGTGGAGTTAGTGCAAGCGGTTCTCGAGCGCTCTAAGCGAGCTGGCATTGATATCGATGTTAAAGACGACGACGGGTGGACACCGCTTCTCTGGGCTTTTCGCGCATCTCCGATCTGGAATCATCAGCTTGTGGATCCTGTTTCAACTCTTCAAGTGGTCTCACTTTTAGTGAAGAATGGTGCCGACATTAACGCAAAGGGGCATGGAAGCGGTAAAGACTGGACGTTCCGTGATGTGGCCTACTATCACCACGCTGAAAGGTACGTATTCGGATTCCCTTGATATCTAAGCTGACCTGGGCTCACCCTTCCCAGTATCGACATGCTCCTAGATCAAAAGTCTGCAGCAAGCGAAGGAAATACTCCAGCGAAAAAGCGAGGTAGTCTTCCAGTGCCCCCAGGTGACGAGAGCTGGTTCTGTCATTGCTGTTTGCTCGAAAGCCACGGTATCTATTTCAAGTGCTCAGCATGCCACGACTTCACCCTGTGCTATAAATGTCACTGGTCTTCTTCCAAGACACATCCTGATCATTCATCGTACATTCGACACGGGAGCGAGTGGTATGACGGCAGCACGTCAGACCAAGAGAAGATCAGCGAGATGGGTATAGACGATGGTGGTAGGGATGAAGATGTGCTATTGGATCGTGAAGAGATTCTGTATGAAGATTTTGATAGTGCGATGTCAGATGAGACATCGGAGCACTAGTCTTAAGGGTGAAGAAGAGGTTACGAAATAGCGAATCATTTTTAGTGACAACGATTGTTGAAACGGGTGCTGTGCCACAGCCAAGGCGGTTGCCTGAAAGATTCACAGGCACCATTGCGAGAAGTTCCTCCGTTACCCAATTACGAAGATCCTAGATTGACTCACTATATTTCGGCAATTTCCATAGTCAGATAAACAGTCATCATTAGTAGGGCTGAAGCTTCTTTCAACCCCCCAACCTCATCACAGAACCATTCTACCTATAAAGAACGATGATGGCAACCTACACTACAAATCAGTTTCTTCATCATATTCCAAACATTTATTTGCCACAAAAAGCATCTCAGTGCAACCAAAATGCCTGTCACTATCGCCATTCCCAACCGTAAAGTCAGTTCTTGGCAAGATCCCAAAGCTGAAAACACCTCACAGCTCCTAAGAGGAGCTAGTTCCCAAGAGGCAAGTGGCTGCAAGCAAATCATCCAAAGCTCATTCTCCTTCAACGGGTCTCTTGAAGAAAACCATGTATCAGCTTCGAGGAATGGTCTCGTCTGGTCATCGTTCCACGCATACAGCACCCACCATCATCTGACGATCCGCCCCGAAGATGTCTGGTTTGCCATAGTCACCCAAATCAGCGCTTACATCAATACCAATTCCGAGAAGATGCGCGATTACTTCGTCAGTCATGATGGCCAGAAGAAGCTTGAGGTTATTGATTGCGCGACTCTGCATACTGCTGATTTCGGAAAACTCTCTCAGCAAATGGCCCTCGAGATCGCAAATAACATCAAGGATCCTGCATTGAGAGAATGGGTTCTTCCGTCGTTCTCGACAACTACTGAGAATGATCGCATCGTTGGATCCGTACTTCTAATGGGTGCACTGCAGAAATATTTCTCTTATGGAATGACTATGTTATGTGGTATCCCGTCAGTAACACTCCTCGGAGAAGTAACCGACTACGAAGATATTCTCAAAAGACTTGATAAACTGGAAGAGATGGGCGAGGAACCGATTCAGTTCGCCAATCTCCTGCGGCCAATTCTTCGAAACATGGTTCTCTCTTTCACCCAACCGTCCGACAGAGCTATCCATACATTCTGGAACCAAATTGCCGATATGGACCGGATGTCGGGGTCCAACAAGATGACAGGCTGGATCACAGCGTTTTGCTATTGGGACGACGAAGGAAAGGTTCATCCTCCCAGTCGAGCAAATTGTACCCTCGAGGGATTGATGTATCCCTATGTCGAGACGGATAACATTCCCTGTGGATACGTCACTGTTCCGGTTGAAGTTGACGACAATGGTACTTTGTATGATTGCAAGATGCTTGCTGGATCTGTTGGCATACAAGCTGTTCCAGGCCCTGAAGGTTATGTCCCTGCTTTCGATCCTTATGAAAAAAGAAGACGTGACGTGGAAGTGGATGAGAAGAAATTGGGGATAAAGCCTGTTACTGGGTGGATGATCTACGAGTTTGTGGAGCGGAAGGGGCCAGGTCGAAGACGGCCTAGGTAAGAACATATTTTCCATGAATCCATACTAATAACAAAGTTTGAGTTTTGGAACATCGCAATCTTAGTAGGCAATGAAACCAGTTAGTTTTGACAGCATGGTCCAAGGTCAGAAGTTCTTTTGCTTCCTGGGGCTGAATATTCTGAATATACTGAATATAAATGTGACTAACCTCTTATGTCGCATAAATTCATATCAGTGGTATCTAAGAGAAACAGTCCCTTAGAAAATTGCCCGCTTTCTGGCTCTCGCCTTAGTATACCAGTTGCGCCAACCCAAAAGCTCATGTCGGTTAATACTCGTTTCACAAGAGCCTCTCGCTTGCTCATAAAGGAATGTTCCAAGAGACGCGTAAAATCACAGATCCCAAGCTACAGTAAAAGTGTCTTGATAGAGGGTTAGGGCGTTCCTGTGTTAGTCTCTGGCCATTTCGTTGAGTGGTCTCTATGGAAGGTCTTATCGTGGCCTTTTACTTACTGTCCGTTCATCTTCAAGCTTTTCAACTCAGGCGGCAACTCATCTACCAGAGAGTTTCAATTGGGCTTTGAAACTCAAGATTTCTCCTAAACGCTTGCGCAAATATGCTTGCTTTTGGACTCATGCATATAGGACATGGCGTTGATCAGATTTCGTCTAAAACAGGAAAGATATAAACAAAGGCGCAAAAGGTCAGAGTTCTAGGACTGATGTTCTCTTTGCGATGTCTTGCTCATTGAACCGAATCCAGTCTGTCGTTGAGAGACTTGCTCAGCGTAAGCAAAAATGTAAATGTCTACACCCTAGGTCTTACTATCAGTGATGTAATATTAACCAAGTCGTGAAAAAGTGATTATACGATTTGGTTATCACACATTTCCAGTACGATTCAGAGCTTTATCCTCTAAACTAACTGATGTCATCATCTCATACCCTCGCTTCCAACGCTGAGGTATGCTTATCTCCGCGTTTCAACAACTATCCCACGATCCCGCAACCATATCCCCACGGGGCAGGTAAGAAATGCAAGATACGCCAATCATGGGTCCTGATAACAAAAGTCCATGATATGATCCCTCCGGAACATACGCTCACAATGCACTAAATGCAGTGCAATGATTCAGTGTTCGGCTTTCCAAAACGGGACATCCGCCAACAAGCAACCAACCAACTACAATTCCTCCCCCAAAGTCAAAGGAAATAACTGACTGAGCCCAACTCCACAAAAACAAGTGGTTCCTCGGGGTAAACGCGGAGGACTTCTCCGGACGCGTTAAGGGATTCTCCAATTTTAATTACATGGCTGCCTAAGCTGAAAGGAAGGGATCGTCTAATTGGTCTCCACGGGGTTTAGGTAAGAGTAATCTAATCTCCAAGGGGGGAAATGTCGGGGAAAGAGTTTTCGCCATACGTTGTAAATTGGAGAATTGATGCGGAGATCACGGTGTAAGTCGTCAAGGTGATGGGTCACAGATGGAGAGACGGAGTTTGTTCGTTATAGTGGTCTATTGATCTATAACTCAATGCCAAATGGCTCTAAGTCTTTGTGACTCTAAAGAAAGGGTATCCAAAATGTGTTCTAACACAAACGTTTCTATATGAAACAATACTCATGAGCAAATCTAAGACTTCTCAGAGTTGAAGCCAGAGTCGTCGCGGACTGTGCCGCTCTCCTCATTTGGCTTCTCCAAAACTCCACCGCGACTAGACTCGTCGACGAGACCAAGTCGAATAGCCTCGCGCTCGACTTCCTCATGAGAAAGGAAGGGAAGCTCCTTGGCGGCTTGGACATAGGACATCTTCTCGACGAAGCCCTTGGCGAAGATGATGTCGATTTCCTCGAGAGATCGGTTGGCAGTCTGTGATTTGTCAGTTGTGATTGCGGGGATGAAGTAGTGGAATTGCTTACCTCGGGGTAGAACCAGTAAAGGATGGGGAAGAATGTGGCGTTGGCGCAGCCGAAGAAGAGATAGGTTCCCCAGTGGATGTTGGAGATCATGATGGGAACGATCATGACGATGACAAAGTTGAACAGCCAGTTGGTGCAGGTGGATGTAGCGTTGGCCTTGCCACGGGTCTTGAGAGGGTTGATCTCAGCGGGATACAGCCAGGGAAGAGGCAGCCAGGTAGCACCGAACGAAGCAATGTAAGTGAAGAGACCAGCGATAGCACCCTTTGAGATTTGAGGCGCATTGGTACCAGGATCAGAACCACCGGGGATGAGGAAACCCATCGTCAAGAACATGGAAAGCATCTGACCAGCAGTACCGATGAGGAGCAACTTGCGACGACCGACACGCTCGATGAGGAACCATGATGAAGTTGCGAAAATGGAGTAGACGATCATGTTGACGCCACCGAGGAGAAGAGCAAAGTTCTTGTCGCCAAAGATGTCGGTGCACAGAATAGGGAAGTAGTAGATAACAGCGTTGCAGCCACCGACCTGCTGCATGAACTGCGATCCGGAACCGAGAAGCATACGGCGGAAGTGCTGTGTCTTTCCACCAGTGAAGAGCGCCTTGACGGGCGTGCTCTTCTGAGCAGCGAAACCAGAGGCACGAATGGAGTCGACGACACGATCACGCTCAGCGCGGGTCTCGTCGCTGTCGACTTCGAAGCCGCGAATGGCGGCAATGACACGCTCGGCTTCCTCGTGTCGGTCGTGGGTGAGAAGCCAGCGGGGAGATTCTGGCAGCCAGACCATTGAGACGCAGAGGATAAGGCCGAAGACGCACTGGAAGGCAATGGGGAAGCGCCATGTGAGGTCCTGGGGACCGTAAGAGCAGCCGTAGTCAATCCAGTATGCGATGAGTGTACCAAAGGCGATGATGCCACCCTCGATACAGATGAGGAGACCTCTGTTGGTAGTGGTAGAACACTCAGCTTGGTATGTTGGGATGGTGGATGTGTTGATACCGTTTCCAACACCAGTGATTGTTCGTCCGATGATGAGCTGCGCAAGAGCCTTGTGGCCCTTCATAGCAGTGATCTGGATGATGACACCAACGATCATGATCCAACCACCAAGGATCATCGCCCTTCGACGACCGAGCAAGTCACCGATCCAGAGGATGAACATGGCGCCGAATAAGCAACCAATCTCGTAAATGGCCGTGACGAAACCCTGCATGGTGCTGTCCTTTGTCTCGGGGAAGTAATCATGGAAAGGGTCTGCGTCGATAATACCAGACATCACACCTTGGTCATAGCCGAAGAGGAGGAAACCTGTCGTTGCGACGGTGGAGATGGCCAGGGACAATTTCTTGCCCGTCAGGCCTGCGAAGGAGGGAGGCATGGTGACGGAGGGGGGGCTATAGACCTGCTATGTTTGAGGAGGGAGCTCGTCTAGAGCTGGAGGATGGGGGAGTTGGTGAGGGAGGCATTGGGGGAGAGGAGAGGGTTTATATGTTGAGAGTGAGCAGAGTGATTAGAGTGTAAGTGGGAGAGGGAGTCTGGGATGCGAAAATTCTGAAGTGAGTGTATTACTATTTCTCCACGTATGGTCCACTATCTCCACGGGTTGGAAGTGACGATCATCCTTGAAAAAAGACAAAAAGTTGGTCAAGGACGAAAAAGGTCCCTTGAAGACCTGGAGTGTCTCCGCGTGCAACAGTGGGTGGACCGAAGGAATATTGGAGATCCCCACGCCTGAGTCGTTCACAAGTCGCACACTGAAACTCACCACTAAAAACCACTCTAACCACTGTGAGTCTCAGGCGCTGCCTTACAGGGCACACACTGTAGATGCCGTCTTCCGATTCCTTCGGATCTGCCAAGAAGCAGGGCAGGCAAACCTCGGTGTTACTGAAAACAGACAAAACCGTGACGTCAAGTTTATTGTCAGCAAGCGGCAAAGGCGCCTGAAAAAACGGCATATTTTTCTTAGTGCTGGAGGGTAGCGGATGAAACGTTCTATTTGGTCCAAAGAACCCTTGTCGTGGCGATCATTTAGAGCGGCAGAGACGTCATTGGTTCAGGGGATATGTCCACGATGGTGCTAGTGATTAAGCATGATAAAGCCGAGGCTCTACACGTGAAGGTTTACACGATTAACAGCGGTTACGTTTATTGAGGTTTGCAGTTGATGATTTGTTTATGTGGATGAGGTTATGGACGATCAAAGGGTCTTCCCCAAAGTCCACAGCTCTCGTCTAAAAAATGGCGAAAAAAAACAGGAACCTGGGGATTGCAAAAATATCGGGCCTCAAAGGTCGGGGGTGGGAACCACAGAATCTCTGAAGATCATGTCCTTATGAGGAGCGGACAAAGAGCTCAATGCGTGATTGAGGTTCCAGTTTACGTGGAGAAGACACAGAATTTGTGGTTCGGAGTGGTTGTTGGTGACAAATTCGTAGTTAGGAGGAATTGCTCTGCCTTGGAAAAAGGGCGAATTTTTAATTGACGTGGAGAGCACAGTGTACAGGAATAAAGTTCAGAGTTTTCTCTTGCAAGCGAAAACAATCGTCGAAATGCGAGGTTCGCTACCTATTTCGGGTTACAGGTGCAGGTCTGTTGTTTGTAGTGGACCTCGCCCAGAATGGCATTCAACGGTATGTACAATTGGGTCTGGGGAAGATGATCAAAGGGTCCAATTGAGCTGCAGTGTCAAAACGTTGATCTCGTCCAAAATTCCATAAAATTGGATAGAAAGAAGGGACAAGAAATGCACGTCGTTAAAAGCACGTTTCTTGGCCGCGGGAGATCATCAGTTGGGGACCTGAACTTGTAAACTTGGCGATGCTAGAACATTGGCATCACCAGCAGAACAACCACTGTCTTGGCTGCACAACTTCAGGACTGCTACCAATTGATTCAAGTTACTGATTCAAGGACGGCATTTCTTATCCATTGACCCGACATCGGATTATCTCCTATCTTGCTTGCATTGTATTGATCATCCACCCTCCCTTACTCAAGACCGTCGTATACGCCGATCCTTTTGCGCAATTAAACTTTGGATTCCTTTCAATGACTCTCGGATTGCTTCTTTTGGTAATTGCGGTTTTGTTTCATTGTGAGATTCGTCAGCTTTTAAGCCGCAACTAATCTCAATCTCAACCAACAATCCAACATCCTCATTCACTGCCTTGGGTTAGGTAGTTGGTAGCAGGCGTGCCAATTGGAGACTCGGAACCGGTCTTGCATCCGTGGTCTTGGCGATCCTTCCGACGGAGAAAAGATGCCTTGGCAGGCGGATAACGGCGCAAGAACGGGAGTTAGCCGAGCGTTTAGGCGGGCATAATGAGGGTTTACGGTGAGTGCCAAGATGACGACTTTTGGTGATACGGGATATCCTTGTTTTGGTACTGAGGCTCTCGTCAGAGCGGATCTCGTGTAAATCCAGACTCAATGACAACCGTGAGTTATTGCAATGAGATTAACGTCAAGTGTACCTCGTCTGTTCTTGCGCCATCACCTCTTCAACATGCCCCGTCCGTAAGCTGTTCGTCGTGATGGCCTTTAATTGACTGACGTGCTAAACCTGTGACACGCGACCCATTATTAAAAGTGTCACTGTCAACCTCGTGGACCCTTCCTTTCACCCACAATGGAGTTGACTGTGGGATTTTTCGCCGAGTTTTAGACCGAGAAGCAGGGACTTCTCCAGCTCCTGGGCCAGTGTTTTTCTGGCACAAGGTTAAGTTGACGAGATGATGGGATGCGGAGGCTTGGGGTCTGGGGGAGGAGTTTTGATGCACGTTTTTGAGGGGATTGAAGCTGGGGAAAATTGCCACTCATGACGATCAACGTCAACTTCATGAAACTGAGTATCACGAATTGCAAATTTCACAAGTGCAAAGTAATTCTGTTTTGATCTCATTTTTACCGCATTACTGATCGCGATGGTGGTTGCAGGTGTGAGCGTTGCCCATGGTGTTGATGCTCACTGAGAACGCGACCGTGAGCTTAGTGCTTTCAACCAAAGAACACCAAATTCGACATCATGCCTTTCATCAGAACCTCCATCTTATTCTATTCTCGCTCACTTTAGTAATAGGTTGTCTTAAAATGTCTCCAATGGAGGCGCCGCTGTTCAGAAGCCCGCCACCTGCGGACAGTGCCTTACAGCTGCGAGATGACAGCCTCATCAGTGCAAATGGCCGCCAATAATGCCATCGCTCACGTCAACAACAAAAGCCGGCCCCACGCTTTTCGTTTCTTCTCTGTTCATCTCACGATCGAGACGCGGCAATACTGAACATCGCTGTGATAACTCAAACCGACTCCATCGAATTCATGCATCAAGATGGAACAGCATCATGTCCACCACCATCATCACCATCATTATCACTACTACTACAACGACCCTTTTCCGCCTGGCCTACCTCCGAATGCCCAGGGAAATGGCGAGCCTCTGAATCCAGAGGCGGCCGGCCGCGATGATGACGAGCCATCGGCTGAGGAGGATGGGGAGCACAGTGAGAGGGGTGATACCGAAGACCAGCACAACCCCGAACGAGCGCCCGCCCAGAGCAAAAGAATAAGCCTCGAAAAAGCAGCCACATAACGGTCATCGACAGGGCTCGCATCGTCGCCACGGACCGTGGCTTTCGTGTCGTCAACTGCGATCCATCGGGTCCACAGGTCGATATCTGCTGGCGTGTCCCTGGCCAGCGAAACATATGGCTAGCGAGACTCGGATTGCAACGAAGGCCATGGCAGAGGGATGACATGAAAGAAAGCATTCAAATATAACAGAATGCACGAGAAATGATCTTAATCATCAATTCGCTGTGTGAAACTTTGCGTCCTGTGTAATGATTCACAAGTGCGAGTTGACAGCCTCCGTGTCAGTGCAAATGGCAGCTGATCAAGTCAGCTCACGTTCCACTAACAAGGAATCTCCTCCGTCATTCTTTTCTGTTCATGCTACAACCCTCAGATCACTGTAATAACTCAACCTAAGTTGCCTGAAAGTTGCTACGAGATGGCAAGACATCACCATCTTCATGAGCATCAGCATCAGCATGACGCTGATCAACCGGACACGCCGACAATGAGAGGCCGTCCGCGACATTCTGAGGATGAGACACCAGGAGGAAATGATGAGCAGGGTACTGAAGCAACTGCAGTCAATATCGTAGACGAGTTGCCACGAACCGGTTTAGTTGTCTTTGACGACTGTGTCAGTTTAGTTCCGGTCAACAGTCTCCCAGAAACGGCGCTGAATCGATGGCGTAAGAACGGCAGTACCAGCAACGACAATCCCAAGAATCTCAACAGGAAGACAGCCAAACTCAGCGTCGAAGCGATATCCCGCCGCAAATCTACGACGGCTCAGCCTAACCCAAGTCGCTCGAGCCTGCATCATCGCGTCAAACGGCTTCTACGTCGTCAACTGCGACACATCAGGTCCCCAGGTTAACATCTGCTGGCGCGTTCCCGGCCCGCGAAACATATGGCTTGCGAAACTGGCAGTTAGGCAAGATGGAGAGAACTCGGAGCATCCGCCTTCAATGTCCCCGGGAATGACGCTGTCGTGCTTTCAAAAGGGGCCGTCGAGGGGTGAGAGTGCGTGGTCGATCATCATGGCTAAATCCGGTGCTAATGTGGAAGAGAGGATTGGGCGTGGGGAGGGGGAGTTGGCCTTTGGTGAACCGATTAGTGAGGGGGGTTTGGTTGCTTTTGGGAGGGCTGTTGGGGTTGAGGTTTTGTGTGTTTGAGGGTGATGCTGGGGAGTTGTCTGGCATGGTGAAGGTGATGGCATGGTGAAGGTGATGGCATGGTGAAGGTGATGGCAGCGTGGAACTGTGATTGTATTAGCGAATTAGGCATGAAAATGTCACGTATATCACGATAGCGTTTGAAGGTTATTCGGTTTGTTCTCTTTTTTCTATCACGGTACTCTGAACGTCGGGAGTTAGAACAAATTGTCAAGGCATTTTGCCAACGAAGGGACATCGAAAGGTTCACACAGACTGTACGAGATGACGAATCATGAGAAATGAGATACACGCAATCGAGATCTGTTGAAGGTGCACCCAATTCTGTCAATAATATTCTTGCCAAATGTGAGAGCCGCCGAGTACCCCCGATTCGCCGCCTTCGCACTGCTAAACAGCTGACAACAACACCTCCCAGCTGCCTCGGTATTTCTCTCTTCCCACTCCCCGTTCCTCTCTATTTCCTCTTCAATCAACCCTCTTATCATCATCGCTGCAAGCACACGTACCGAATCATCAACATTCACGTCATCGGCCTCGCGACTATGAACGCCAGCCAGCAGAATGCGACCAGGTCTGGCCGCCGCAACGCAGAGCGCCGCGCTCGGAAGAACACTCTTCATCCGCAACCCCTGAGAAAGTGGTCCTCAAACCGATATCTGCGCGCGTATACCTGGCAACGACAACACCTGGGGCGCACGGGTCAGTTGCTACGACAGTTTGTTTGATCTTTACGATTGGGTCTGCGGAAACTCCTCTGAGGAGTCTCCCGAGATATTGATCTACGTATCGAACATTCCCCACACGTTCATCAACATCAAAGACATTCTCACTGTGTCACTGAATGAGCCTGTGAGTATCGTCGCTTTCGCCAACCCGGTAAATCCACTTCCACCGGGCTGGGCTCTAGTATTGCTTTCGCCTCGTTCATTTCTGCCTGGTCTTCGTGAGATTTTGGGTGAGGGCGGAGCGGAATGGTTGGTCTCAGTGACTACCAAGGCGCGCGTCAACTTTGAGGTCATGATTGAGTTTGCGGATGAGCGCGCAAAGGATTTTGGACTTATGTAGGGGATCAGGACGGCTGTTTCTCAAGAAAAGTTTAGTAATTCCATGCCAACCTTTAGAGCAATGCTGACCGTTCACAGAGGGTCTGTTAATGCAACCTCGCCATCACAGGCCCTAGGGCAATTGGTACAGCACCAGACCTATGGGTGTTGAACACGACACTCTCGGGACATGAGTGAAAACATTTCCGAGGGAGTTCGGAACTCTATGGAGGACGAGAAGACTTGCGAAAGTGGACCTCGCGAATCTGCCTATCGCCAGCCAACCTTTGTAACAAGACACTGGAGACCATAGCATACCCCGAGGATGAGAGAGGCTTTGGAGCACGGTGCAGTGATCAAACGAGTAAGTCTAATCTTTTCGTACTTGCAAGAATGCCGTTCGTTCAGCGAAGGCTAACAAACACAGATGCATCCAGCCCATCTCGACATGTAGGCGCATTTGTTCCCAACGAGGACAGCCCCGCGACAAGGCTGTTGTTGCCTCCATTCGATCTTCACAAGCCTTTTTGGACGTTCCCATATCGTTCATCACTATCGCTAAGAGTCAAGCACCGCTTCGTGAGAGCTCAGCGGTCTCTGCGACATGAGTGCTGATCAAGCGAGTGGATGGTGACATTGGCTGGAAGGACGAATATTAAGGCGGAACCTTTTCGAGGCGGTTGCATTCTATTTAAGAGCTCCACAATAACATCTTTTCAAATGAGCTTCAACACTCGCGCGTTTTCTCGACCGAGTCCGACCGGAGTTGTTGGTGATACTCGCCGTGTGTATAAGGTTGAGGGGACAAAAGAAACTTGACGGCGACTACAGGATGAAGAACACGTCTCAAAATCAATTGGCAAATGTTCAGAGTGCATAATAGAAGTCGCTGTTGTGTATTTTCTACCCTTAACTTGAAAGAGTGTTTTGTAAGCCTTCTCCATCGTTTAGTTCAGTGCGTCCAAGTTTCTCGGTCCCATCAGAAGGCAATCTGCGCAAAATCTCGCATCTCCCTCATTGAGTTGTCCATGGTGATACGAAACGAAAACCTAATTCGCAGATGGAATCTGTCATGTAAGAGGCGCCAGTTCGTAGGGGAAAGGTCGTTTCTAGATGCCGGTCTGGTCGTTATTTCAAGGCGATCCCACTCGACAAGCGTTGCAGTGACAGTCCATTGTCTTGGACCAGGGGCTCGGCGTCTTGGCATTGTAGAATAGAGATTGATGTGAGGATTTCAGACTGTTGTGATGATGCTGATGTTCTTGATTTGACGAGAGATTGATGATGATGATGATGAGAGAAGAGAGTCAAGGACGACCTTCCCCTCAGATAAGATCACGAAAGAAGGAGACAACCGGTCCATTAAAAGCACAAGTAACGATGCACTCCCAAGAGGAGGCAAGAAAACTTAGGACCTCTTTTCTAAGTGATGAAAAGACTGAGGTAAGTTTAGTAGGTATATTTTGGTAGCTTTGGACCAGTTCATTTTGGCACCCTGATTCCACGTCAGAAGTTTTCTTGCTCACTGAGGACTCCTACTTCCAGTATCTGTGATAAGACCACAGAGGTAAAAGACATACCTTATACTCTTTGGCCTCACTGATACCTAACATGAAGCTTTTGGCTGAAAAGTCAGTTATCATGACATCTAAGAATCCCCTCTCTATGCAGTATAAGGACCCTGTCTACTGTTTTCCTGTTACGATGATCCAATCTAAGTTCTTCATAGACAAGAAAGCATGTGAAAATACACCACGTGAGACACGCGATGCGAGCATCGGTTATCCTGTTTACCAACTACTTCCAGCATGAAAGGCATCGCATGCTGAAGACGAGCCGGATCATCTGCAAGGAAGAGCAATGCTCAACTGCACTGGGCTCTCTTCCCTTCTTCGCAGCTCCTGGATCCTCGCTCTCTTCTATCTTGAGCCCATAGCCTAGTGTACTCTTCAATACACTAGTCACTCTCATGAACCCACACTTGTGCCATCTCACGACTGGCACCTCGTCCCTCTTCAATGTCAACCCAATACACAGTTCTCTGATCCAACGCCTATCCATACAGCCCCGACACTCATTCCGCATGGCCTTTCTGTCTCCCCAAAGTTTCTCTATGTCCATCCCGTCCTTGCGATAATGTCGTCGCACCGAGTAGAGCTATGGACAAGCTCAGTCTCCTACCAAGCAATTGATCCAATCGCATCTGGGCAGAGCTGCAATCGCTTGAGTGTTTTCACAATCCCTTTGAACCCAGAACCAACAGTAACTACCCAATACTTGATATCCCCGTGAAATTGTACCAGTGTCAATTAAAACAACATGTCGCCGATAGTCCTCCATGATGATAAAGTAACCCCCAGTAACACTCACTCACGTCAAAAGAACCACTGCCCATCAAGACCATTTGTCCTTTCATTTCTAACTCAAGCATTCTCGTTTCCAAAATAGCACAAACAAAGCACCCCATTTCCATTCTCGCCTTATCTCAAACCTGCTTTTGACTCGAGCCAACAAAGAAACATCCAAAACCTCCAACAACCGTGTATCCACTTCCCAATACTTCACTGTCATCGAACCCATCTCACATCGATCCCAAACTATCAAAACCATGATGTCTCAACTATATGAACTTCCTTTTCTCCCTTCCTCCAATACTGTTTCAGCTCAAAGCAAGAAACATGAAACTCACACTCGCAACACTGACACTTGTCGCACTCACGGCTGCTACTCCTCCTCCTGAGCCGGTTGTTCACAAACCTGTTCCTGAGAAGGCAATTGGTGGCTGTTATCACTATTATGTCTTCCCTACTCCTCGTCAGTTCAAACTCGGCCCACCTCTCACCTGTACCTCGATCTCAACCTCAAGCCTCAACCCAACATCAATGTCAACCCGCTAACGACATCAGCATAATCCCCAAGCCAAACAACTGCTGTCTTCCTCGTCTCTGCGCCCGTAGAGATGATACGTTTCTCCCCTCCTCATTCTCTTCTCTGCCAATCTTCTCTACCAGGCACATCTAACGCGTATCAGGCAATTACTACCAGTTCAACGAAGACGCCTGGAAAGAAAAAGTGAATGGATATGATCCTCCCTGGGGCTGCCTCGGAAAGAAAATGCACAACATGTCCAGCTTCTGCTGTCGAGGATGGAAAGCGCCCAAGCCTGTATTTCCCGTGTAACTCCTGTATTAGTCCATCTTATTCTTCTCTTCTTTCTCTCATTAGATATTACATTTACAGATCCTTTACTTCCTCCTCTCCCTCTCCCTCTCCCTCTCCCTCTTTCTTCTTCTCCTCCTCCTTCACCTCCCCGTCTTTACCGCTCGCTTCCAAAGCAGCCTTACAGCTCACAATCCCCCCCGCAATCCCTCCCAACTCCTCACCACTTCCAAGCCACGGCCCAGCGCTATAATTCGCATCAACACCCGCATAAACAAACCATCCGCTCACGGGCTGCGCCATGACTCCGCCCGGGGTATTCTTCTTCTCGACGCCGACGTTTCCTGCTACAAGATAGGCTTGTGTGTCGACGCCTGGTGACGGGTAGTTCTTCATGGTCAGGGGCGCTTTGGCGTAGCCGATGCTGATGTCGGAGAGGGTGCAGGGAACGTAGCTCTGTCCGTCGATTGTGATGGACCAGTCGTTGGGGAAGATCCCGATTTGTACCTCCTCTTTCTTTTCTTCTTCAACCTTGACTTCGTCTCTCTTGACCTCCTCAACCTTCTCTCCAGCTTCCTGTTCATCCTCGTCGTCCCAATTATCATACCAATCCTCATAGACTCCTCTAACCTTTCCATCACGATCCCAATGCATGAAGCCCGTAATCCACCCTGAGACATCCCACTCACTCGCCCCCTCACCACAAGACCACTTCTTCTTAGCCCTAACAATCTGCTCCCAGAACAACCTCCTCTCCCCATCACCCTCACCCCCTTCAGTATCAACGTCCCAGGAACTAACAAACCTCTTCATAATCGGCCTCAGCCTCTCCGCAAACTCAGCCGCCTCGTCCCCAAACTCCTTCAGCATCTCAACCTTCGCCCCCAGCTTAACCCAATCTTCCCTCTCCCCAAGAAGCGTCATACTCGGTATTCCACATACCACCATGCCCTCAAACTCAAAGAAATGCTGCATCAGTCCCATCATCAACACCGTGGCCGTAACGTCATCTTGAGCAGTCGAAGTGCTAAAACCGGGTGTTATCCATTCCAACAACCACCCCGTCTTAACCCTGCTCTGGATCTCCCCTCTAAACGCACCGATGATACCGTCCCACGAAAACCCTTCTACGGTAATCTTTTCGCGCCCAGAGTGATCAACGAATAAATGCCGGAGAGCCTCAGAGTGGGTACTCATGTACACATTCATCTGTGCCAAAACTTCAAACCAGATCTCATCAGGTCGCAAGATGAGATGCTCGTGTTTGGCCCACGCCTCAACAGCGCCCCTCACAAACCCATCCGACGAGGGGAATACATTTCTTCCAGCGAGGTCATCAAATGATGATGCGAGTAGTGAGGCTGTGTTTTCCGCTTCTTCTGGACAACTCCGCGAGAACAGATCAGAGGCTGATGTAGCGATACCTGACGCGCTGAAGGGCAATGGGTCGACGCGGTGGACTTGGATGGTGATTGAGGCGGTGGCCAGGCCAGCTAGCCACAGCGCTTTGAGCATATTCGCCGTTCGTATAACAACCTCTTCTCTCTTCAATGTCCTCTTTTGTGTATGCCGTGGGGCGATCAAGGATCGGTGTTGGTTGGTGTGGGTATGCAAATCGTGGCCTGATGCAAGATTACGGACCTCCCGATCGGACGGTTAAAGGTTAAAAGGGGTCGCGCTAGCGGCTCTTAGTGGAGTTGTCTAGGAAACTGGGCCGAATCTCATCTCATGATATCGACGTATGTCTCAGACTATTTCTGACAATGTTACAGCGAATGAGAAATTTGTTTCGGGGCATTGGTTGGCGACGGGATCGGGTCTCCGTTGGCGATATATCGAGATATGATCCCGGCTACTACAGGGAACGCAACATCCGATCTCCGTCGATATCAGTGCAGATGCAGGGTAGGACATGCGAGAATTGACAATTGGCGAGATTAATTGATTCGGCATGTCCACGTCAACATCGCCATGTTGGGATGGTATTGATGTCGTAAGGCCCGATGGACAAATGGCTCATCTTGCCACTATTCCCAGTCACTAACAACCAGTCACAATACCAGCAGCAACTCAGTCAGATTACTCACCAATCGCAGCAATCACAATGCATTATTCACATCAAATGTAGTTGAGCAACCGATTTATTCAGCGCTATCAATCTATAATCATGCCTTAGGCTCGAATTCAATCCCAGTCCTTCCTGCGCCATGCTGCCATTAAAGCAAATTGTATGTCATATCTCGTAAACGCCATGCCATGCCACTTTGTACCCGTGGCTCCATCTCTTCTAGTAAAATCGCGCCGAATTGAAACCGCTTATTCCTCAGCACTGTCGGCCTGGACGCGCTGAACAACGTTGACCAATTGTGGGAAGATCTTCTCGTTGTCCTGAATACCGCAGACCTGCTTGACAACGTCCTCAGGTCCGTTCTCGGACATGATCTCGGCGAGCTGCTTGGACTCCTCGTCATCGGGGACATCCTGGAAGCGGAAGGCCATCTCGATAGCGTCGAGGAGGTACTTGATGGGCTGATCGTTCTCAGCTAGCTCAGCAGCAGGGCCGATGAATCGCTCCTTGCGAGACAGCTTTCGGAGAGGAGCACGGCCGACACGCTCGACGGCATCCTCAAGATGGGGGTTGCCAATTCGCTTGATGATCTTCTCGACGTAAGCGGCCTGGGCCTCCTCGTCAATAGCGTGCTTGGAGACGATCAGGTTCTTGGTCTCCATAAGTGCACCGCGAACCTCGGCCATAATGTCCTTGTCCTGGAGAGCATCGTAGACAGTGCGCTTTCTTCGGTTGTAACCGTGGTAGGCAGCGGTGGCGTGGCCAGTGTTGACAGTGAAGAGCTTGCGCTCAATGAAGGGCTCAAGGTTGTCAACCCAGTTGATACCCTTGATGTCGGGGATGCCAACATCCTCAAAGGGAGTGCGGTCAACGACCCACTCAAAGAACTTCTCGAGTGTCACGTCAAGACCAGCATCGGGGTCCTGAGCGGGAACGATTCTGTCAATAGCGGAGTTGGCATATCGGGCTCGGAGGTGGTGGTCCTCGAGGCGAGAGGCATCAGTGTTGTTCTTGATGTGCTCGGCAAGGGTATCAGTTGCACCGATGGCGTTCTCGCAGGCAATGACATGCAGGGGAGACTCTTCTGTTGATCGGCGGTCGATACCCTTGGCGATGACAGGGGCGATGAACTTGAGGATGTTGGGACCGACTGAGCAGGTGACGATCTCAGCTGTGCGGATGGTCTCAATCAGGTCTTCCTCGTGTGTTCTCGAGTTGATGGCCTTGTAATTTGTGATGGTGTTCTCGACGGTAGCTTCAGAGCCGACTTCGATGACGCGGTATGAGGGAGTGTTGTTGAGTTGGTTGACGATTGAGTCGTTGACATCAGCGAAGACGACATCGTAGCCAGAGTTGTGGAGGAAGCAGGCAACAAAGCCACGGCCTGGATAGTTAGCATGGGAGGTTAGAGCGTTGGGTGAGACGAGACATACCGATGTTGCCAGCGCCAAAGTGAACAGCAGTCTTGCCCATGATTGCGGTTGTGTGGGGTTATGTGTAAGTGGGAGTATGTAAGAATGTCTCAATGTATGAAGGCGAATGCCTCAATAGGAAGCAATAGAAGAGTGTTTAGGAGTGAAGTGGTGATGAATGGAGTGATGAAAACGGTGACCGTATCGAGGGGGGAGAGACGAGTTTATATGTTTAGACCAAAGCCACCCTCCTTGTCTTTTCTTGGAGGGTGAGGGTGAGGCAGAGGGTGACGATGACGGGAAGGGGACCCATTGATGCCATCATGGTACGTACTGTGTCGTTCCTGCCCTGGTCAAGACTGGGTTATGGGTCCGGTCTGGTCTGGCAGGTCCCACCGAGTCAAGTTTGAGTTCAACTCGGGCAAGTGGAGACCATGCCAAGTACAGCCCCAAGCCCAGCCCGACCTAACTCACAGTCACAGCCCGTACAGTACAGTACGTTACGGTTGTATCAGTACCTGTGCCTGTACCATGCCATCATCGGTACAGTGGACTCTGTGTCCTTTTCGGTGACCTCAGCACTCTGACTCTTTGGCTTGGCGCCGTCTGTTTGTCAAACAACCATCCAACACTCTAGCCCGTGCCTATCCCAGCGATGATCCATTGGATACGGTCTCTCCCGGCTCTTTCTTTCACTGTTATCATTACACCGTAGCCTCGCCGAACCGTATCCATATCTAGCCAGTTCAACGAATTGTCAGTTGAAGGCACAGATCAGTAACATGCTCACTCATACATGACAACTGTACAATAGGCCTCCAATAAGCTGACAAACAAATAAAACCACATCAACAGACCAACCTCACCATGTGGATCAACCCCTCTACCGTTTCACCGACCGTAACTGGTGAAGCCGCCTCCACTGCCTTACGGAGGTTATCCGGCGCTCTACAGGGTGTTCGCACAGGGGCTGGGGGTGTTATGCATGCATGTCCCACTGCAACCTCACCTCACCTCTGCCCGGAAGTGCCTCTGTAGAGAGGACCCTGTCTCATGCCACATGCTTCATTTTCAGGGTATTCTCGTTATTCAGATTAATATCGCCACGACAATTTATCCTACTTAACTTGGGATTCTTTCACGAGATATATACTGCAAATAAGGTATCAGACAATAGAAACAATTACTAAACCTAGAATCATCTGGATACTGCTCGATCCGTCAAAAGTGGATATCTTGTCAAGTAACCGTTTTCGTGTCAATCCCACCTCTGACGTCGACTGTCTGTATCGTGGGTCACTGTGAAGATGGACTGTGGTTTTTTTTCCTCCAACGCAGTGCAACACTAACAATGTACCTCCAGAACCTAAGTTGAACACCCCAGGTTTTCCACAATTCTCTTTCTCTGGGGCAGCATTTGACATCACTTGTTCAATATCACGATGACTTTCGATCTATGGTCCTTTTCTCCTTTTTTTTTTCTTTGTATTCCATTTTTAATTCCCCCTATTTTATGACACTTTTAATTCCATTTTTATGACTTGATCATCACCATCATATGTTTTCAAACATCGTCGGTATTTCGGCCATTCCCCTCCGTCTAAGCCCCAAACAAGGGTTCTCTGTTTTCTTTTGTTCTCACGATGCAGGGGTGTGGAGATGGACATCAATTAGACGGCGCTCACGGCGGCTTTTCGCGTGTGTGCTTTTGAGGCTAGCCAAAGTGACTGATGATGATGAGTTGAAACGGGCGTCATGCATGTGAAGACTTTCGGCAATGCTTGGGGTATCACACATGCAAAATATTTCCGGTGCGTGTATGACAAAATCTAGACTGCCCAAGTTTGATGCAGCACGTGTAATTGTTGAGATAATGATAGGACTTGTGGTGTATCTCGTGCTCTGTGTTACTGTCTCGTGGTCTAGTGCCGATAATCACAAGTAAACAAATATCGTTATCATCTGTGTAACTGCATCCGTCAGATACGAGCGCCATTGTCTTACTCTCCCCAATGAAGTTCAAACTGCATACTTATACGTCATATCCTACATCCAGGGTTATCCCCCCTCCCCCTCCCTTGAGCCTCTGGTTCCTGTTTTTCCAGGGGTGAAACGGATCATTTCTGCCACCGTATTCATCCCTCTCTACCGTAGAATCACCGAACCATGCCACTATTCAAGCATAATTCCCTCAACCTCAAACTGGCTCAACTCTAAGGGCGTATTCCATCTGAGTGCATTTGGCTGAGGCATTTCGGATCAAATCGTAACCCTTTTCCGTTCGGCCCTCAACCCCGACGAACCCGCTTCCGTTCTAGCATAGCCTCCCTCCGTAGATAACGCTGCAGCGAATCAACCGTCAGTGGAGTGACAGAGCCAAGATGGAACCGTTCAGGCGTTCTCCTGTTTAGCGCCGTGTTCTGATTGGTGATGGCTTCAGTTTATCTTCGGTCGGTTACCGCGGGACCTGTTGATCTGGGAAAGGGAAACTGTATCTCTTCAGGCTGAATCTAGTTACCTATACGACTCAACAAATTTCGGAACTCAATTCCAAGCCCGTCATCCTCATCTCTATCTTCATATTCACTGAGACTGTGATGGAGACGTATTGAACCGTTTGTTACTGTCTCTCATCTCAAGGGTCTAGGGGTCCAAGCCACCATCCCACACCGATGTAGCATAGCATATCTCCAACCAAGAAAAAAATTGCAAATGAACCACTCAAACATCTCGTCATCGACGCGGGAACGAGAACATCGTGAAAAGCCTCAAGTTCGACGTCAGAGGGTTACCCACTCACACTCGCCAATGACAATGTCCTGCACAAAAATTCTTCCGTGTCTTGTTGTATTGCATTGGGGGAGGGCTAGTGTGAGTGGAGTTGGGACTGACGAAATCAGAACGGACTGGTAGTTTTGGTTCGTGATATTGATTGGTAGAGATGTTTGGATTGGCAGATGCAGTTCGCTTTGACTGCGGCTTATTCAGATGGAATCACCTTCACTGCATGCAAACCTCGCTTCGGATGCCGTGACTTGAAATGACGATCTTTTGTTCTTGTTTCAAGAGATCGTCGCCTTGTAACCCAGACTCAGAAAATAAACATGTTGTTTCCGACATGAGCCGAATTAACTCCCGTGTACAGTTAAGATCGTGATAAGCCAACGTCAACATCAAGATCATGGTCAACATCACGGCACCTTGAACATCGAGGCCCAACAATACTCGCTTACTTTCGCCATCAACCAACACACAATCCTCTAATCTCCATTTCCCCACCCTCCATCTCACTCCTGCACTTCAGGTCTGGGGATTCCCCCGCGATAAAAAGCACCGTTATAACCCCGATGTGATAAGTCTCTGCGTGATATATCTCATAAACATACCACCTTGTACACCCTCAGAGGGATTCCCCCCCTCTTCCCCATATTCCCCCGCAAAACTCCACACGCTTGAACCTCACCTGCTCGTCTCACCATTGACCCTCAAACAGGCCAATGTTCTTAAACGCAGCACTCTTAATGCACCCGGACTCTAACGGTATCAATGCTCTCAGAACGTGGCAGTGCTCTCAGACGCCTTGATACTGTATGAATGGACTGATCTACACAGACGCACCTTTACTCAAGCAGTGACACTACCCAAAGTGGAAATACATACATCCGCCGGAGACACGGAACCTCAAGACAAAACATACATAAACACTCATTTGACCGAGGTGCCTTGTTCCACGTGTCATTAATATAAATGCAAGTGATAAGGTGTTGCGGTTTAATATGTGAACGTGAGAAATCGCGCAGGTGCATGGTATACTTGTGCCGTCTTCTTGTGCCGTGTTTGACGGTGCAATGGAATCAACATCTGAGAATAACAAGGAAATCTGAAATATGTATACAGATAATCACGATACACAGCGATCAATACTACATTGCACTCTTCATCATACTCACGAGTACTTTTGCGTGTGGACATGTACAGAGACATCATTCACCTCGTACGTCCATACAACTTACAAGACAGGTCCAGAACATAGGCCGTCAAACTTATTCATGCTATCCTTAATCATTATCAACATCGTTCCACTCGCTACACATTAACACTCAATCCTCCTTTTAGTTACCATACTTCTTGAACGCTCCAATCAGCCCGCCAGTAGAAGCATCGTGTCCCTCACCATTGCCCGCCTCATCAAGCTCCTTGAGAATCTTCTTGGCCAAGACCTTGCCCAGCTCAACACCCCACTGGTCAAAGCTGTTGATGTCCCAGATAGCACCCTCGGTAAAGGTGAGGTGCTCGTAGTACACGATCAGGGCACCCAGTTCGGCGGGACCAATGGCGCCGCCGACAAGGATGGAGGTCGTGGGTCGGTTTCCAAGGAAGCGCTTGTGAGGAACAAGCTCCTCGGGAGTACCCTCGGCACGGACCTGATCGTCTGTCTTGCCGACCATGAGAGCCTCAGCCTGGGCGAAGTAGTTGGAGGCAAGCATCTTCTGGTGGAGGTTGTCGCTGACAGGGTTGTGGGACTTGGCGGCGAGGATGAAGTCGGTGGGGATTAGCTTGGTGCCTTGGTGGACGAGCTGGAAGAAGGAGTGCTGAGCGTTGGTGCAAGGCTCGCCGAAGAGAATGGGGCCTGGAACGTTAGCTGGGTTTCATGCAGGAGGTTATCCACTTACCAGTAGTGTACTTGGCAGAAGATCCATCAGAGGTGATGGTCTTTCCGTTGGACTCCATGGAGAGCTGCTGGAGGTAGGCAGGGAATCGGTGAAGGTATTGGTCGAAGCTATAATTGTTAGTCTGCATACTCGCATCTTCTGACTGACTTACGGAGCAACAAGGTGAGTCTGGGCCTGGAAAAAGTCAGAGTACCAGACACTCAAGAGACCACCAAGAAGAGGAATGTTGTCCTTGAGAGGGGTCTCGCGGAAGTGCTTATCCATGGCATGAGCACCGCTAAGGAACTTGTGGAAGTTGTCAAAGCCAACGTAGAGAGCAATGCTCAGACCAATGGCACTCCAGACAGAGTATCGACCACCGACCCAGCTCTCAAAGCCAAACATGTTCTTGCTGTCGATGCCAAACTTGGTAACCTCTTCCTCGTTGGTGGAGAGGGCGACAAAGTGCTTGGCGATGTCGCCCTTGTTGTCGGTCTTCTCGAGGAACCACTTCTTGGCTGTGTTGGCGTTGGTGGTGGTCTCTGCGGTGGTGAAGGTCTTGGAGGCGATGAGGAAGAGGGTGGTCTCGGGGTCAGAGTTCTTGAGGGCCTCGGCGATGTGGGTTCCGTCAATGTTGGAGACGAAGTGAAGGGTCATGTCTTCGGCGCCGTAGTGCTTGAGAGCTTCGGTGACCATGACAGGGCCGCTGCAAGATGTCAGTCTAGTACTATCATCAGGGCATTCGAGCGTCTTACAGATCAGAACCACCAATACCAATGTTGATAATGGTTGTGAGCTTCTTGCCAGTATATCCCTTCCACTCTCCACTTCGAACCTGCTCAGAAAACTCCTTCATGTGCTCAAGAACCTCATTGACACCACCCTTTGTGTTCATGACATCAACACCATCAACCTTCATATCCCAACCGCTAACATTTCGCAGAGCAGTGTGGTACACGGCGCGACCCTCGGTGAAGTTGATCTTCTCGCCAGCAAACATGGCATCGCGCTTCTTCTCAACGCCAGCCTGCTCGGCGAGCTTGACGAGGAGATCGAGGGTCTCATCTGTGAGGAAGTTCTTGGAGAAGTCGAAGAGGATCTCGGAGGATACACCGTCGGAGGTGAAGGTTCGGGTGAAGCGGTCGAATCGCTGGGGGTCGGAAGCGAATGCCTCCTTGAGTACGAAGGACTTGCCTACGCTGTCGCGATGGGCTTGGAGGTCAGACCAAGCGGGGAGAGTGTTTGCGGGGGCCATATTGATGCTGTGTAGAGATAGTGATGGGGAGATAAGGATGGAGGTGATGGAAAGAAGAGAAGAAATAGCAGATCGGAAAAGAGTGGGAGGGGAAATGAGGTTATGTCTCTGAATTGTCTTGGGTGCGTCTCATGGTAGAGCTCCGATGAATGCCAATGGAGGGGGAGGGGAAAGAGCAGAGAGCGGCATGGGCGGAGTGGGGGCATTCATCATCCCACTTCAACCATCATCTATTCTTTCTTGTTCTATACAGTTTATTTGATTGATACTATCATGATGCCACTTTAGCTACTCCTAATTGTTATGGTATGACATCTTTTTATCACTCATTTTGTCAATTCCCCCAAGTCATGTCCATCTCTCTCACAGATGTCAGCTAACCCCTCCAATGACAGCATGACGCTACACCATGCTCTCCGAGCTAAAAACCAGAGCTCTTCAACAGCTTATAACTTAAAGCCCCGCCTTACTTAACGATTGTTACCAAATTTACAAATCATCAAGGTTGGCTGACTGGACTTTTCCAAATCTTTTCGTCATGTCTCCATAATCATACTAGCCTCTTTTTCCCTTATCCTGCATGCGTCATAATCTCAGTGGAGGCTCTACAGTCAAGGGGCTCCGGTTATGCCGCGCACTCGCCGTGGTTGTCCCGCATCACCTCCGGCTGAGGCATTGAGGACAGCTTATTTATCGTGAGATGTCTTTATCAATTGCCTGGTACATCCTAGCTGGAAGTCTATACAGCTTTAGGATAGTGTCTCATCAATAGAAAAGAACTTCACTGTAAACTGAATACAGCATACAGCATACAGCATACAGCATATTGACTAGCAACGTAGTAAACAACTGCTCGTCGTCCTGACCGAGCTGACTCTCACCTTTCCCCCAACACCGGTAATCTCTCCGATCTCAGCCTCAATTAAAACTTTTCCATTTCATTCAGCCTATAGCCTAGACTCATCAAGCATGGGTTGTCATGATATCCCTCATCCATCATAAAGACCCCCAACGTTTTCCGAAAAAGCCTCATGGAGCCCCAAAGCGTGATCCTAAGACTGAACTAGCAATATGCAACTGGTGATAGTAACATTGTACTTATGCCCTGCTACGGCTCGAAAAATCACGTCTTTCTCAATAGCTCACTTGGCCGAGTGGTTAAGGCGGCAGACTTAAGCTCTCAACTGCTGAGGATTCTGCTACATTTAATGTGCGCAGGTTCGAACCCTGCAGTGAGCATTGCTTTTTGCTATCTCTAGCACATCCATTGTCTTGTTTTGTTGACGATTGTTGTTAGTTGGTGTTGGTGTTGTGGCAAATGTCGTTGGAAAGGCTATTAGAGTCATACCACCGAATAGCGTTGACTAACGCCGTTGAAACTTGACTGTGGGGTTGGTTCAATTCTTTGCTTTCGGGGTTCTAGTATAGGATACAATGGTCTCTTCAGGTCAGTTGTGAATTCAAGTCCGTGTTGAGGTCAGAAGACAATGAGAAAGTGCAGTGAGAGCCAAAGCATGCTGGCCTCGCAGAACAATGATCGAAACAACAAGCATTGTCACAAGTGAAGAAGAATGGACAATGAACAGCAGAGTGAACGATACAAAGCCACGGAAAGACAATCTACATTGACAGAATGACATATCCACAGAACTAACGAGTGTATCAAACTCCAACACGCCAAAGCAAATAAAGGCTTCTTATCTACATTCATCCTCTAGGTTTCCACCTCCTAGGTTGTCCTTATCATGGCTTACACATGTTCCCCTCCTCAGCCGGCTCATTGACAAGACTGATACCATGTCCGAGTCAGCCAGTCCTGCTCGCTGTCTACCCGTTGTCTCTCTTCCAACCCAGCGATTTATCGGTTATCTGTCAAACTACCGACAAATGATGGATCCTTGACACTGCCGCCTGCATCTCCGAGTCCAGCGATCGGGCGGTTGTAGCTGAATCCTTGGAATTGGTTCTGCATGGTTTGAGAGAGCATGGGGCCCTCGACATAAGAATCTTGAGGGGCTTCAGATGTGAATTCGGGGTCAAAGTTGGCAGTGTCCAGAGCGTCGGCCTGTGAATGTCAGTAGGGTTCGATGTGAGAGACTGGGAAAAGGTACATACCACACTGGGCTTGAATGTAGGCTCGTACTTGCGCTGTAGAAGCTTCCTCCAGTCAATAGCATGGAAGAAAGGATGCGCCTTAATCTCAGCTGATCCATTGGCACCAAGTCGCTCCTCAGGGTTGCGGTTCAAAAGCTTGGTAAGGAGATCCTTGGCAGCTGGGGGAACCACATCAGAGAAGTGAAGAGGCTCTGATAGAATCTTGCGGTACATCTCGTTGGTGTTCTCATCGTAGAAAGGTGGCAGACCTGTCAACATCTCGTACAGCAAAACACCAAGAGTCCACCAATCGACTGTCTTGTTGTAACCTTGGCCCATCAGCAGCTCTGGGGCGAGGTACTCGGGTGTACCACAGAATGTGTTGGTGCGGTCCTCATCCTTCATATCGAGCTTGCAGAGACCAAAGTCGCAAAGAGCGATATGGCCTTGGTAATCCAGAAGAATGTTCTCGGGCTTGAGATCTCTGTAAATGACGCTGAAGCCGTGCAGACATTCCAAGGCGCACAGAAGCTCAGCAGTGTAAAAGCGGGATCGGTTGACGTCAAATCGGTGCTCCTTTTGCAAGTGGTGGAACAGCTCGCCTCCGTTGACAAAGGCGAGAACAAAGTAAAGCTTCTCCGGTGACTGGAAACTGAACTTGAGAGGTACGATAAAAGGGTTGTTGATCTGTGCCAGCACAGATCGCTCGGCGAGTGTATGGGCAACTTCGGATCGCGATATGATGTGCGCCTTTCGGATGGTCTTGAGAGCGTAGATTCGGTTTGTGTCCTTCTTGCGTACCTGCATGACCTTGCCGAAACTGCCCTTGCCGACGACCTTGAGTAGTTCAAAGTCTTCAATCTTGAGCTTACCTGCTCGGGTCTCAACATACTCGACACCAACCTTGATTCTACCAGTGCCATATTGCACGTCGACCCACTCGGCTCCTTGGTGACCATTGCGCGCTGCATGCTCAGCAGCAGCCTTCTCGCGGTCCTTCTTGCTGGCCTTGGGGTCCTCCACGTATTGCTGTCTCTCTTCGAATCGGGGGTTGATGCGGACAACACCGAGGAAAATATCCTGGCTTCGTCCAGATCCGGGTGGCGCATTCGGGTTGCGCATGTAAAGATGGATGACGAGCTCTGTCACTCTTGACACATCGAACTTGTACTGGGTGTTTCCACCGGCCCACAGAGGGTTCTCAGGGTTTCCATCGACCGAGTTGACAAAGACCTGGACCTTGTCGAAATCGAGGAGGGCGTATGGCATGTACTTTCCGGAAATTCGACCGTGGTTGGTGGGGATGCCGTTGAAGCCGCCAGCGGAAGAGTGCGGTCGGTTACTGCCGTTAACAAATGATCCGGCGACACGTTGTGAAGATCCTGGTCGAACAGAGCCAGACATTCCAAGAGCGTTGGACGAAGACATCGATCCTTGGTGTGACGAGGCAAAAGCACTTCGGTGCTGTTCAGGAAGAGAAAATCCTTGACCTTCGTGGAGGGTGACAACGAGAATACCGGGCTTGGGGGGCTTAACAACAGGGGCCTGTGTCATGGCCTCAGATGCAGCTGTTCAAGTCAGATACTGACGGTACTCCAGTCCAGTTTGCTCACCTATGGCATTTTCCGTTGTAGGCGTAACAGCGCCGCTAGCCTGGCCATCCTTTTCCTTTTCGGTGATGGTTGAAGTAGAGGGGGATCGAGAGAAAGGACTCAAGGATTGACCCAGATGGGTTTCCTTTAACTCTGATGGATGTTAGTGATGCGACAGATATCGGACATGTAAACTTACTCTTGGTAAGCTTCCAAGACATTGTTGTTGATGTCAACGAGGTATTTGATGGTTGGGGTCAAGGATCGACAGCCAACAAGTGTCGCAGGGTCGAAGGGTCAAGCAACGAGTGTTCACTGCGCGCTGACAAACTCCTGATCAAGCAAGAGGCTGATGGCGTGGCAGAGTGTTCAACAAATGGATGATTTGTAACCCCGCATGCGTGGAAGCGTAAACCGGCCGCTGTTTGGTTGTATGAAGGATCGCAAGTCGACGAGACGAAAGGAGACTGTGCGCCGACTGGTTGGAAGGGAAAGGAGGTTCAAATTGAACAAAGATGGCAGAGATTGAATATGAGGAGGAGGCGAAGCACAAGAGCCCGAGACAAGACCAGCCGAGATATGAATGAGGTGGATACGGGGGATGGATGGGAGAAGGGGATTGCTATGACATCCAAGGCCCATTGGGCGACAGCAGAAAAGGTGGATCTTCCCGTAGGCAGCCCGCACTGTGGGCTAGGGTCGATGGTAGTGCTGTTTTGGTGCTAGAAACACAGTGTCTCAGTCTGCGACACAGGAGCTCAGACTGTGGAGATGGTCTGGAGTAATCCCGTAAGGTCGATTTTGAGCCACAGCCACGGGCTCTAGCTTTGTTGATCAACTAGAGAATGAGCCTAGAGCGAGGTCCAGCCAAATAATCCATAACATAAGGGGTAAATGAGAAGGAGAAGCGAGACTAGTTCATAAACAATGCCATTAATGCCCAAGCAGCTCAGCAGCCAGCAGCCAAAGAGCGTCAATTGGTGTACAGTGTTGATATGGTTGATGTGAAGCAACCAACTTGTTGTACAGCCACACTTTTCATCATGTACGAAGACGACGCGTGTCGAGATATCTTGGCTGAGTTGTGTGGAGGATCTATAAACAGAATCAGAATATTTTGTGTCAATTCTGCACACGGGTAAATTTTTCTAAGATTTGTCAAGACTCATCTTCACATGGCTAAATGTTTGTCGCTGGGGATGTGCAAAGTGATGCCGTACCAGACGGTATAGTGTGTCAACAATTGACCTCACTCAACCGACACTCAACCACGGAAATCAATTAAAGAGAAAAAAAGGTATACAGATATTATGTAGAAAAAGCTTAATTGATTTCAGCAAGCACTTGATTCTCAATGCCATAATGTCTCATTCAGTTCTGTGACTGTCTCAACCAACTACCCTACAACCCCCTTTTCTGGAGTATCCCTGATAAGAAGGGATAAGGAGGTGGAGCCTGACACTTCAGGCCAACACCACATCCATGGCCAGCCTGGCAAGAGCCGCAGGACACATTTCGGGGAGCTCCAAATCAATATACACAAGCTCAAGCTTTGTCGATTCAAACATCACGATTGATGATTAGCGGTTGACCCTCTGTTTTTTTCTGCTTCCCCCCCAAACTCTGTGCACTTGCGACCACTGTCATCCCGCATGGTAGCCTCCTTCAGGGATTCTTAACTTCGACCCCACTACCTCGATATCACCGCCCTTGCTGGACAGCTTGCAACTTCAACTGCGCAACGCGACAGCGACGACACACGACAAGATGAAGTTAGACGTCAAGGTCAGTTTGGGGATCTGTTGAATGCGCCCGACGATTAGCGTCATGCTATTCACAGCGAGCGCACTCAATATCTGCGGCGGCAGCTTTACTTGTGCGATCTGAGCTGACACGTTTCGCAATACAGCGCCAGCTCTACGCTCGCAGTGAGCGAGTCAAGGGCATTGACTTTCATCCTCACGAGCCATGGATCCTCACAACCCTCTACAGCGGTATGTCCACCTCGCAGCTCGAGATCCAATGCTGACAGTATAGGCCACGTCTACATCTGGTCCCACGAAACCCAACAGATCGTCAAGACCTTTGAGCTCACCGATGTCCCCGTTCGCGCCGGTCGATTCATCGCCAGGAAAAACTGGATTGTCTGCGGTTCCGATGATTTCCAACTACGAGTCTACAATTACAACACCTCCGAGAAGATCACCTCCTTCGAGGCGCACCCCGACTACATTCGAGCTATCGCCGTTCACCCCACACAGCCGTTCGTCTTGACTGCCTCCGATGACATGACCATCAAGCTTTGGGATTGGGAGAAGGGTTGGAAGTGTGTGCAGGTCTTTGAGGGTCATGGTCACTATGTCATGGGTTTGGCCATCAACCCCAAGGATACAAACACCTTTGCTTCGGCTTGTCTTGATCGAACTGTCAAGATCTGGAGCCTTGGATCTTCTACTCCTAACTTCACCCTCGAGGCACATGAGACCAAGGGTGTTAACCACGTCGATTACTACCCTCACTCCGACAAGCCCTATCTCCTCACCACATCTGACGACCGAACTGTCAAGATTTGGGATTACACTACAAAGTCCCTGATCGCTACCCTCGAAGGTCACACCAACAACGTTTCGTTTGCCTGCTATCACCCCGAATTGCCCGTCATCATCTCCGGTTCCGAGGACGGTACGATAAGAATATGGCACGCCAACACCTACCGATTCGAGCAATCCCTTAACTACAGTCTAGAGCGAGCTTGGTGTGTCTCGTATCAAAAGGGCAAGCAGGGTGTCGCTGTTGGTTTCGATGATGGTGCTGTTGTTGTCAAGCTTGGTCGCGAGGAGCCTGCTGTTTCCATGGATGCGTCTGGCAAGCTCATCTGGGCCCGACACAACGAGGTTGTCTCTTCAATCATCAAGGGAGGAGGTATGTACACATGTGCTGTACCAGTACTGGATTAAGCTAACAAGACAGATGCCTCTATTAAGGACAACGAGCCAATCTCCCTCCCCACCAAGGATCTCGGTACCTGCGAAGTCTACCCCCAAACGCTTATCCACTCCCCCAACGGTCGATTCGTCGCTGTCTGCGGTGATGGCGAATACATCATCTACACTGCCCTCGCTTGGCGAAACAAGGCTTTCGGTTCAGCACTCGACTTTGTCTGGGCCTCCAAGGACAACAGCAATGACTTTGCTATCCGAGAGTCAGCCATGAGCGTCAAGATCTTCAAGAACTTTGTCGAGAAGAGTGGTGGACTCGATGTTGGTTTCCAGGCCGAGAGACTCCACGGTGGCGTTCTTCTCGGTGTCACGGGTCAAGGTGGTGTCTCTTTCTTCGACTGGGCTACTGGTGGTCTCGTTCGAAGAATTGAGGTTGAGCCTAAGCAGGTCTACTGGTCTGATAGCGGCGAGTTGGTGACAATTGCTTGTGAGGATACCTTTTACGTTCTGCGATTCTCTCGCGAGAACTATGTTGAGGCTGTCCAGTCTGGGGAAGTTGAGGAGGATGGTGTCGAGGCCGCTTTTGAGGTTATCACTGACATTAGCGAGTCGTATGTCACCCGTTCCCCTTTAATCTGCCATGCTAACGATATAGTGTCCGAACTGGCGAATGGATCGGCGACTGCTTCATCTACACCAACAGCACTAACCGACTCAACTACCTTGTCGGCGACCAGACCTACACTGTCTCCCACTTCGACAAGCCCCAGTACATCCTGGGCTACATTCAGCGCGATTCTCGAATTTACCTTGCCGACAAGGATGTTAACGTCACTTCCTTCGGTCTGTCACTTCCCGTTCTCGAGTACCAGACTCTTGTCCTCCGAGAGGATATGGAGACAGCCGCTGAGCTGCTACCAACAATTCCCCACGACCAACTCAACAAGATTGCGCGATTCTTGGAAGGTCAAGGCCATAAGGAGCTTGCCTTGGAGGTTGCGACAGATCCTGAGCACAAGTTTGAGCTTGCACTGGCATTGAATGAGCTTGCTATTGCTTTGGACCTTGCTCGTGAGGCTGATGCCGATCACAAGTGGAAGACTGTTGGCGACGCTGCTCTATCAGCCTGGGATGTCGCCCTTGCTGCTGAGTGCTTCACCCACGCCAAGGATCTCGGATCTCTCTTGCTTCTCCACTCATCAACAGGCGACCGCGATGGTCTCGCTGCTCTTGCGGCTCAAGCACAAGAAGCCGGCTCTCACAACGTCGCCTTCTCGTGCCAATGGCTCCTCGGCAACATCGAAGCCTGCACAAAGATCCTCACCGAGACAGGCCGTCTCGCCGAAGCCGTCCTCTTCTCTCAGACCTACCAGCCCAGCCTGACTGTACCGGTAGTACACGAGTGGAAGGAGAACCTGGAGAAGAACAAGAAGGCCAGGGTGGCCAAGTTGATCGGTGTTCCCGGTGAAGACGACGAGCTCTTCCCCGAGTGGGATGAGTGGCTCAAACTTGAGAAGGAGGGCGGCGTGAGTGTGACGGAGCCCGTTAATGGACAGAAGGCTGAGAGCGAGCCGGAAGCTGAGGATGAGAGTGAGGAGGACGAGGAGTAGAATGTGATATGTGATTTTATGCTTAGATGGCTGGTGTAGAAAAGGATTGGTCATTTCGTCAGGGTTGCTATGGCATCAATGAGTATAATGAAAAGAAACATGGCAGTTATTTGAGATATGTGATGGAGTCTTGTGCTGTAGTGACATGTTGTGACATCAATGACATGGCTGTGTTGGTGGACGGGGGTTCAGATGTGCCTTTGTGAAGTGGCTTTATTGAAGGCAAGCCTCAACTGGATCCCGAAATGGTGTTCAGCGCAGTGATCAATCTTGATGTCAGGTTCTGATCTGTATCGAAGCCGTACGAGCTGAAGATGAGGCTGAGCGATCTCAAAAAGGAAACTGTGCCGTAGACTTGCAGCTTCAGTCACTTCGTGTAAGTCAACCGACATTTCTAAACTCCAAAGAATGAATGACTTGCTATCTTTTTTTTTTATTTTTTATTTTTAACCCATCACCAAACCACTGCAATCTCGCCAACACCACTAATATAATCCATCAACAAAGAATGATAACTGACTGCTCACTCCCACTAACAGCTCCCTCTCCCCATCCATCCTAATACTGCCATCCCTTGGAACTCCCCCCAGGACATCCAGGCGTCCCATACACACCGCCAACAATCCAAAGGATCATGTCAACAAACGCCCAGACTCCCAAACCCCCGACGGTGAGGAGTTTGAACACAGCGAGAGGCCAGTGATGTGCGTAGAACTGGTCGACACCCAGAGTTCCGAAGAGGAGGGAGAGAATCATGGCGGTGCGTTCTTGGCGGTAGCATTTCTCTGTACGGGGACGTTCGTCGAAACCGCCCCAGCTTCGGGTGTGGAGGGAGGGTTGTTGTTCTGAGGGTGTTAGTAGATGTTAATGATGTGAGAGCAGGGTACGGAGAAGGACAGAGAGGGAAACGTGGAAGAAGAGAGACGAACCGTCGTGAAGGTAGAGAAGAGCGCTGCCGATCGAGATGATGAAGACGTAGCTCAGCATGATGACCTTCCATTTGCGAGTCACGAAGAAGATGCCGTTCGTGAGCCCGCGGCCCAACTTGTCGGCGATGGTGAGTTTTGCGTCCATGGTTAAAGTTGTAAGTTGAGAGATTCTGGTTGAGCAGAGAGGGGGACGATATGGTATTTATGAATGATGAAAGAGGCAGATCAAACGGTCTTTGAACCATGAGGAAAGGAGCTCCATGTGGAATTGTCATCTTCTTTGTTGCGGCGTTTGGCAGGATCGAATAAGTGTCTTGGCGTTGAGGGCAGGGATGACAGTGAATGTCATGGAATGTCAACTGTAGCTGGTTGTTTGTTAGTACATGTTGTTTGACACAAAATGGAGTGTCTGTGAGTCAATGTAGTCAAACAAAGAATGCCAATCATCAAAATAAGCTTGGACTGTAGTGAGACCAAGCCGATGGATGTGGCGTTACACTCAAACGGTTGGATGATGGACAATCATTAGACTGGATGTCATGACTACATTGAGACGACGTTCACACATGTTTGATGGTGCTCATGATTACATTTGGACGAGGTTTGTGAAAGAGAAATGTCTTGTATTAAAAGCAGATAAACTTAAATCTCACAGATAGCCAACCACTTCTCCTTGTCGAAGGCCTCTTACAGAGCAGCGACGACAACACCGGCAACAGCAGCAGCAGCGTAGATGAAACCACCCTCACGAGCAGCACCGTTGGTCTCAACAGCAGCAGCAGAAGAGGTAGGAGTAGAAGCCTCGCTCTCAGCAGAAGTCTCCTCACCCGCAGCAGCAGTGGTCTTGTCACCAGAAGCAGAAGTCTTCTCAGGCTTCTCAGCAGTGGTAGTAGCATCCCCGGAACCACCCTTTCCACCAAGAGCAGCAGTAGCGCAGACAGGAACGGCGGTGGCATACTGGCTCAGCTCAGGGCACTCGGACAGCGCAGACTTGATCTCGTCCTCGTTCTTGCTGTACCACGAGAGGATCTGGGAGCTGTAGCTGGCGTAGTCCTTGGAGAGGGAGGCGGGGGTGCTGAAGGAGCAGGGGTCCGTCTGGGGGTTCTCGGTCAGGTCGGAGACGATGGCGGGGGGAGGCGTGGGGAGCGTCTTGTAGACGTCGAGGATGGCGGTTTGGCACTCTCCTGTGATGCCGCCGACGGCTGGGGCGGTTGCGCGGGGAGCGAGGAGATCGCGCTTCATGAGGGGGTGGGCCATGAAGTTGGCGCTCACGGCGGTGGCGAGGAGGGAGGTGAGGATGATGGACTGCATTTTGAAGGTCTGAGGTATCTAAACTTGAGATAGACTGAAGATAGAGAGAGTGGTGGTGAAGGGAGAGACAGGCAGAACAAGAGGATCAAGCCATCCTTTAATAGTTTATATTCCCCAGTAAATGGCCTGTCTAGTACCGTAGCTAGTCTCACTTCATTTCCACCCACCGCCCGAAGGATTCACCATGTCTCGCCAATGTGATATTAGTTATGGTCCATGTGCCGTGATCCAGTCACGAATCAGCCCTACAGCATACTCAGGGGTAGCGAATGTTTTGGCGTCAATCAAAGCCTGAGCTGAAAGGATAGCGTGCAAATTGACCAATTAAACCCACCCAAGCTTGCTGCTGTCTGGGGCTGAAGGCTTGGCGTGCGTTTTGGTGTGGAGAGCGTTTACGTCAAGCTGAGTCTGACCGTCGATTGCCGTGGAATGTAGTATTCGTATCGAGTGCGAAAGAATGCTGCATAGAGTTAAACTCTGGACACAGACTGAGAGAGAGCCGAAAGAGGCAAGGGAATATGCAGCAGAGGGCAGGGAGAGTATGCCTTGTCAAATGACCAATGTAAACAAGCTTCCGCTAAATTAAGCATCACGCTCGTGGCTTGAATGGCTTGCCCCTGAAATTAATACGACTAAATTAACCACAACGCTCTAAACATCAGCCAAGAATCGGCATAATTCCCTCCGAGCATTTGCCATCACAGCTGATGACAATGTTGTAGATCAATGGAGATCGGGGGTTCCCTCGGGAGTAATATTACATCCTTCTCATCCTCCTCCTCCACTCTCCAACACATTAGTCTAGCACTCTGTACACATACCCAATTAATTACACATCTGACCCAGTAGATACGCTAATTACACGTCCCAAAATCACTCTGACAGCCCGTCCCACAATGATCACTCGTACTCCCACACCATCCCGCCCTCGAACAACATCCCCATCCACTCTCCGTACACCTCGCGCTCCCATGCGCAGCTCCGCATCTCCCTGGCGCCGCTGGCTCGGGCGTGTCTCTACACGTCCCGAACACAGGCTGACATCCTCTACCGCAGTGGTCGCTCGTCCCGCCGCACCAGCCGTTTTGCGAACAGCATGTCTCGCCGTTGGGTTCGCCGCGACATGTTGCGCCGCCGTGTCGTGAGCCGCAGCGACCGTTTGTCGTGGCGGGGAATGTTGGGGACGATGAGGATGTTGATGTGGGGGAAGGGGAGGAGGAGACGGTGCGGTACCAGTTTGATGGGGGGTCTTGGAGACATTGACCTACTGTTACGGCGGTGAAGTTGTTGCGGCGGATGGAGCGGAGCATGTATTCTGTCAGGTTGTAGACTGTCCGATACACGGGATCATGCTCGATGTGAAGCCATTTGTTGGTAGCCGGACTTCTACCCTCGACGGTATTATCCCAGATTTGTTTAGATGTGCTGATCATGTTTGGACTATCGTGTAGATATCCTTCTGTATCCAGATTGAAGTACGTGATATGATACCCGAGCTCATTCAGCCAAGCATCTGTAGTGGTATTACTGGCAGAGTAGGGAGGACGCATGTAAGTAGGGAAGTAACCGAGAATATCAGCAAATGCAATCTCGTTGTAAATCATCTGGTTCCAGAATTTGGAGCGGCTTAAGGTCGTGAGACGTTGATGCGACCATGTGTGACTGGCGATTTGATGGCCGTCTCGAACCATGCGCCGAATGAGAACTGGCCATGGTGTATCTGGATCATTGATAGCGCCCTTCCCGAGGTTGCGACCGGTGATGTAGAATGTCGCTTTAGCATTGTATCGCTGTGATTGTTAGAGAGATACTGAAGTGAGCTTGTGACGTACCTGGAGGAGATTGAGAAGGTCTTCAGTATAAGTATACGGTCCATCATCATACGTCAACGCAATGTCTCCATTGCGGTTACACCGATAAATAGCTTGGCCATACGGAATACTTCCAACTTTCGGGCGAGCTACATTCGTTGTATCAGGGCCACCTGGACGAACGTTTGCGTCGCAGCCAGGACCATACTCGATCTGACACGAAGGGGCGGAGCAGTAAAGATATCCAGTTCCGCACCATCTTCGAAGGTCAGTACGTGATTGAAGGAGGAGTGAGTGACTTACCCAGCGCTGGAACAGCATTCATTTCGTCCGCAGACTGTTCCGAAGCCAGTTCCGCATCGTCCAGCTTGTCGTCTGTCAAGAGAACGACTGAAGAGCGTGCTCCATGGAGATGCGATAGAAAAGCCTACCAGAAAGGCGATAAGGAGAGTGATTGACTTCATGATGAGGGTTTAGACGAATGACTGTAACGAACGCATGCCTTCTAGGCCACTTGATGATCCAGCATTGAACGACAAAGTCATATCTTATATACCCATTTTAGTTGTATGATGCTCAACAGAATGACTTCTTGAGGTCTCAGCGCAGCGAGTTTGAGGAGTAAGCCATTTTAACTTTTGGTGTAGCACAGCATAAAACACCACTACTAACAGATTAAGATCGGCTGATGAGACCAATATATTACCAGATATTTTTGAGGCCCGTCAATATCGCAAGCCACAGAGAAAGGATCATCCTTGGAATCAGCTTTAAATAACCACAGTTTGGGTGTTCTTGGGGGAAATCTCGTACTTTTAGATGAGAACCTTATCAACACGTGTCACAATGGCTTACGAACCACATGCTGTGTGAGAAACGGTATCTTCGGAGGTTTTTTTTGTATGCAGAGAATACGAGGAAGCCCGTTGATGCGACCGTTGAGGAAGAAAATGGATTGGTCAAGAGAAGTTGGGTGAAGGGACGGGATATCTTGATGACATGTAGACGATAATGATGCGATAAAGATGAAGCTGCGGCGATCTTGGACTGGAATGAAAGCTCCGTGATCTGAGGGTATAGACGGGATGATTTGGCATTTTCGTGGGTTGGACAGAGTTAGAAGAGAAGATAAGCTTGTTCCTTGCAGTGTGATGAGATGAGGTGTCTGGCAGCGGGACGACATTCTTGGGGGGGGGGGGGTTGATTGGTGATGAATTCAGATATGCAGGTACGTGTTGGATATCAAAAAGTTTATCAGTTCTTGGCCTTTCTCAGCTGAGGATTTCTTGACAGGCATTGGTACAGCTCTGGTCAAATAAATTGACTATCGAGGTACATCAATCATGAGGATCAATTGGGTGTGAGCCTGTTCATGTGGACATCAAATGCAGCTTCGGCCGCTTCGATCAGAATACCAGAAGAACTTGGCTTGTACTCAGAACTGAGGATCGCTGGGCTTCGAGATGGACGTAGATCTTTGGGCGGGTCTTATTGTGCATAACAATTGACCAATTCATGCAACCATGCCCAGACTGACCTCAATTGGGCCTACAAACGGGATGAGAAGACGACTGACCTCACAGAGCATCAATTAAACTTCAACTAAGTTGATCAATTCATGACATGTTCACAGAGAACCAGAAAATTAAACAAATAGCCCCAGGCCAGATCAATTACCATATTACATCATTACATACAACCTTTGAATACTTTTGACTTTTCTAAGCAGATGCCGAAGAGCGCTCAGCAGCCGCACCAGGCTTCTCGTCCTCAACCAAGTTCTGCTGATCGGTGAGCTTGGGGTTACGCAAGCACAGCGAGAACGCGATGAGAGGAACACAAAGACAGATACCAGTGATGGTAAGCAGGCGCTGAACATGCTTGTACGCATCAATCATGGCATCACGCTCGTCAGAACCAACAGGGAAGTCGAGAATGGCAGACAGAGGTTGAGAGTAGGCGTACACTGCGAGAGTCTCGTTTCCGAAGCTGGAGAAGCTCTGGGCAAGTCGCACAGGGAGAACCTGGGTCCAGATGGCACCGGAGACGGCGTTTCCAAAGGCCGAGCCGACCTGGTACAGCGCGAGGTACAGACCTGTCATGACGGCGAGTCGCTCGTGGGTAACGTAGGCTTGGAGTGAGGCTTGCGCGGGGTATGGGAACATACCACCCGCGATACCGAGGAGAATCTGTGCACCAATGACACCAGATTTGTTGTCGGAGCTGGGGTCGCCGCGGTATCGGATGAGAAGGCCGAAGGCGACGAGGAAAAGGCATGTTCCTGCTACGATGAAGACCTTGAAGCGGCGCACCTTGTACACGATAAGACCGAGAATTGTGCCGGTGATGACACTCGCGAAGGAGTAGAGCGACTGCACCCGTGTAGCGGCCTTGATGCTGAAGTTGAAGGAGACCTGGAGAACGGTGTAGAGATAATCGCCCTGCATTGTCCAGGCAAAGTTGAGCATGCATGCGATTCCCATGGGGGCCCAGACGGAGCGATCCTTCATGTGGTGGAAGGGCACCAAGGGGTGAGGAGCGCGGAGCTCCCATACGACGAAGACGGGAATGCAGACGAAGCCGATGACAAGGGGGGCTACGACCTGAGGGTCTGACCATTTACTCTCGAAACCTCCCGCGATGGTGAGGGGGACGAGAAGGAGGGCGAAGACGGCGATGAGGAGGATTACGCCGATGATGTCAAGAAGCCAGAAGAGCTCGACGGTTAGTTTGTTGAAGCCGAGCTGTTGGAATGATGAGCGGTAGCCGACGAGGTGGCCGGCCTTCTTTGCGCGGTGTCCAACGACGAGAAGACTGATGATGAGAGGGAGGGCGCAGACGGGGTAGATGATGCACCACATGCCGATTCCCCATCGCCAAGTCGTGGCTCCAAGGACAGCTTCTGTGACATCGCCGCTGACCCATGTGTTGATGATAAAGGGCAGAGCGGGGATGTAACTAAAGAACAAACGCGATCGAACAGAAGTGATATCTCCAATGATGACTTCCACAAGTAACAGAATCATGGTATACCCGATCTGGTAAATAACCGCACCAGCAGAGTACGTATCCAAATTCTGCGCCGCAGCCTCAATGACCGTGCCAATGGTATAAAAGAACACAGATATGCAAATGAGTTCCACACGACCAAATACATCTGCGATTTTTCCCGCAGTAGGTTGCGCAGCAGCTGCGATGACGGCGCGGAGGGTATTAACGGACGATTGAAGCGAGTGCTCCTCGAAGCTGTTCAGCGCGGAGGGCTGGTAGGCGTAGCGCACGGTGCCGTCGAGACCGTAGGCGTAGGCGATGAGGAAGACGCCAAAGAAGATGAAGATGCGGTCGGTGAGGGTAATCACCTCTGACATGGCCTTGATGCGCTGGACACCGGGGGATGTGATGTCCCGGACGGCGTCGGCGGCTGAAGAGGGGACTTCATGGCCGTGGTCGTTGTCGGGGGTTTTCTCTGGGGAGGTCATGGTGAATCTCGAGAGGAGTTCATGCACTGAGAGAAAGGTTCATGCAAACAGAGGGGAGCGCATGGTGGAGGAGTTGATGGGGGGGAGGATGGAAGGTTTATAGGATGTGAGGGTAGATCCACTCAGATTGATTAGATAACTTTAACGTGCCGAGTGAAGACTTTTCGGAGGATCTGATAGGGAGGGGCGTCATGCGAGTTTGTGAACCACTGATGCGCTATATTAGTATCGTCCGTAGCGTGCAGCGACGGGGATTTTTGATCATGATGATGGTGGCGGATGATGTCTACTTGCACCCAATTATGCGCACTATCTTACTGCCAGCGTTACCGTGCTTGAGACCATCGTAGAGTACAACCCGTGAAGGGAGTTTCTGATCTTCAACACAATAAACTTTCGTACAAAGACAGAGTTTCAATGATTAGCGACAGCGACTCTTCAGTCTTGGCGTTAGTCAAGTCAGCCGAGGGTAGCAAAACCCACTGATCCACAGACATATTTGCCTTCTCTGTCAAATCACAGAGGACAAGGATGTTTAAACAGCTGCCTGCGGTTTCGCCGATGCATCCTCCAAAAGGAAGGGATCTTCAACCCTCGGCGCTGTCCTCAGAATGCAACGTTCGCTCTGGTCCACAAAATCCCAGCGAGCGAAGGGTGAAAAAATCTGATAGTGCACCCGGATGACGCGGATATAAGCTGCATTGGGTTAAGGGACTGATTGATAACATGCCACTCGAGAATCCGCCTCTTGGCCGGCAATTCGAGGGCCCAATTGCAAGAAGCTGTGCGTAACCTAAGCTTCTTGGTGGACGGATGAGTTCCTCTTTGGGATATCATTCCACGTCGTCGGGTCCCGAAATTCCTTGGCGGATATAAAAAATTTGATGGAATATCCACAGAGCTTGGTCTAGAAGGGATCTAGGGGACAGGCTATCGGATATTGGGAGGTTTGGACACGCGACTTTATGTCAAAGTGCCGCGGATGAGATAAATCGCCGGCCGAGGATTACATGTCGGCGAAGGATTGAGGCGAGGCGTGGGGTGAAGAGACAATGTGTCAGTGAACGTGGGATCGATCTGATAACGTCTCATTGTGAATTGGATGTGCATCAACCCACTTGGTCGTCGATCTCAGCTGCATCACATCCACTACAGCTTTGATCCTTCGATTTATTGTTCTTGCGACATCGTATGATGTCGGTTCCTCGGTTGGGCTAGTCTTGGACGTTGTGTAATGCGTTTCTTGGCATAGCATTGGGTTTTTTACTCAAGCCACTAGACACAGTCTCAGGTCAAGCATTCCAGTGGTGTCTTAGCGTCGGTTCATTGTCTAATCTTATCTGATCAATCATGTTCGCCGATCGGTAGAGAGTTTATGCGCCGCGTCTTGGCCACTGAGCTATTGGCTTGGTTGAATTGTGAGGAAGAAAAATTCTGTCTAGCTTGCCACAAGTCGCTTGGCCGAATAAATCTGTCTCTTAGCAAACAGTGAGGTCCTCTTGGCTTTATTCAGTTGCGGGCAATCCTTTTGTGCGACGCTGTATCACTGTGCTTATCTAAGTGAAGTTATGAGGACTATGTCATGTTTGGCACTGTGCTGTTTTCTGACTTGCCAATCACCAAAACCGAGTTAAGAAGATCAAAATGTATTCGTTTTGAATCTATAGACAATCTGAAATCAGATAGCTATGCCAAAAGTTTGAGATACAAGCAAAAACAGTCATCATGCCTACCGACAAGCCCATGAATTGTCTTCCATTCAATCACTGATACTGAGCAAATATAAAGCCAATTGTTTCCTCTAAATTGGCAAAGTTTAATTCGAGTGCCCGTGAGATTCATCTGATTTCACTTTGTGACGTTTGATTCCCCTATGAAAAGTTTCATGTCAAGCTTGAGAATAAAGCCAAGCCTCTGCCTAGTCAGCAATCCGTGTGCCTTTTACAAGCTTGACATTATAGGTGTAAGAGATTGAGAGAAATTGTCTGAGACGGATGAAATACACTGACAGAAGTGTTGAGAGAGAGAGAAATCATCAATCATCATCCAACTGACAAACCTGTTTGACATCAAGCTTTCAGATCAACCCCCTTTACCATAATATAGCGTGATACTTCTGTCAAGCAGAAAACAACCTGAGAAGTCGCAGCCTTATGTGTAACCCAGAATACCTATATAAAGTATCTCTCGCAAGGCAGACTTGCTCATCCTCCATCAATCTCAACAACTGCTGGTACGCCTCACCAACTACAAGTCAATCTCACCAGTTGTTGGTCAGCCTTGCACCAGATGGCGTCTCCCAGCAAAGATACAGAGGCATCTCCACTCGTCTATCAACCCCTCAACAAGGATCAACGAGAAATACGTCTTCTTGAGATCCTCCCCAACCCTCCTGACGGCAAAGTCAACTGCAAACTGCACATCGTCCTTCTTACACCGGATCTTTACTACACTTGCATCTCCTACGTCTGGGGTGACCCGAACGTCACTGAAGAGATTATTGTTGATGGTGTCCCACGACGAGTTACCGTCACCCTTGCTACTGCACTTCGGCATGTAAAGAGGCATTGGACTGAGATCGAAAGGAAGTCAGATCCCGACCTTGATACCTCTAAGTTTCGCTTGTGGGCTGATGCTCTCTCTGTATCAACCAAGATGACCTAACTGAAAGACTGCACCAAGTCAGCATGATGGCGGATATATATTCTTCAGCGGCAATGGTCCTGGCTTGGCTTTCTTCAAACGATGACGATGTCATCAAAGCGTTCGATGTTTTCGAACGGATAGTCCGCATCACCGAGGAAAAGGCTGGACCGATCAAGTTTGCAGGTCTTACAGATTTAGAACTTTTCAAGCTCTGCTACGGCAGGCTTTCTTGGGAGCCTAAACAGCTTTCCTGGCTCTTTTCACATAAACTACTCTTTTTGATGTACTAAACCGTGATATCATTCTCGAGGGACCTTACGGACCAGTTTTCAATTTCTGTCAACTCAATTTCTGGAACAGAGTGTGGATTCACCATAGGTAATACTTGCAAAAAGGCTATACCTACTGTCTCGAAATTGCTCTCTACAGCATTCGTTATGCTTCGTGGTATTAGTTGGTCTTGATGATTACATGCAGTACATGACTAACACGAGCATGGAGTCTGCCCCGCGATTCAACATCAGGGGGCTAAGGTTCGCTTTCTCCAGAATCTTCCACCTCTTCTTCACCCGATTTGTCTCTCAAGGATTCATCGATACAAATAAAATGCCTGCATATGGTATGTGGCACTTGGGCCTGTACTTCGCTCTGGGTTCTGAGGCCTCTAACGATTTGGATTATATCTATGGCCTCTTGGCTGTCACCAAGTCGCCAATAGCACCCGACTATTCCAAGTCCATTCGTGAAGTGAATCTCGAGTTCATGACATGGGCTTTGCCCTTCTGGAAATCAGTACAGAAGAGGGCAAAGAAGCAGAATTGGGAGGCCCTATGCAAAGACGAATGGCGATATGAACTCTCTAGCTTCTTGAACAGCCATGATGTTGGCCTGAAACGTCTTTACGGGCTCCCGAGCTGGGTTCCTGTGTTTTCAAGAGCTGACAGGCGAAAGGCAATCGTAAGAGACCCCACAGAGCGTCGCTCAGCATTTGTTACAGTGCCTGAGCTATTCAACCGCCTGTCCATAGCTATTGTCTGTGATAGCATATGGGTCAAGGGAATCAAGATCCAAGTTGTAAAGACTGTCTATGAAAAGACTATTTCTAATACGCTCACGTCATATGGACTACAACAATGTATCATGTCCTTTACCCAGTCATCAAAGGATATGCACCCCACCGGCAAAACCGTATTAGAGGTACTGTGTTGCACTCTGCTACGAAAAGAAGCCTATGAAAACTATGCTTTCGACGTAGGTCTTTGCACAGGCTGCTGGCTATACTATTCGGGCAAACTTGTGACCTCGAAACTGGGTATGGAATGGTCTCAAAAACCCTATGTTAAATCAGTACTATCCGAGTGGTTGGAGGCGGGACAAAGTTTCGACGGCAACAAGTTATTCACAACCGAGGATGGCTATATCGGCACGATGTCAGAAGATGTGTTGCCTGGAGATGTGGTTTGTGTTCTTGCAGGCTCGAGCGAGCTTGCAGTCCTCCGTCCCGAGGATGACCACTACCTTTCTGTTGGGTGTTGCTTTATGATAGGTCTGATGAATGGCGAGGTCTCGGAGTTTCTGGCACCAGGGAGAGCCAAGATTGAGACGATTGAAATTCGATAGCCTTGGGTGCTTGGACATTTCATAGAAGTTTGGACAGATTGAATCCAAGCTCTTTCTCTCAGAGATATTGAATTATGACAGACAGATTTCAGGTTATATACAATGGACATATTTATGGTACAAGAAAAGACTAGCCGGCTAATCTGCACTGCAGGCAGTTTAGTTGACAGAGAGGCTGTAGGCCGAGGTAGAGAAGACACAGTTGGAACCTAAAAAGTTAGCTTCAGAACACATTCTAATAGAGACACAAGATACTACTTACCGACGAAAGGCTCAGTACCGGCCTGGAAGCTAGTGGCAACATAGCTGCTAGGAACACCCTGGCTCTTGGTAAGGTACGTAAGGAAAGGAAGAAGATCGCCCTCAAAGTTGCCCTGGTTCTTGGTAGCGACGAAAGAGTAAACAGTAGTATCGCCATTAGGTCCACGGAAGAGCTTCCACTGAGCGCCGTTGATGGTGAGCGTCGCAAGGGGAGTAGATCCAGAGTCGGAGATAGGGCCAGCACCACCATAGCTTCCAACCCAGATCATAATCTCGTACTTGTTAGCAGCACCGACGGAGGGAGCAAGCCACAGATCGTAGGATACATCGGAAACCATGTTGGTTCCGCTGTAGCGCCATGTCCACTTTGTGGGGATGGACTTGATGGCTGAGACCTTCTTGTTGATGTTCTCGAGAGCGACGTTGGAGTAGCTCTTGACGTGGATGTTTCCACCGGCCCAGCTCCACTTAGTAGACCATGAGAAGGACTTGTTCTTGACAGAGTTGAAGGTAGTGCACTGAGAACCGGAGGTAGCCTGGCCGCTACCCCAGTTGTTGTGGTAAACGGTGTATCCTTCGGTTTGAAGGGACCCGAAAGCATCACACCAGGTGGTAGCTCGTTTATCAAGGGTCTTGGAAGGAGTAGTAGGCGTAGCTGAAGCGACAGCCAAAAGGGCAGAGAAAGCAGTGAAGAACTTCATGGTGAAAGGAATGTAATGTGGAACTGAAACTGTAGGGCTGAATGAATGGACTAGAGATGAATTGAAGAGTAGACAGAGCCTTGGCGGCTTCTTTATAATGTTTCCCCCAAAAGTATCCGTGCTTCGGAGATTGGCTGCGTGTTTGACCTGAAACTCCTATTCGGACGATATGATCATATCTGGTAAGTTATAGCCCCATCGAGTGCCGACTACCGACTGACCTAGTCAAAAACTCCACCAATCACGACTCGAGTTTTTAATTTCCCCAGCAATAGAAGTGAAGCCGCGTATTCTAGAATAACCGTCTCGTATACAAGGATAAGAACGATTGGATCATAGCTGAGTTGAATTAAGTAACTTTCGGAGGTTCGGAGCATAGAAGGTTGAGAATTTCCTTTTTGATCTATATAGGGATGCTGCAGGCATTAGAAAGTGGTAGCGTGATATGGTGTCTCAGGGTCATATCGAGATCTTGGATCACCATTACCGCCTTGTTCGTCCGTTTACCTTTCTTCTCTACGTATTTGTTGGAGCTTATGTCTATTCTATTTAAAGCGCTGCCAGTCTAAGCTCAGTCGAGACATGCTAGCATCTCTCTAACTTCAAACCCCATGCTTTAAAAAACAACGTATTCAAGTCCAATGCCATAACAACCGCCAGCCTTGGACGAAGCGACTATCTTCCATGCTTCATGTAAACCGAGGCAGAATTTACTTTATATCGTCCTGATACTAACTTCCAAATTTCTCTTCCAGCTCCAGACCATTCTTGTAACGTGACAGCGGAGAGCTTCTTGATGAGCTTAGAGCTGGACTGACCCAGCGTCTGTCGCTATACTCCTTACCCCAATTAACCCTCTGCCTCCGACGTCGACTATGGACTCATCTCGTAAAAATTAGCCTGAGGAGCGGAACTTGGATAATACTCTGTCAAGCTTACAAGGGAGGGTGATTGGTTAGCAAAAACCATGACTGTTGTTTGTTTCAAATCAAGGATATAGAGTTTAACTATAATTATTTGCTTTACTCTAGGTGGAATAAAATCCTTATCTGCAACACTAGTCTATTTCGTATGTCATCTATAACTATATCTAGTCTACTAGAATCTTCTAATAATCCACCTCTTCTTACTTCTCAAGCTCAACAACAACCTTGGAGTTGCTGACACCCTTTCCCAGGATATCCAAAGCAGAGTTAACCGCCTCGAACCCGCCACTAACCCTTTCAATCTGCGTCGGCACGAGCTTGCCACTTGCAATACCTTTAGCAAAGAACTCTTGAAAAGCCCATCTGATGAAGTGCTCATTGCCCTCCTTATACAGCACAAATGGCCATGAAGTAAAATGACGGACCACACCTTGGGGCAGTGTCTCCGGGCCAAAGGGGGGCATGGTAGCGTAGACTGTACCACCGCCTTGGGCGGCTAGAACATCGGCAAGTATGCTGACAGTGTTGGGATAGGAGATAGTATCGACGACGATATCGTATGGCCCCTCGGCAATGAAGGCCTTAACAAGGGTGTCACGATCCTGGCTGTGATCGATGATCTTATCGGCGCCGAGAGCTTCAACAAAGGCCTTGTGTTTGGGCGAGGTGGTGGTGACCACGCTGTAGCCTGCCCGGCGAACATACTGTACAGCCAAGCTACCCAGGTTAGAAGTCCCTCCGTAGATGAGGATCTTCTTGCCAGTAGAGGCTACTTCGCTCTCGATGTCTGGCTTGGGCACTCCGGCTGTGGCGCTGATCATGCCGACGACTGTTGTCAGGTTCCCGTTCATGCTCACAGGGACAGCCAGATCAACGCCCTCTGGGACGAGAATGGTCGTGTCCACCTTTGCCAACGCATAGGCCTGGTAGGCAGCATACTTGTCGCCATCGGTTGGGCTGGCATAGACGGCGACTTTGTCTCCAACCTTGAAGTCGGAGACACCCTCGCCAACAGCGATGACCTCACCACCGAACGACGTGCCGATTACACAGGGGTACTTGGATTTGAACAGATCGTTCTTGGTGATGCTGACCTCGACTGGGTTGATGGCGATAAGCTCGTTTTTGACGAGGATATCACCGGGTCCTGGGGTAGGTGTGTCGAGGGTCCTGACCTCGAGGGGTGCCCGGGCTGCAGGGTTGACGGCTCCACGATTCTGAGACATTGCGTTCTGGTTCTGTCGGGATCTTAAAATGCTTAAGGGTTGTGAGTTGGCAAAAGATATGCTCTTGGTGTATGATTTCTTAATGATAGGCAACTTGGTAATTGCTGATTGTTGATGTTTAATGGTGCTGTAAGGGGAAGCCTGGTAGAGAAGACATGAGAATGGTTCCTTATACTTGTAGTAAACACGCTTCATCGACATTGCTTCTAAAGAATAAAGTAGAATTATCGGATTGCTAAGCAACGGACTTTTAACAATAGCTTGTAAGGCCGTGACAAAGGGTATGATATTCGTATATAGGCATGGCATCATAGTTTTTCGGTCTCCCTCGCACTTTTCTGTATTTTCCGATGTGCGAGGCTCTAATGTGTTTTCTCCTTAGATGCAACCGGCACTTGCACCCTGCGCAGCTCTAAGAGAACAGACGCGTGGGCTCATGTCGGTACCGGTGCATTAACCAAGCCGCGCGCGAAGGAGTTCGCGCTTGTGTATACGTCCGTATATGCTGAGACCGGATGGCTAGCTCGAAGCAGCTCTAGCGTTGGTTTCGTTTAGGCCTGATTGTCGAATAGAAATGGAACTAGATGTCACTTACTGGCCCACATGTTCAAACTTAAACTACAAACATTACTATACCTAAGTAAATTCTCCAAATGTTAACTAGTATAAATGCCAGTGAGTTTAGTGAGGAAATAAGTGAATTCCCTTAAGTAAAAGTGGCTTATGATACTGGATTTAATATTTCTCTTACAAACGTGAGCTACGGATCTCAACCATGACAAAAGGCGTATCCTTTAGCCCAGACAAAGATATTCCTGACCTCTCGGGCAAGGTGATATTAGTCACAGGAGGGAACACTGGGTTAGGTTTTGAAGTTATCTTCCAGCTGTCCAGGCACAAGCCAAAACACATATACCTAGCAGCCAGATCGGAAGAAAAGGCCAACGAAGCTATCAAGACACTCCGCAAGAAGAATCCTAATGCAGGACCTATTACTTTTCTCCAGCTTGATCTAGGCTCTTTTGCGAGCATCAAGGCAGCAGCTTCTACATTCAGATCCATGTCCGATAGATTGGACATTCTGATAAACAATGCTGGTATCATGGCTGTACCAGAGGGTCTGACGGAGGATGGATACGAGATACAGTTTGGGACAAATCATGTCGGCCCTGCGCTCTTCACAACCCTGCTGCTGCCAACCCTAAAAGCAACCGCCGCCATATCTACCGATGCACGGGTTATTTTTCTCAGCTCTGAACTTGAGAACATGGCACCCAAGAACTCCTATCTCTTCGATGAACTAAAGACCACGTTGCCCAAGTTCTCAACATGGACTCGTTACGGCCAGTCCAAGCTAGCAGCCGTGCACTACGCCCAGGCACTAGCAAATCACCACCCAGACCTCAAAGTTGTGAGTATTCATCCGGGAGTCATTGCAACGAACCTCAGCGGCCCCGTGGTTAAAGACTACAACTTTTTGATGGCCGCCTTGTTCAAGGTTGCCATGAAGTTCGTTACTGTGAGCATCGAGGAGGGGACGCTGAATCATCTGTGGACGGCAACTAGTCCTGATGTGAAGTCTGGCGCTTTTTACTTTCCTGTCGGTGTACAGGGGAAGGGTTCGTCGCTGAGCAAGAATAGTCAGCTTCGCGATCGGTTGTGGGAGTGGACGGAGAAAGAGCTCGAGCCGCATGTTACTGCCAGCTTTTGAGTGACTTGATTGTTTAAACTTTACAGTTGAACCAGATGCTTAAAGGGGGATACGAGACGGGCTGTTTAATGTACTGGGTAATGAGAGAGGTTGAAGAGATGAGACGTACAGGAAGACCCAAGTGTAAAGATATATGGGACTTGAAGTGGGAGCAAATTATTAGATTAGCGGCTGACAATGGGCTTTACTCTCCTCTATTATGATATTCTTATATCTAGCTTTGAAATCGCTAAACACGTGAGGGAACACAGATAAGTGTTATGTCAAATTAACTGCTAGGGATAGTTTAGAAGCACATGTATACACTATAATGTGCTAAGAGTTAATATCCGGGAAGTGGGAGATGGAAATTATGCCTACAGACTTTGCTGGGGGTTCTTAGCTGTCTGTAATTGATAGATGTGCTTACGTAGAGTTGTGCACGGTACGAATGTGTTTTCAACGATGGGTAATATCAGTGTGACCTCCCAACAGCAGCAATCAAAGAATCAATCAAACTACTCTTTGCCTTCCCCAACTCAAGAACATCCTCAATCTCAGAATCTATATTCTTCAAAAAACGCTCCTTATCCCACTTTGGCTTCCAGCCAATACTCTGTGGTCGTGTCGCCGTGAAATTACCCCTGTACATCCTCAGAGCTGCCTTAAACAAACAAAGGAATTACTTACCCAGATTTATAAAGAGCATCTAGAAACTAAACCGGCACATTGATTGCGTCTGCAGCAAACTAATCACTAGAATACATCTCCGGTTTATTGCTTGACACAAGTCCCCGAGCTTTCATAGCTGCAGCGAGATGATCTTGGAACTCCCACATATCCGTCTCATGAGCAACTGCAGAGTAATATCCTTCTTTTCCGCTTGGTATTTCTTCGTTTTTAAGAGCAGCATGTATGATTCGACAGTACAAAGCGGTCAGACCACTGATATGAACAGCTTGTAACGACCACAACTTGTTATTATTCGAAGTTCAGGGCTTATTAGAGGGCCTTGCAATATTCTCGTCGAATTTGTAGACTCTTCCAAGTTTGAAGCTCGCTTGCGTCAGGCCTGGTACCATGACGGAGAGTTAATTCCACGCGCCAGTTCCTCTTCCATCTTGTTCAATGATTAATATCAATCAAGGCAAAGGCATGATTTCGCTCACAGATGATAGATGGTACAATAACGAATGGTGTAACACCTTGGGCTTGTGCATACTCTATAACCATGACGTCGGTCTTGCATTGTCAACCCCTTGCACGTATGCTATACAGGCTGACTCACCTTTCGGATTGGATAAGAGTCTGCAAACCCCTTCTCCGTCTCGAACACCGCATCTGTGTCTTTGTTGACGGTGCGGGGCCAGCCTGAGTTTGCGTAGAATGCACTCAGTCCTGAGGTCTGCTGATGTCAGAAGTCATACTTGGGTCGACTGAAGAACCTACATGGATGAAGTGCGTTGGCTTCCCAGCTGACTCCTTTTGTTTTGCCAGAGCATTTATCAAAGGCAAGGCTAGCTCCGGATTTATGGAATTAGCAGCGTGTACAATGACACTAACTAGAGACCATCAGTATATGCTTTTTGTTCTGTAACTAACAGGTTGTTACTTTTGTGAGAGGACATTTCGTTAACAACGGCCTGTTCATCTGATAAATCGAGTTTGAGGACGTTGATGCCAAGGGTTGAAAGAGCTTTGGCCTGCTCATCTGTTCTGACGGCGGCAAAGACTTGTTGTTTAGTGGTCTCAGGGTGCTTGGATAAAAGATTCGCAATGATGAAACCTCCTCTTTAGTTTTATTAGTTGTTTGCGAAGGAAGATTAGGGAGACGAACATGTATCCCGCTGCACCGGTGATGAGAATATTTCGAGACATCATGCTATCGATGGGATTGAAATACTAGTGTTATGTGACTTTGGAATCGAAGGGTTTTGGATCTTTTTGATATTTTGACTCATTCATTCGGACACAGGTCTTGACATTCGTATCTCACAAGGAAGAAACAGAAGCCTTTACATGACTTTTGTATTAAAGGACTATAGTGTCCTTGCTATGCCGAACATCCTAGCTGAAACTCTATCGTTAAGCCTTTGGTCTCTATGACATTGTTTTAATCGATCAAACTATCCGAATAGTGCTATTTTTCATATTGGCAAGCCACAGATCTGTGATGGCCAATGAACATGGTGATCCCTAGACGGATCAGATGCCGTTCGCCCAGTCAAAGACAGAATAAGCCGTCATCCGAGATACATGCTTGTTTAGTAATCAGTTCATTGGTGTATTACTGTCCAAGGACTCAAGAGATATCTTCGACACTAAAGTTTGCAACACCAAACTTCTGGATGGCCAGAGGCGGCGAGCATTGGGACTTTTTTCCTTCAATGATAAAAATGACTACTAAAGGCTTTTCAGGTCTCCATTTATCCTTCTATCATTCATGATAGACATCTTAAGCTTCTTGCTCCCTGAGGAATGGTTAGGATATTCGCATGTCAGCACAAATGATCCTCCTTCAGCGTTCCTAAAAATAACCCCGTTTCCATCCCCATGTCTCACATCCTGCATGTGATATGCATGACAGTCACATTGGTCAGATTGAGGCCACCGACCTACCTATCATGACTGCAGAACATGAACAAGGCTGGCGGCTGAAGATGGCCTGTCTTATTTTAACCGGAAATAATGAAACCATTCTGCTTACTATTGGTGCTGTGAAACATGGAGGATTTGGGGCTGAAGCTGAACAGTTGGGAGTGTGCAGCATGGATGGAGCAGGCATAAAGTGAGGGTGTTCCCTGTTCAGGCAGCCTTGTTGTTATTCCCATATGCGTCACTCTTAGCTTCGATCAAGCTATCATCCGTAGCTCAATCAAAATGGCCCACCAATCAGCAAAGCTTGGCAACTTGAACCTCATTATTTCTACAGTGATCATCCTCTCCTTCATCCCGCCCACAACAGCCCTCCGACGCTCAAACAAACAATTCCGAGAATTCTTCCCAGCATGGGAGCCTCTTCTCAAAGACCAGCTCAAATACAACTGCTCCTCCGAAATAGAAGCATACCTCAACATATCAAGTCCCGCCCTTCGTCCAGGCTATGGTGTCATCGACTGCATCCTCAGCACCATGCCAGAATTCAGAAAAGCTGAACTCGCATCGGCTGCCGTCATTCTTGGTCTCGCGCCATCAGTGCTTCAGTTACTCAGCGCCTCATATCTCGATACAGCGATATTGGCGTATCGAAGACCGGGATTAGCGGTGGTGTTGGCGATGTGTAGTTCTGGAGTCAGGCCGCTTACGGCGACGGATTATGATGACTTTATCACCAAGATGGGCACCGAATCTTCAACTTCTTTTGGTGTACCGCGCTTTGTTGGAGCGAAGGGGATTGTGTCGTTGGCCGAGTACATCATCGCCGCTGCATCAGTCGCAAACAATGCATATCTCACATACCAACTCTGCCTCCAAGCAGTATGCACATTCGCCCCAGCCGAAGACTTCCTCCCCGCTATCTGGACCGCTTCAGCTCTAGCCATTCATTTCTTCGGATACATCGCCGCACGATTAAAAATAGCCGTCGAGACGAAAAGCGCATGGGAAGATCGAGGAAGACTTTGGTCCGAACTTACACCAACACCATGGCAGTCAAAGCTTCGCGTCAAAGCTAACGGACGACACACGGGCTGGTTCCTCACTCTTGCTTCAGCTTTATACGTAGGCGATTGTCTTCAAGCACTCTTCGGAACGCTTATCCTGTCGAGTTTGGTCTTTATTAGTGTGAGAGACTCTGCGATAATTGTGATTCGACTAATGGGGAGTGCTCTTCTCGCAAGGCTGATACTGATTTATGAATTGGCGGGGCTGAAGACGGATGGCGATGGATATACTGCATCTGAGAGCACCATCTACTTGCAGTCTCTTCAGCAGAATGAGAGAAACTTGAGAGGATCCAGGGTCTTCTCATAATTAAGTACGCCAAAACGTGTCGAGGTAAGGTGCGCGACGCAAGCATCAGCTGTCGGGTCTATCAACACCAGGGAGGGCGAGTATATTGCCCATATGTGTTAATTTGTGTTCTTTACCTTTGTGGGTTGGGGCTGAAGTCTTTTTTGACCTCCAGCCTTATCACAGGGTCTATCAACTCAAGATAATCACTCTCAAATACACATTTCAGGCACTATACCAACTACACAGCCAAAGGATGCCTTGCCCTCATGAAATCGGTGAATACAAACACCATAAAGTCATTCCTTATCTAAATCGTAAAGGATGAGAGTTGTCGCTAGACCCAGTACTGTCATATGAACTCGAGGGTGACGAAGGGTAGGTCTATGGAATTCTCGACAACATAAATCCTCACGACCCTCAAAGACCAATTTTCGATACCGATGCTAATTGATGATAATTCACCAATCACAATGCAAGACTTTGATCATGCTTTGACTTGACTATTGTGATAACAATGCTGATTGACTCGCTGAAGTTCCTTCCATGTAACAAGCTGTGGACATAATCTGCCAACCCTCAAATGAAGACACGATAAAGAAACGTAACCCAAAAATATGCTTATAGCGATGCCCGGTACAGGAAAGCTCAAATGAATCCAGACCATCCCTTGCCCGAATGCCCGCTCTGCGCACAACACAGCCAGCTTCCATCGTGCGACTGGCCTGGGTGACCCAACGTACCATCGCATTCTTTTCCATGATCCTGTAACAGTCTCAAGACGATAAACCGTCCCAGAGTGTTGATAGATCCACCAAGGAGAGTATCTGATCTCGAGCAGTCGTCAAACTCCACAGCACTATGAGATGCCGTTGAGAATAAGAAAGGTCTAATTGGCACCATCAGCTGGGGCAGCCGTGGAAGGTCCGCCGTTGGTTGATCTGCGCGGCCGTTTAGATGGTAATAGAAAATCCCAACCCATGTCTGCACTTCTTTTCGGCCCTTCGCGTACAAAGCACATAATAGCACTCGCAGTATCTCTCTCCCCACGTTCATAAATTTCCCGAAGGCCCTCAGGGTTATCTATAACACCTGCCCAAGTGTTGTCAAAGGGAACTTTGGCGGCGACGTTGTATAGGAAATTGTCTTCTTGATGGACGCTATTGTGCCCCCGATCTTGCTGGGTGCCGCTGTCTCGTTGTAAATCCATGCCATTCTGGGCCCCGTTGGTATGAGTATTGTTGGCCTGCGGAACCTCATCCCGATAATCGTCGTAGTACTAATCGCCATCGTATCGAGGGAATTGAGACAGAGCGTCGATATGTGGTTTCGGATCGCTGTCTTGCTGAGGGACGTCTTGCTCGGTGTCGCTGTGCTGAATATCTGGTTGCCTAGCATCATTATGTTGCAAATCGCTCTCCTGCTGAGGCTCACCATGCTGGTCGTCATCTTCCGGGATCTCATTGTTTTGTAAGTCGTTCTCTTGCTGAGGCTTGCCGCGCTCCAAATCCTCTGGCTGCTCGTTTGGGCTGTTGACCCTGACACGGCTTCTTCTGAAGCAGCGGCAGCAAAAGAATGAGTTAAAGGACATGACTGTGATGGTAGTTCTGTTTTGGTAACGAATGTATTATTTTCGACGGGATACGTAAGCTTGTTGATGTGATGATGTGTGAAGAAAAGAATGATGTTTGGTTGATGTTTTCGTGGAGGGGGAGATGGGTACTGTTGCTACTTGGGTCACAGAGGGCGCTACTAACTCTTGCCTCGAAATTTGGGTGACAGTAAATGAAAATCACAAAGGGAAAGTCGAACTCGACGACGGCATACGTGCTACGGTTTGGGCGCAAAAGGGAATGTGCATTCAGTTCCTAACTCATGTCTATAATCAAGGAAGGGCACTCGCGGCAACCCAATGCGGCGGTTTATCCTGCTATCGTCTCGGTCTCAGGGTCCTTGGAAACTCGACAGTCAGTATCAAGCGTAGCATTTGGAGGTTCGAGGGCGCTTACTGTTCGTATTGAACACTGGATCTGCGTGCGCTGGTGTGCACACTCGGCGTTCATGCCCTATAGAATGTCAGTAACTGTTCCGCTTCTCGCTCAGGGCTGCACTGACCTTACTCTCAGATAACTAGACCAGCCAAGTCTGGATAGGGAACATCCGCGTCGTTCTCTGGCTGGTTGTCATGGTTGGCGGTAGTTGTCTGGGGAGAGGCCTCGTTTTTTGCCTTCTTCGCAACCTTTCCGGTGCTCTCGTCGCCGCCGATGACTGTCTCGTCATCTGCAACAATTGTCGCAGAGTCCTCTTCGTCGTCTTTCTCCTTCTCCTCCGTCTGTGAAGGGGCAGCTTCCTCTGAGGCTTTAAGCACACTCCAGGGGATTTCCGCGGTGGTCATGCTGGCCCCCGAGCCGTTCGGGGGCACAGCAAATATCACACTCAGTCGTCCCCGGGTAATCATCCTGTATGCCTCCAGGAGGCTGTCTTGGTTGTCGATTACGGCAGCATAGGTGCCCTCCAGGCCGGGAACCTTGGCCACAACATTCTCCTGGCGTCCACCTCCAGGAGAATTGTTGACAATTCTCAAGCCAGATGTCTTCTCTGTGGTAACGCCTCGGAGGCTCAGGCTTTCAACCAGGCTAATGCCTTTCTCTTGTATCTCCGGTCGGGCCTCTTGGTCGTTAAGTTTGTTGGCCCGCTTAAGAGCAGCGAAGCCCGGGATCCGGGGATGAGGCATTTTGAAGGCTGTAAAAAGAAGTAATGGGGTTTGTGAAGAAGTACTTGTTGAGCTTTTTTCCGCTGTTTTCGTTCTTTCCCAGCATTAGGCGTGTAGAAAAGAGAAAGGAGGTTGTGCGGCGATCTAGTTGAAGTAGGGGAACACGCTCTACTGTTCAGGAGTTTGGTGAATCTCCCACAAAAACCCCGTACTAGAGCTCGCAACTGGCACGCAGCCGCCCAGCAAATCTCTCTGCAGCAACAATAGAAAGCGTGAAATACGATTCATGACGTCTGACCCGGATGTGTGGAAGAGGACAATGAATTCACAATAGCAGCAGTTCTTTGCTGTCACCCAAGTTTCATGGGCTGTTCCCGTGAACAGATACCAAGTTCAAGAACCCAAGGACCCTTGGAAAAGGACAAGCCCTTGTAGATACTACCGGTGCTTCGTAGATCTTGTTATGTGGCCTCTCGAAGCGAAATCAGTGCACTTTCTATCAAATCACAAGACCACACGCCTCTGTGCATCTTTGGAGACGCCCGTGTGGCTTATACATCTAGTTCATGCCTCACTATCTATGGCGTCTTGGACTTGGGAATGACCTCAAGTTCAAGGGTGACCTTGACAATAAACTGTACGTTCCACCACAACGAAACTTGATGAGCAAAGAGCACTGAAGTTATATTAAGATAGTCTCTGTTCTATAGCTTCGTGATAATCAATGAATACCTCATTTTGCCCCCGTGGGCCTGGTTATTCTAAAATTTATTTTGCCAATACTCATCGTTATTGTTCTCCTTCTTAGTCTGCTTCTTCTCCCGAACCTTTTCCATTTCTTCTCTGACTTCTCTCCATACTCCAGCTGGAATCCAAGTCCAGTTGCAAACAGTAGTCCCTCCGTCACTCAAACGCTTCAAATGCGTATAAACACCAAATACCTTGTTTTCTTGACCGAAAAGATAGTCCCAATCGATCACCGCAAGATTTAGGTTGGGTTTGAAAGGTCTCTTTGTGAAAAAGTTGTACAGCTTCGGTAACTCCCCCTCTTTCAATTTCTTTTTGGTTACAAAAGCCACTTGGTGTGAATATGCTTGCAGCAGGTCTCGGGATATCTGGTTGTAAGCTTGTTCATTCACAGATTCCTGGATGGTGGCTAATTCCTCTACTTCCACATTGTTCTCGCGTAAGACTCTGTTGAGGACTAGATTGAATCCTGACAACCATGCGGAAGCAACTGTGAGAACTCGAATGCTATCACCGGCCATAGGGGTAGTGGCGTCAGGGCACGGTTGTTCATCAATCGTGCCCGCTAGGCCTTTGGCTGCCCATAGAGTGCTACGACGTACCCAGGCTCCGGCGCCGCATACTAGGGAGCATTGGTTTAAACACTCTTGCATCGCTGTCTTAGTTCTTGAGTCAAATCTCCGGACGTGGAGCAGTTCCAGGGGTCCATTTCCCGCTGCTAACATCGGGGCAAGATGTGCTTTTATCATGGTGATGAAGGGGCTCGAATGCATGCTGAGGAAGTGGGCGAGACGCCAGTCGTAATTGACCTCTGGCAAAAGAGCATAGAATGCCTCGCGGGTGATTGGTCTGTGTGGTAATTGGAGTTGCCCTTGCTCACTATTCGTAATTCCTTGGAAGAGCAAGCGATCACGACCATGATTGAAAACATCGTCCTTCTTTTGAGTAATTCTCATCAATTCCCAAATGCCTGGAGGCCACTCAGTAAACTCTAAAAGGGCAGCCATGAACCCTTCGGCGTGTTCGTTTCGTATTTTCATTCGACGTTCTGTCGCGCGATGCCGCTTGAAGTGATCGAGGCACAGAACATCGGGATAATAATAACTCTCCACCCGGGAACGCCATGAAAACTGCTGAAGTTCTTCCGACGCTGAGACCCACAGAAAGGTTTGCAACAACTGATGAGAGCGGCGATCGAAGATGACTCGACGGACCGTAGGACTCGCAAGAATGCTGACAGAGTGGCAGGAGGGCAAGAGTTCTGCTATTCTCGAGTTTGCATCCATATGAAGCATTTGTATTTTGGCTCCGGGCTGTTCTAAACTTGTCGGAATGGAACTACAGTTCCCTTTTGTGTTGGATGTTCTGATCCAAGGATCCCATTGTGATGGCATGGTGTTCCAATCATCCAGGTCTTCGGCATCATGCATTGCGTCCCGAAAGCGTAGGCATAGGGGCCCAGAGTCATTAGTAGGCGACACTGTAGCATACTTAAGCAGATCTGAGGGCATGATCTTGAGAATCACAGGCTCTGTTGGCTCGGGGTCAGATCTTCGGAGCGAGAATTCGAAGATACTCTCGTTGTAGCTCTCAAACAGCTCTCTCGTGACTTGGTGGATGCATTCCCACGATATAGTTGCCACCTTTATATGCAAGCCACTGTCAGCAGTTGTTCTTGATGCGGCGAATGTCGTGATAGCAGCCAATGCTATGGCATATTCCGCCGAATAGTCAGGGTCAGCATCAATGATAAAGAGTATTCGGTCTGAAATCGCGTCGGGTGATGACTCCTATTTCCTTTCCCGGTAGCTAGACTTGAGATGATCTACTGATTCGAGGTATGTCTCAACCTTCAGCATAGGTTGGCCTGGCTCGATTTCAAGGTTCGGTAACCAAGGGTTTTGACCTCGGATCACTGCATTCCTCTTGAAGTCGGGAAGAACCTGAACAATAAAGGTAGGGTGGTCATCCCGAATTCGAGGCGATTCGATGATTTCCATTGGTATTTTGATCGCCTTGGCTGAAGCTGGAGGCCCCTGGATATGAGCAAAGCTGAGGCGTTTGTCCGGGCTAGTGTCAATGACCCATGTGACAAGGTCGTCAAGCCGCCAAGGTACGCTCATGGTTATGGTGACGGGGTAGAAAATCGATGTGCTTTGATATCAAGTGATGGGGATTTATTGATGCGTTTCGGTGTAAGATGGATGGAAGAGAGAATGCCGTTTATTTGGAAGTCTTCTTTGTGAGGTCAGTGTTGGAGAAAAGCCAAGTTACCTTGGTGAGGAAGGAAGATGGAGATTGCTTTGGGTGCTGCCTCGAAGAAGGGACTTACTACAAGACGACGATTGTACTGCCCCTGATTAAGTAATACCAAGGACCATGGAGAATTGAACAAAAGGCTCAGTCTTTCTGTTCATGTGCACTCACTTTGGTCACTTTGCTTGGTGTTTCTAGATTCGGCAATAACCTCATATCTCAAATCACCCCAACCACAGCTGTACCGCCACCAAGCACAGCCGTGCAATTGGCGATCCAATCGTGACTTTTCTTTGAAACATATCTCATTACTTTTTTTCAGTGCCTTTCTACTGCAAGTAAAGCTTCCGCGGATAAATGACGTTGAATGGGATAGGTTGGGTGCACTGCCACCACCAATTATGGGACCAACTTGTTGGCGAGGCCGCGCGGCCATCTTAGCCCTCGGCAACATTTAAACTTCGAACCCTCCCGCGAAACCGTTGCGAGTGAGATTTCGAAGGCGTTTGGTTCGTTGGTCTTTTGAACTTTGTATACCTTGATTCAACTTCATGACTGTAACGACAACGATGGACATCCAGGCGAGTGCTTGTACTGTTATTGAACTTCGACTTACACGAACAAACCACCCCCTTCAGCCCAATTGAACAATGGCACAACTGCACAGAGCCCTCCTAGCTTCTCCTCATCTCCAGCCAACCTTTCAAAGAAACAAGGCCAAGAAACTTTCAACCTTGCCCGGATGATAACCCGAAGCCACACCTTGAGACGATTAAGCTTATTTGAACCAAGCGAGTCCACCAATCATGCACCAAAATCTCACCCACGGAGTCTTGACCCCCTTGTTGACGCATGAGATGATGACGATCGTTACGGTGGCTTACAGGGTTAGGCACCCACTTTCCGGTCCCTGGGATGGCCTGAAGCTACGGTGACTGTCACTGGCGTGTGCCGATTGGTATGCTTCCCGATGTCATGAATTTGATGCTTGCAAGTGCGGCTCATTCAAGACCACATATCACCGACATTTCTACCTGGCTTCCTTCTTCTTCAATTGTATTCCTCTCTTTTCAGTTTTAAGGTATCTCTTGTTCGCTCAAGAGAGACTCTGTCGTTCGACGTTTCCAGGTTGGCCCCCATCGTGGCAGGAACGCGGTCGCGTGCCCACTTCCTGCTCTGAGCGTCCTTTCTCCTGTTTGACTGCGCTCTCTGCTCGACTTCTGTTCTTCAACTCATTCCTCCTCCTCAATCTTCTCGCAGGCCTTCTTCACCTTGGATCTGCTACACCGATTCTTGCCAAGCTTTCACCTCAGCACAGAGCGCACCAGGCAACGCCCCTTTAGCTCACCTGCAGCTTCGCCCCTGCCAACCTCGACAATTCCGCGGAAACCACACACCCACCCAACAACCAGAGCAAACCACTGCAAATTCTACCATATCCCACTCGGCCGAGAGATTATCAATCCCTTCCTATCTAATCTCATTTCCAAACCTCCAACAACCTTGCAGTTCTATGGGTCAATATGACGCCGGTGTGGATCAACAACTGGATCCCGGTTCTCTCGGCTTGGGAGGACTCCAACATCAGTGGCCGAGAAGAGAACTTCTCTGAAAGGGGTTTCTCCTGCGAGACTAGCCTCAGGCAAGATATCATTAACTAGGCGACTCTTGAGGAGTTTACTCTGGCATCTCTTGATTAGGAAAATAAACTCCTCAAAGGGTCCCCTAAGTTTATGATATCTTACCCAAGTCTGATCGAGGTTCTGACTTTTGTTGCCTCCCCTAAACAAGCCGTTCACGGTGATGAGGTTTACACTTGGAGCAAGAAGGTGCTGTTGGTTCGACGTTTATTCGTTGTGGCTAATCGTTGCTTCTGTCTCGTGTTCGTCTCAACACACCAAGATGTTGAGAATCCTTCCTCCAACGACCTTCGAGAGACGCCCTCCAACTCGCGCGGCTAAACCATGTTCCCCGCCTTCTTGGAGTCTTCCGCCCTTGCAAGCTTATATCTCCACCTGGCGGCCTCCCATCTGAGCGACTAGAGACAGCCCTACTTATATCCGAGCATCTCACGCCCAGAGTTTGCCATGCCAGACAAGATTTCAACTTGAATCGCCAAGATGCACAGCCTCCCCCGGATTCGATTGATACCCTTGGTATCGCTTTCTCGACAACGGCAACCTGAAACCAATTCTAATCTATCCCAACTCCAAAACTCGGTATCTTTTGTATCTCGCCAGCGACTTCTATCGTTAATCATGTATCGAAACTCTCCCAATGCAAGTATTCGGTGTCAACGTCTGCTCGATGGCAGCATTTCTTCCATTCCTTTCTGTTTTCGGTTCTGATCCTGGATTGAGCACCATTGACATCAACCTGGTGCATCCTCTTTGGACATTGAGGCTGGTTTCAAGAAGCTCGTTAGCCTGCGCTTGTGCCGGGTAGTGCCTGGCCATACGTACAACGAGACAAAGGCAAAGCTACCTTTTATGGTACCGTTCAATCAGCTCAACGCCTTCAAAAACTCCGTTCTCTTTCCGCTTCTTGGTATCTCTTTTTACGAATTCGCCGCCAGACTCCTCAACCATATTCCCTCGATGGACTGTGTTGTCAAATATGTACGTTGGCACGGATACTCGTTGTGCCGTATTCCAGCTGTATCCGTCCTTCTGGCTTCACGGAGATGTCGAACTTATTCGACTAGGGGTTGTATGTGACGACGCTGGCGAACTTTGCCCCAGTATTGACGGGCTCGGTACACGAAGGCTATCGGCATTTGAATGCGTGCGGTGGTGCTTGTTTTTGTCAGGTTCTTGATGTATGCTCGCTGTCGCAAGAACTGAGAGTTTATCGAGGGGATTGGGGTCTGGCCTACCCTGACCGAGGACGAGAGCTGGCAATGCTGGCAGAATGGGCGGTTGAGGTCGAGGTTGCAACAGCGGTTGCCGCTGCTCCACTGGTAAAGGAAGCGTTGGTCCACTGGGAAGACCAGCTTTACGAGAGTCTCTCTTGATCCCTACGACGGCGTCCACCACATCTCGAGTACTCGTCTTCTCTGGTGCGATATGGGGAGGCGGTAACGTTGACCTCGGGGGTTCTGCCGAGTGTCCTCTTGATAGGGGTTGGAGAGGGACCTTGGGTGCTGCGGCGAGAAGTGGCTGACCAGATGTCGACTGTGAAATCGTTGCCTTTGCGACTTCTGAAGCGGGTTGGTCTGGAAAGCTCTGCAAGAACTTTTCAACGTCCTCATTAGTGATGCCGTGGTACCCCAGCAGGATTTTTAGGCGTGAGTTTTCGACAGCAACACTGCGAGCTGCTTGTTGCATCTCCAACGTCGCTTCAACACCTCGGCGCTCATAGTCTTGAAGCTTCTTCTGCAGACCTTCGACATACTCCTTGTGTCGTGCACGGGACCGTCGTTGGTTGTCACGAATCCGGACGGCTGATGGATTGGTCGAGCCCTCCTTCTGCAGGGGAATGTGTCAGACAAAGTACACTGCAAAACAGGACGAACCCGGCTGGCGACAAACACCAGCAAGATGAGGATCAGAACTCACCTTTTCTCCTGTCATATTGGCAAATACAGTTCATCTGGATGCCGATCCAAAGTCTAAGCTACGTCAATGATGGCGGCGAAAGCCAGCCCATATGAGACTTGAGCTCTTCTTGATGTAGGTACCGTTTGACTCGCCAAGCAGGACGCGCGTTGATGGCCAAGCACTGACTTCTTGGCGAAAGATCCATGTCCTGACGGTGCAGATCCAGCCGATGTCAAGGAACGCTAGCGCCAGTCATGTTTAAACATATTGAACCATGGCAACCCTATCACGACTTCGTGCATTGCTCAATCGGACCTGTTGACTTTGTTGGTTTTTTTCGAGAGGAGGTCCAAAGCTTAACACACCCAGGGTTCCGTGAAGCTCTCTACAATTACAGCAATTCACAGCGACCTGACAACATCACGCAAGACTCAAATTACAAGTTAGCTGTGAAACGTTGCTCACAGGCAGAAGCTGGTGGATACACTTGTCGAGTTTTCCGCCCTAACCTCCCTTGACTGAATAAGACCCGAGTCTTACAGGGAGCTACGGGGAGCTCTGTCTCTGATTGCGGGATGCCCAGAGGACTAGGCGCCCCATAATTTTCAACGCATTGCTGGGCTCGCAGCTGCTGCGCCACGGTCTTTCGGTCCAGCCGACCGCCAAGCCAGCGTCTCGGCTCCTCATAGCCGATTAAGCTGCGATGTTAACGATTTAAGGTGATGAAGGGCAAGCTTGAGACCAATCTCCTTGGAGGAGAGACCACTGTTGCAGGGTCGGTGAGCTCAGGGACAGAATGTCGATTGATGAGTCTAGGCCCTGCAAGGTTTGCCAAGACCAGGTGTGAACTCACTGGGCGTTGGAGCTGTCACTGAAGGATTCCCCTTCGTCGAAACAATATCTGTTGGGTTTACAAGCTGACCAGACGATGACATGGTGTTCTTGGCCATGTTGAACCGAGGCTCAACACATCATCAGCCTGGCCAAGGAATTCCTACAAAAGCCCGTAGGAGTTTCCGCACTTGATAGACAAGACAAGCGGAGCCCACTGTCAGAGTGTCAAGGTCAAGAGTCGAGACCTCAGCAGCCAAGACTTGGCTCCAATCGACAAGACTGTTCAACAGCTACAACTTGCACAAAGTGGCTGTGTACGTGCCGACTTTCCCATATGCCCCGCGGTCCCGCTTGGCAAGTCTCATGAGATATTACCGCCGGCCAAGTACGAGCGTTGTATTATCAGCGATCCAAGATGATTCCACCCACGGAAATTGCTCCCTATCGACAGCAACACCCCGGCACTCTTCACTGGATGGCGTGCGCTAAATCGAGCTTCTGCTTACAGCCAACATCCTTTTTCTGCTAGCTCCCCACACTCCCAGACTCAGCCGGCAGTCTTTATTTACCGGGTTTAGAGCGGCTAGTATACGAAGGTCTAAAAGGTTTGAGGCACCCAGGAACACTTGAATGTCATTCGTGACTTCGTACACAAGGTTTGTCAATCTGGATAAATTGTGCCGTGCAAAGCTTTACTCGTTTCGTATGTGATTTGCGCAAGTCCCGATCAACCACGTGGAAATACATCAGCCCACCGGATCAATATTGAGCGAGCAAATTTCGGTCTTTTACGAGTTACAAGGTACTTGTCATTTGTCAAGGGACAGTGCAGTATTCGTCCGGGTCATTGTTATTTCCGATTAACGACTTTTCTTGGCACATGCTCGTTCATGTTCTTGATTTGGGTAGTATTGTACAAAGTTCTATTTCCTGTTTTGTTTCAGGATTTTTGGGGGTATCATTATTACGCCTGAAAGAATCTTCATCTCCATCTCCATCTCTGCCAAGTCAGATCTATGTCACTGATCTGGACCATGTCTTGGCGATCATCCTGTGCAATCTCCTTTCCACTCATCGTGACTCGCTTTTTTCTTGTATCGCAGTCACCTTCATCCTTATCGTAGCCGCCTGTTATTCGTCATAGCTTACTTGAACAGTCGCTTCCCTGTACGGGTTGAAAAGCGCTCAACTCCATCGCCCTGCTGGGCATGCCAGAGTTGCTGCACCCCTACACCACGGCTCTCTCCAGATAGCCTGTAGCGACGCCAGGCCTCGCGTAGATGATCGGGCCGTAGAGGGCCGCGCTTGAGATCAATCTCTTCCTCTGCTGCGGCAGGGTCATCATTTGTCGACGGGGGAGGCGTAGGTAGTTCGCTTTGCTTCTCTCCGGCGTGGATCCATTCTCCTTGCACATTGCGAGCGGCTTCGATGATCTCACCAGCGAAGAGCTTGGCGACGGCTTTGACGGCCGTGCTAACGTTCTGCGGAACCGATTGAGAAACCGTAGCGTTGACAACCTGTAAATGTCAGTATCAAAATTTGAACCGGCGTAGACATAACATACTCGTTTGACTACACTATCGGCCAATTTAGCCGCACGCCAGAGCTCGTATCGGTTATACTGCTGAGAATCAAAAGCCTCAACAAGCATAGCTCTCAGTCGAATCTCCTCCTGCTTCTGCTCCTGCGTTCTCGCAACGACATCCTCAAGCGCCATCTCAGCCTTCTCATCGTCCTCATCGTCATCCTCCTTCTCACCACCCTGTCCGCTCACAGCAGTAGGTGCCCGTCCTCCAACGAGACTGGGCGTTTGTTCACGAGCATCATCTGGCTTGGCGTTCTTTGCCTTGCGGCCGCGTTTCTTCTTCGGCGCTCCGCTGGCTGTCGTGCTGACTGCGCTGCCGCTCACATGCGACTGAGCATCGACGGATGGAGAGCGCGGGAATGGAGATCGTGCTTCGGGGGGGAAAGACGTTTGGCGGAGAGGATGGGCGGCGGAGCTGGTTGAGACGGAGGTTTGGGAGGGCTTGCGGCGCTTGAGGGGAGGCGCGGAGCCGTCGAGGGTTGATGGGCGCTTCTTGTTGGGGATTTGAGCGGGTGATGGGTAGGGCGGTGACATTCCCGATGGAGAGGTTGCGTAGGGCGGAGAAGCCATTGTGATAATCTCGAGATGTGACAGTTGATGGTGAAAGGGAGAGGTTCGAAATGAAAGGCGCTGTGACTAAGCTATGCGGTGCAGCAACAGCGACGTGTCCCGAGAAGGCGTCCGTCAGAAAAGATACGTATTTTCGATATCGGCGTTTTTCGCAAAGTCGTTGACAAGATGCGTCTCTCGTCTTCACGGCTTTCGGAGGATGATCCGGAGCAACAGGCACAACGCGTCTGCTATTCCGAACGGACGTGATGTCCAGTCACGTGGATACCCACATGATCGGACCCACGGCGCCAACAACCGTTTCTGCTCCCATTGTCCAACTGAGACAATGCTTCTATGCCGTTGACGTCAAACAGCTCGTGCTAGGTACTGATAAGATAAGGCACCGCGTGGGAAAATAATTGCAGCAGAAGCAGAAGCATTCCCCCGCGAATCCCGTGGAGCCCCTCTAATTTTTTCGGCGTTTGGATCCGGTCATTGGCTTAGGTTGGAGAGAGAGAGAGACATTTGGACCCTGACTCAATCAATTCGGTTTCCGTACTGTTTGGCTTTCTGGGCTTTTTGAGTCTTGTCCTCAATTGTCGTCTGTTTTTTCCTCTCTTGACTCATAAAGATACCTAGTACTTATTTCCCCTCTTTCTCCTCCATCATCATCCTCTCTCTCTCTCTCTCAATTCCCTCTAACCTTTACTCTTCTGCAAAGCTTAGACAGACATCGCCACCATGCCTACCTCCGAAGACGGAAAGAAGAGATCCCACGACGTCGCAAGCATCTCGGGCTCATCGTCCAGCAGCGACGATTCCCGCAGGCGCCGTCGCGAGCGCAAGGAGAAGAAGAGAAAGAACGGCGATGCCATCGCTGTCAATGGCGCAAAGCCGAGTGCTTTCGCTCAGCGTCGCAATAGCTTGGCCAAAGCTTCGCGAGATCCCCGCGATGAACCCATCCCCAAGAAGCGTCGCGCTGCACCCCAGGGCGTTCCTGAAGAGGGCGCCGTGGTGAAGACGAGATCTCCCAGTCCTGTCATTGACTTTGATGGGCTCAGTCGACCCAGTATGTTTATTCTTACCGGTGATGCTGGTGGTTAACGCTTACTGACGGTTTTAAGGTCGGGGAACGAGAGAGCGCAGAGAGGAGACGGAGGAGCAGCAGGCTGCGCGATTGGAACGTATGAGCGGCGCTGTGCGCACTATTCTAGAGTGTGTCGGTGAAGATCCCGATCGCGAGGGTCTTCTCAAAACTCCAGAGCGCTACGCAAAGGCGCTGCTCTTCTTAACCAAGGGATACCAGGACAACATTGAAACCATGGTCAACGAGGCTCTATTCAGAGAGGGACACAGTGAAATGGTCATTATCAAGGACATTGAGATTTTCGTAAGTACTTTTCTTCACTCAATTGCAAAAATATAGCTAACAACTCACAGTCTCTGTGCGAGCATCATCTCGTACCATTCACCGGCAAGGTTTGCGCTCCTCCTCCGAAATCGCACGAGAATCAAACAAACAGCTGACTTTTTTTCTTTTTTCCCCGCAGATGCACATCGGCTACATCCCCAACGAGACCGTCATCGGCCTATCCAAGCTCCCCCGAATCGCAGAGATGTTCGCACGCCGTCTGCAGATCCAAGAACGCCTCACCAAAGAAGTCGCCCACGCCATCATGGAGATCCTCAAGCCCCAGGGCGTCGCCGTGGTCATGGAGTCGAGCCACCTGTGCATGGTGATGCGCGGTGTCGAGAAGACGACTACCAGCACCATCACGAGCTGTGTCCTTGGCTGCTTCGAGAAGAAGTCCAAGACGCGCAATGAGTTTCTCAACCTTATTGGCATTAACCGATAGAGAGTATACGGTCGCAAATTAGAGGCCGAAGCAATCTTCAACATGCTTATGATGGAAACGATAAGCCTATGAAGAACATTCATCATGTATAGGAAGAGTACATGTCATGAGACATGCACCAAGTACCATCACCATTGATTTATCTGCATTTTTGGCGTTCAGGATCAGGATAGGTTCTCCTTCAAAGGGCGGTTTTGGGACAAAAGAAAGAAAGAGGCCATGTCTTCAACAAATTCGGTCGGGTCCAAGTTGTCATCAAATTTTCTAGGAAAAAAGGCGGGTAGAGCGTTTATTAGCCATTGTCCCATTAGATGTCCGGGCTCAACGCCCTGGAGAAAATCATAACCATGTTAGAGTTTGAATGAAATCATCTCATTAATAACGTAACGTAGCCGCCTATTGTATATGTAGCATAGCCTGGTCTGAAAACCAGTACAACGTCTTGTGTGTGGTATTCTCTGAATCGCCATCTCGGACGCCCTTTTATGGATCTCGTACAAACAAAATTGGCTCAAGAACAAACACCAAATGGCATAACCGACCTGACTCCTTTTCCTTCTTGGTATTTTTAAACCGAACGAAAACGCCATCACCCCTTGTCATCCACTACAAACTCATTCCCCGTCTAGAAGAGCGTCCATCCCATTTCTCTCCTTTTCCAAGGACGCTGTGGTCATGGTGACATCTCCCCCAGCATCGATCTTTTTCTCGTCATCTTCGTCTTGGTTCGTCATCTCCTTGAACATTTGATCCACGTTGCCCTCTTCCTGCTTGATCATTTCTTCATCCATCGGATTAGAGACGCGTCTCTCAATAGACCCACGTCCAGTTCCCCAAACGTTGGGTCCCCACATGGCCTCGGCTTGTTTTCTACCCAGTTCGGTCCTCGCAAGAATCTCCAAAGCTTTGCTCTTCTCAGCATCGGTTTGGAAGTTGAGACCATCGTCGTGACCTTGAAGAATTCTGTCCTCCAAAGACATTGATGAGTTGTCAACAACCAGCTGCGGACCGCCAGCTCCCAGGGGTCCAGCATGCATGCCATTGCCCAGGCTTACCGAATTGGTTCTTGAATGGCCTGAGGACTGCGATTCGCGACGCTCTCCGTGGCTGTTGGGGCTGCCAGCTTCACCGGAACGTGGGTAATATCCCGATCCTCCATACCCAGATCCGATTCCACCCATAGAATGCGACGCCGCCGCTGCTGCGGCTTCAGCGTTGGCTGCCTTCCGGCGCAGACTATTCGCCTTTCCTCGGGCGTGTTCCGGCAGGTCGTCAGGATTGTCAACGCCGTACTCAACCAACATCTTCTGTAGTTTTGTCGGTCGTGGTTTTCGTGTGCTTCTGGACTGCTCCTGGATCGGCGGAGCCTCGGGGGCCACAGGGCACCATTTATGGAGTTCTTGGCGGAAGAAATTGGTCTCGTACGTGAGTAACACCTCCGCGCCTTCAATCTTGCGCAGATAAAATCGTTGGGTTTCTGCTTCAGCTTCTGTAGACAATAACGGGTTGCAGTAGTTGGCAATATGGTTTCGGAAGTTCTGTGCATTGTCGATAATCTTGTTGAGAACCTCTTCTTCCTCAGGCTGGAAGGGCAATGTTGCCATTTCCTCGGCGAGAGCCAGCAGCTCCTCCAGCTTCGGCCGCGACGCATCTCGGGGAATCTTCATCCGCCAGTCGCAGATCGGACAAGTATACTTGTCATCCTCTTTGACCTTGCCGCGGGCAATCTTGAGGCATTTGTAGTGATACCTAGCTTTGTTAGAAGCGTGTGCGACATTCTCGTGACAACTTACCATTCGTGGCACATTTCGCACTCAATCATCATTCCCGCCTCAACCCTTCTGCAGATACAAAAAACTTGTCGGGATCGACTGTCGTCCCATTTGCTGGACCCTTGCTCGGGGCTGACCTCTCTTGAAACCGGCTCCCCGGGCATTCGAGGCGTGTCGTTTTCGACATCGAAGCAATCCATGTTGCGTTCTAGTACGTACTCAAGATGACTCTTGAGGATATGCAATGGGGCGTTGGATTTACCGAAGAGTTTCTTCCCTTTTCGCATCCAATCCTCATGACGCTTGCGTTCGTTTTCAAGTTCGAGAGTTCCATCTGGTTTCGAATTGAGGTCTTCCAATCTCTTCTGAATCTCTACGACCTCCGAATACTTGGGTCGATCATGCAGATCGGGGAGCCGACACCGCTCCAACAATGAAACTATCTGACGTTGGGCTTCGCGTTGTTTGTGAAGGATTTGATCAACTGCGCTCAGAGTCTCCTGCGAAACGGGAAGCACGTTGATCTGCACTTGACGCGATAGTGCTTCGAGCTGTGGGTAGTGAACAAACTCAGCAACAATGAGTTCCTTAGCCTTCTTCTCCCACTGCTGTCCGGCGTGCATCTGGTCGCGATAGTAGGTCAAATGGTCGTTGTAGGTTGGGATCCCAAGCTTGCATCCTTCTTCGATAAGATCCTGAACTTCTTGAAGAGTCATGTACACTCCTCGGTTGGTGAAGGCTTTCTCATTCCATTCTGACTGCTCCAGCACCTTCATCAATTGGTCAACCTCAGGGATGTCCACATTAAAGCCGCGCCCTTCTTCGAGAAGTTCCTTGACCGTCTTCTGTGACAAGGTGGAGGTGTTCCTCAAAGCCTGCGCTGCAGTGGTCTGGAATTGTTTGACAGCCTCGGCGCGCTCTTGAAGCTGGTAAATCTCTGGGCAGTCAAAACCGATGTGTTCAGCTTCATCGAGAAGTCGATAGATGTTTGAGACATTCCGAGATTCTCTCTCTTTTTGGTCCTGCTCAGAGTTACCGATGGACTTTCGCATGCTTGATTGCCAGGCTTTGTCATTCTTGTGTCGGTTTTGCTGCTTCCTCACAATGAAGTTTGTTGCCTCTCCCACCCAATCATTGCATCGATTGACGAAATCCTGAAGCACGGGAAATGAAGGGAGAGGGTAAGGAATGCGCTCGCCTTCGTGAAGGAGGGCACGTAGTGATTTGAGCGACGGCCTTGCCTCTTCTTCAAGTAGTTTGTCATACTTTTCCTCCCATAGCTCGGGAGTTTGTGCTTTCTCCATCACCTTGCGGTAGATCGCATCCATATCGTCGTCCGCTTTTCTGAAGAAAAGGATGTGTCCTTCGCCTTGGAATCGAGCTTGCTCGGGCAGATCACAACAAGCGTGGTAGCCTGCGTGAAGCAAGCAAAGAACCTTGCCCGACTGGAGGCACTTGAAGCGCGAGAGATACGAGAAAGCCTTACAATAACTGCAACACTGCTCGTCTTCGTCTTGGACATCTTCGTCTTCTATCTTAAGTGTCAAAGAACATGTATCTTCGTTACCTCCTCCAATTTTACAGTGATGAGGTGCTGTTTCAAGATGTCTTGCGACAAATTGTTCCCTTTGATGTAACTCTCGCTTGTGTATGCGATCGAGGGCGGGTGCTAGCCATTTCGCGGTCTGGATGGTTAGGCCTGTCGCAGCACTTTCCGCAGCGGTCCAGAGAAGCTCGTCGTGAGAGAAGCACGGTTGCCTTCGGAATAGTTGCAATCGCTCGACGCCAGCAAGTCCAAAAGGTTCCCAGTCATGTGGCGCAAAGTTGACAGCCTCGTTGAAGTTGAATCCATGGTTAAATCCAGCATGGTAAGCCTGCGGGAATGTAATGACGAGTTGGCCAGCTCTCTGGTCTAGAGCGTATACACGAACTCCGGCCTTCTTCAATTGTTCGGGGGTCAAGAGCGTGACCAGCTGGAAGAGTAGATCTGGTTGTGTTTCGAACAACTCTGGGACGGCTTCCTTCATGGCGTTCTCGAACTTTTCAGCGTCCTCCCCTGGGATACCGTACCAAGTCTTAGTTGCGCCAAGGTGCTGGTAGTTGGCAGAGTAGGCATAGTGATCCTCGTTGTGCCAGCAGAATGTCGAAAAGATCATACCGACATAAACCCAGGGAACTGTCATGCCAGAGATATCGGATTTGATATGCCTGAATAGACTCTCGGGATGGAACGGAAGAACATTAAGGTTCCACGGATCAGTCGCATATGGGTTTTGAGGATGTCGCTCTGCCGTCGGAAATCCTGAACCATGAGTCGTGCAATGGATATCGGCTCCGTACTCGACCTCAACCGTCTCTTCCAGGTCGGCAACCAATCTCCAAAACTCAGTCTCAACATCCTCCTCGGTGACAGGTCGATGGCATTTGAGCTCGTGGTCGAATGGCATCTTCTTCTCAAAGTAACCCTGCTTGAAGTCGTTTGCCTTTTGCTGGAACTGCTTTAGTGAGTAAAGACCTCCCTCCTCGAATCCGAATTGGCCATCTCCAACCAGGCATCGTGCGCAGTTCCATTCGTTATCCGGCTTTCGTTTTAAAGGTGGGTCGAGGCATGCTGGGTGGTAGGAATGGTCGCAAGACTCGCAAATCAGTAGAGAACCAGCATCTTCACCACTGCCACAAGTTTCGCATTTCTACAAAGTCAGCTAATCCCCTTTTGAGGTTTACTTGACTTACCTCGCCTGGTGGTGGTGGCTCTTCTCGCGGAATCCTGGGCACTGAAGGACGGAATGGCGTCATGTGCGATCCAGCCACAGTGGGGACAGCATCTACGACAGAAATGTTAGTCCATGATCATGGAGCCAATGAAAAGCGGGATCGGTCATCGCAGCTAAAATCCCTGCGTATGGTCCTCAAGTCGGAAACGGAAATGCTCTGCGTTGCGACAACATTGATTGACAGCAGGGAAGAGGAATCCAACAGTCATCACTCACCTTTCTTGAGTCGCTTGCTGCGACGGCTGCTAGCCGCTTCAGGGTCCTCATCATCGTTGTCCTTTCTGGCCGATTCAGATGAGCTTTCGCAGCTTAGCTGTCGTTTCAATGCTGTTTCTTTTAGACTGGAGGCCCGATTGTCCGGAGTATTCTTTGCTGAAGAGGCAGGGCTGTCAAATCGCTTAGGGTCAGGGGTGAAGCTTTTTGGCTCACTGGTCACACTGCGATTGACACTTGTGAAGCCAGCATTCGCGGGAGTAAACCCGCCCGAGTTGACTGCTGTGAATCCACCAGATGTTGGAGCTTGAGAGGGTATGGCATCGGGCATGGGCGTGTCGCCATCCGTTTCACTCTTCACTCCAATGATGTTGGCCTGGAGTGCGTCGGAAGCATTGCGCGCTGGGGAATCACCTCGGATGCTGAGGGGTGTGTTGACATTTGATCGCTTGGCTGGAGTTTGTGCAGGGCTCGGGGTCAATGGTCCACCATACTCTTGCTCCAGCTGTTGGTGAACTCCAGGTTTCGCGAGTCGGAGGTACTCCTCGTATGGACAAAGCCATCGTTGATAAGAGTTTTTGAGTGACGTCGAGAGAGAGGACATGATCTTCCCACTATAGCCCAAATCACGACCAATTTCTGCCCATTTCTTATGCTTGCAAACCTTTTCAAAGCCGCCCCGCGACTCGACTGCTTTCTTTAATCTATAAAGATCAAGCGGTTTCTTGTCCACGTACGGTAAGCGATGTAGATTGGTGCCATGTTGCTTGTGAAATTTTGAAAGGCCATCAAGATAGGTAAGGTTGGCACGTGTACCTGCAACATGTGAGTCGAGTGCGATAATGTCAGAATGAGTAACACATACTCCCTTCCACCGAGTTCAACTCTTGTTTTCGGGTTCTAAAATGGAATTTCTAAATAATTAGCACGAGTAACCAATAGCTATCGCACATTGATAGCTTGAACGCGCTGGGAATGCGCCGATTGTCGCACCTCGGTATCAATGGCAAAGTCTGGGTTCCAAGAATCCGGTGGAATGATCTTGCAGATGCCAAAGTTCTTTGCTTCAGGTGTGATTTTCCGTAGGTATTCGAAAGGATCTTTCCATTCCTCTTCCGTTGGGCAGTACGTCGGTGCCTCTTGTAGACCGTGTGGACGGCTCTGCTTGACGACTGGTTCCCTGACTGCGGTGGGCTGTCCGCGACGTTCGACGGAGGTAAGATCCAGCGGAGCACTCGTGAGTGAGCTGAGAGGTGTCTGTGGATTGGTCGGGTGGTATCCATTAGAATTCACCTTGGGTTTCGGTTTCGATGTGGTGCCAGCGGGAGCACTGGGTGAGCTTCGCGTGCTTGCATTCGTGCTATGGGTGGCTGCAGGAGCCGCGGCGCCAACAGTTGGCACTGACACCATGGTGGGAGCGGACGACGATGCGTTGAGCGGCGACTAATAAGGAAGAACGGATTGGGATCGGTCGAGCGTTACGATTACGCGGCGTACGTCGACTTCATACTCGGGCAGGCCGTCGTCAATAATTCACCAGCATCGCAGGCCACAAGGTCTCAATCGCGACGAGGAACCAGGGTATGAATGATGACTAGAAAGGCGATGTGTAGTCGAGCTTCGCACCTGGAGTCTCATGTTAGTGGTGAGTTGTACTTGATTGATACCATGGAAGGGAGTACGAGGAAGTATCTCCAACTAACACGGGAAATACTCACAAGTCGATATAAAAAAGGTCGGCTGTGCAAAACACACAGAAGTTATCGCGACTTTCGAATGAAGTACCCGAAGTTGATATTCGTAGTGGTAATGGCTGAAAGAACCAGTCAACCACTCTGATAGGGACTGTTGATGCTGAATGAAAGAATTCAGCGTGAGGAAGGAGCGGAGGGTGAAGGGTGTGAGTGGGAACGGAAGTTGGGAAGGTGGGAATGGGTCGAGGGAATCCCAGATCTTGGAGGCGCGAGCGAGCGACGAAGGACGGACGGTACCTAGACACACAAAGGGAACCCAGAAGGGACAAGGGACGAGGGTGTGAAGGGAAGGAAGCCCAGGCCAGGGTGCGGCAGGAGGTTCCTGGTAAGTGCACGCCAAAGACTAAAGTGGACTGGACGGGCAGGTAGGTACCTCTGTTTAGCACGGTTCTGGCGCCAGGCACAAGTACCCGCCGCCATCTCTGTCACTGACTGTACGGAGGCAGGGCCGGTGGGTTCGGACCAGCAAGTACAAGAATTGCAGTGAATTTTCTGGACAACTACAACTTTAAAATATCCATCGTATCATTCTTTTCATATTACCGACCATATCGCGTTCCAACGATGCTTTTTCTTTCCAATCAAGTCTTTGTTGGCTGTTTCAGCGCTCAAAAACGCCGTCCTGATACAGGGCCCCGAAAACTCATGTGGCAGACCCACTAGCGACGACATCCGGCCGGTGCCCCCATTACCGAGAATCACATCGTCAATGTCCACAAAAGTAGCATGGCAAGAACAAAGAAGATATCGGTTTGAAAGAAAGGCTCTTTATCGGCACGCGGTCACTGTAGCGTCTGGGCCTGATCGAACTCTAATCAATACGTTTGCGACGCACCTCCCACAAATTCAGGGAGAATGCCACAGCCTTATGAGGCATATTGGTATCCATTGAGCATCGCCAGCTTGTGACCCGACACATTCAGTATCAATATCACGCTCAATGCGAAGGGAACAAGTCTGACAGACAAGAAAATATTTATATTACGGCCACGTCGTCATGGAGAAGGAGGTATCCGAATGCGGCAGGGCATGGGTGACATTGAAACCAGTCACGCGCTGACTGGCATCATCATATTCCTTGTCCAGTTGTGTGGCTGCCTTTTGTCCCGCTCAATAGCGATGGCATGCCCCTAAAAGTCTGACGGCCACAGAGACAAAAGGCGGGCCCAGAAAAAATCCAATCTGATATCGAACTCTCAATGAACAGGGGTTAGTTAATAATGAGCCGCTTACGAGCCAATCACGAGGAGATGACGTTCAGCACAAACGCCGGGGTCCTGGTCAGGTCATTGCGTGGGGAACCGGGGCACACGATGGATTTGGGTGAGGCTTCAAAAGAGAGTGCCTGGAGTAAGAAACTTGGGCCCTCAGCCCTGAATAAAAAGACTCAGGTGGATTTTGCAAGAACTTAACAGCTTTTTTCTGAGTTATCACTGGCATTCTAAGTCAGGGTTCCGGGTTTTCTTGCTTCTTGAGGTGATGCTAAAAAAAAAAAAAAATGACAGCGACACTTTAATTCACTGGCTTAAACTTACTCTGCACGACCATTATGGCGACTTGCTGTCAACCTTTGGTCGGCGATTGATCAAAAGTATGCTCACATCCGAAACATTGAAAATCGATAACAATTTAATGAATTGCAGAGCGGGTATCTTCCTATTAACGCCAAAAGCAAATAGCCAAGCCACCCTCAGATATCCTCCTCAGCTTCAGCTTCAGCCGCAATATCCTTCTTTGTCCGCCGTTTCTTCTTGAGTAATTTCGTAACCTCCTTCGGTCCCCTTACACGAAGAGTCAACTCCTTCATCATGTCGCTCCAGTTTATCTTGCCACCACAGCTTGGACATGTGCATGATAAGGGAAGCAATGTCTCCTTGGGTTCACCTTTGAGGGCGTGTTTTGACCAGCAGTCGAGATGACCCATTGCTTCGCATCCGTCGTGAGGACACATTGGTTGTAGTCCTTTTCCTGACTCTAGTGCTTCGTGACAGTGGACACAGTTCCCTTCTCGTTCAAACTTCACGACGTTGTGCGCCTTCTCGACGTATGGCTTGATGGGCGCATAATCCAGTGGCAGAGCGTGAATACCCCAGGGCTCAACGGATTTAGTCCCGTTCGACCCTTCATCTGGTGCATAGTCTTCAGTGATCTTAATACCCTCTCGTGGTGTTGTCTCCTTATTCTTTAGCCAATTATCCCAAGCTTTCTTGGGCTCTGGGACAAAAAAGTGCAGGGTAAGTGGCCAGCGTGCAAAACTCGACACACCAACGAGCAAATGAAGATTCGAAACCACAGATCTCAGACTGTGAATAGGCTTCCGGGACTTCCGTTGTCCTTTTTTCCTAGGCGCCCTTGTTGTTATGCGCTCCTCGGTTGATATATGTGTCGTTAAATGAGGGTTCGTTAAAGCCCATCTGTGAAAACTCGGTAAGCCAGAAACTTCATACAACATGACTTGAACGCACTCAAATTTCAGCGCAGCAATCGAACTTGGGAACCCTGTTATAAGTATCATAACCTCCCATGGTCGCAGTGTGTCTTTCGCAGTGCGTACTGCACCGCCTCGAGCTATACCATTGTGCTGATTCAGACGTCTTGGGGGATGGGGCGTTGAGCCTATGTAGATTGATGCATGGCGCTTTGTTGAACGGAGCACGTATACAGCGTAAAGGGCTGGTATCGGTCTTGATAGCTGTGACATGATTGCTGATGATGGAATTGATGGTGATGTTTACTTGGTGTGAGCGTGAGTTGGAGGGGCGATGGAGTCATGACTAATCAAGTCATGATGCCTTGACCCCTTTCACTATCACCAATATTCACGAGTAATGAGACACCCATCATGATCGCGTTAAATTCAATGAATTATGGGCGAGACTCCTGTCTCTGATTTCACCATACAATACAAATACAAATACATCTATAGCAGTCCCTGCTTCTGCAAATCCAAATAAACCTTCTCCGGCATGACATTGCCCTCCCCATCCTCCATCTGGACTACACTTCCCTCATCAACCTTTGTGCGCTTCTTCTCCTTCTGAATCTTCTCCCACAGCTGCAGCGCCTCCTCAATACGGGTAATATCGCGGAACAACGTCGTATTGGTGATGCCCAGACACTTAAGACCATAAATATGTCGCGCTTCATTAAAGTGCTTGTCGAAGGCTCGTCGACCCATGTAGACAAAGTTTCCGCAGATCTCGCAGGGGAATTCGACACCCAGACCGTGAAGACGGTACAGCCAGAAGGGAATTGGCTTGCCGTCCCATGCGAGGGGTAGTTTGAGGGGGTTGTAGATTCGCTCTTCGCCGTCTTCATCTTCGCCCTCGCCGTCGTCTTGAGCTTCTTGAGGTGTGTCCTCGGCGTTGAAGAGGTTCTCGAGTTCTTGGGCGCGCTCACGTTCTGTCATGCCTTGCTTGCGCTCGACGTTGACTCTGGTGTCGCTTCGCTCGGTGCTCATGGCGCTGGCTAGGCGCTTGACTCTGTACTCTCGCTCTGCGACGGCGCGCTCTTTTAGTCGTGTCGCTGAGACGGTTCCGTTTGCGCCGTTGGTTGGCGAGTCTTGCTCCTGTCGTTGTTTTCGCTGCTCGGCAGCCTTGATGTGTTTTCGCCCTGTGAGATGGTTCTTGTAGACATTTTCGTTCTTGAACTCCTTTTGACAGTCCTCGCACCATACAGCTTCTGCTGTGCTGGTCTCCTTTGCAGTGGCGTTGGTTGAATGTGAGCTCTTCTCCCAGCCCTGAATCTCATCCTTGTCCCATGCCGTCTCAAACTCTTGATCGAAGGATGCAAGCACCTTGTCCACGTTTTCCAGCGGTCGTGTACGTCGCATGAAGCTCTCGAGGTACTCTGCTAGTTGTCCAACGTACTTGAAGTACTGATCCGTCAATTTGTTCGCTCGCGTGACTCCGCCATGTCCTGGGGCAAAGTTGTCGAAGTTCTCGAGGTATTGCAGATATGTCAGTCGTCGAACGTTGGGAAGATTGAGGTAGGCCTCGTGGCAGATGTTAAGATCGAAAAATCGTCCATAAGCTTCCTCTCCAGAGAATAGCGTGTCGACAATAGATGGTAGCGGCTCTCCATCTGATCTCTTGATCTGATATCGCTGCTCCGAGTTTTCTGCTTGCTCGTAGGGATATCTCTCGTGGTGTTCACGAACACCTTTGAGCTGCTTGTAGAACTCCGCGAATGGGTCTCCTGTACCGATCTGCTGAATCTCTTGCGATCGGACACCATTTTCGTCTTTGTAGATGTCGAGGAGGTTTTTTGATTGAACCTGGATCTGGTCTAATAATTGGGAAATCTCATGATCTCTGTTGAGGCGATCACGGATCTGAAGAGTCAGTGGGCGATTCATCAAGCGTTTCAAGCTACTCACGTGTCTGGGCTCATCGCGAATGCGATCAGCGATACCTTGTTCCAGACGCTCTAGATCCTCATGGATATAGCGCTGCTCTTCGAGAACGAGCATCCTTGCGAAACTTGACTGCAAAAACTCTCGCGGGTATCACAAATCGGAAATACAATGATCTTCAACTGAATGAAGATGGTAAAGTTGAGGTGAGCTTGATGCTTAAAAAATTACGGAGCCTGTCGCGAGTTTCAGTGGCGTTCAGGCGCGCAATTGCCGACCGAAGAATATCCGGCGCGCGCTGTGTTACGTCTTTGTTCTAAAAGTTGCAGACCAAAACTTTGACCCCGGAAAAATCCCCAACTTCATCGCGAAAGCGTAATTCTTCATTTTACAAATATTCATCAACAACAGACGAAATCATGGCTGAAAGCGCTGGAGGAATTGACCGAAAGGCCGATGAGAGGATGGAATTTTCCACCTCCAAGGAGGTTACGGTCCATCCTACTTTCGAATCGATGTCGCTGAAGGGTATGTCGTGAGGGTCAGTTCTGTGATGTAGCTAATGTTTTGCAGAGAACTTGCTTCGTGGAATTTACGCTTACGGATACGAGTCGCCTTCTGCTGTTCAGTCTCGAGCTATCGTTCAGGTCTGCAAGGGTCGCGACACCATTGCTCAGGCGCAGTCTGGTACCGGAAAGACAGCTACCTTTTCCATCAGTATGCTGCAGGTCATCGATACCGCGGTGCGAGAGACACAAGCTCTTGTTCTGTCACCGACACGAGAATTGGCTACTCAGATTCAATCCGTTGTCATGGCTCTGGGCGACTACATGAACGTGCAATGTCACGCTTGTATTGGAGGCACAAACGTTGGAGAGGATATCCGCAAGCTCGACTACGGTCAACACATCGTCTCAGGCACCCCAGGCCGTGTGGCCGATATGATTCGACGACGACACCTGCGCACCAGACACATCAAGATGCTGGTCCTCGATGAGGCCGATGAGCTTCTTAACAAGGGATTCCGCGAGCAGATCTATGATGTGTACCGATACCTCCCCCCGGCCACTCAAGTCGTGGTCGTCAGTGCCACCCTCCCATACGACGTTCTCGACATGACGACCAAATTCATGACCGATCCCGTTCGCATTCTCGTCAAGCGTGACGAACTGACCCTCGAAGGTCTCAAGCAGTACTTCATCGCCGTCGAGAAGGAGGACTGGAAATTCGACACCCTATGCGATCTCTACGACACCCTTACCATCACGCAAGCCGTCATCTTCTGCAACACCCGACGCAAGGTCGACTGGCTTACCGACAAGATGCGCGAGGCGAACTTTACAGTCAGCAGCATGCACGGCGACATGCCTCAGAAGGAGCGAGACAGCATCATGCAGGATTTCCGACAGGGCAACAGCCGTGTTCTCATCTCGACTGATGTGTGGGCTCGTGGTATCGACGTTCAGCAGGTCAGTTTAGTTATCAACTACGACCTTCCTAGTAACCGTGAGAACTACATCCACCGCATCGGTCGAAGTGGTCGGTTTGGTCGCAAGGGTGTTGCTATCAACTTTGTTACTACCGAAGATGTGCGCATCCTGAGAGACATTGAGTGTAAGTTTTGCCGCTCCTGGTTATGGATGAAGCTGACTTTTTAGTGTACTACTCTACCCAGATCGACGAGATGCCCATGAACGTTGCCGACCTTATTGCATAAGCAAAGAGTCAGTAATTCAGTGACAAGTGCATTCAATCAGGAAGAAAGGACCCGCGTCGAAGAACGTGGTGAAAAGCGTGGAGGAAGGGGGCCGTGTACTATGCTTAGTAGGTTGCCATCTCACATCCATACTCTCTGAACACAACTAATCCAGGCAGATTCAAAGTGCAGCAGAGAACCAGATTGTCGAGAACAAGAGAAGAAGGGGGGCATCAAAAGGACCCTGAACTTTGGGACATGTAGTCAAATAAAATAATTACAAAAATTGATACAGAACAAATGATCCCGTCTTATCAGTCTCGTCGCCCGAAATTTCCTAATCCGTACAAGCACCATCTTTGACGCGTGTGGGCCGAGATGATGATCCTGGTCAATGCCGAAGCCCAATTTTAACGTCCATGCTTTTGTGTGTTATCACGATCAAGATGATGGAGTTTGTTTCTTTTACGTGATGGATTGCTTTTGGAGATCATCGTGAGATCTTCCCCACGGGGTAAAGAGATTGCAACTGTAACATATTGCGAGTTTCGTTGTGCCGGTTGTGTTTTGAGTATAAAGTACACTGTGTTGCTTGACGTTCATTTTAGCTACAGGCACGCATAAGCCCTGTGGACTTAGCTGTAGCTGGTACTCAGCCTCAGCGACGCTGCTCTTCGGCCAACTCAGACTTCAAAGAAGCATATACTAATGCATGAACATTTCTGGTCAAAAACATTTCCTAATCCTTACATAACTTGACATCGACTTACAAATGCCAATGATTCTCGGCCCGGAAATACGAATTTCTATCATAGCTTCACCGACCCATGACCAAGTGTAGTAAATGCTATTCATATTTGCTTGTGCCCTCCCACCAAAGTTCCTCTTCCGTCTTGCGAGGCGGAGGAATATTCTCTGGTAGAATGATCAGGAACGGCGTATCATCCTCATCCCTATTCCACAGCCGCTTCTTCTCAGCATTCTTCGCATCGATCCATGCTTGCGCCGCTGCATTGTCGTACTCGAGATAGACCTCGTCAAACTTGGCTTGGGCTTTACCGAATGCATGGTAGGCCCTGGTGAATGCGGGACTCTATTAGCAGGGGTTAGCGATGGCCTGCGTCAGTTTGTAATGATGTTGTACCTGTCTCAAGAGCCATTCGACGTAGGGCGTGCCGGGGTCGGCTTCGTTGTACTTTTGCTTGGCTTCGTTTTTGGCCTGCTGAGCTGCTTTGGCTGTGTCGAGCCAGTTCTTTCGTGCTTCTTCGTACTGTTCTTTTCCAACTACGGTGTTTGACTCCCGGTTATTCTGACTGTCAGCCATGGTGTTTGTTACAAGGTGTAAAGTAAATCAATGCATGTAAGTAATTGGAACGCTTGAGGGCGTAGAACCTGGGGTAATGAACACAGCTTCATCTTTATACACAGAGCTCTTCAAGCAAAGTTCAATAGACTGTTCTTTCTACGAATGTTTCTCAATAATTCACAACGCATACAGTTAGATGAAAGCTTCTGTTCTCGCTCGTTTCCTAGAAATAGGAATTTACACAAGCCATTTTGGAGGAGTCAGAAAACACAATGCCGTGACAGGTTGTAAGTCATTACATTCTGCAGCTGACAACCCCTACCTTTTCTGTCCCCCATTACCTTCTTAGGAATGTTAAAGCGATAGCTAAGCTCTTCGTAAATTAACAACCAATGACAATCCCCAATGGCTCGTTCTAGATCCAAATGTCTACAACTTCCATCCCCCGCAACCCTTATCAGCTACCCTCCAAACACCCATGAGGTAATTCGACCGTTAGATAAGGCACCAACCCGCCGAGTCACCCGTACAGTCCCTGGAAGCGATCTATTCTCTAGTTGGAAACCCACCCGGAAACCTCCAAATCGCCTGCACTAAACTGAAAAGGGTGTATACTTTGCACGTTGTTCGATGCGGAGGTTTACTAGCGCACGGGCTGGTGTAACATGGGAGTCTGGGGTAAAAGATAAGTGATGGATATATAAGACGGCGATGTCCCGTAGTAGATCACCAAACAATTCAATATCGACTTCGATATCATACTTGATATACATCTTGTTATATATCTTGTTTTGCTTCACTGCCAGAGAATGATCACACCCTTCTACTACACTCATCCGACCATCGACTCAAGCTCTGGCGTACCATGGAGAAAGCAACACAAATGAACCAGGCCGAACGCGATGCTCTCGACCTCGCAGCCCTCGGGCACGAGCAGGCACTCACCCGCAAATTCAGCACCCTGAGCATGCTATCCCTCGCCTTCTGCATTCTCGGCACATGGGCCGTCTGCGCACAATCCCTCGCAACAGGTATCCAGAACGGTGGACCTGTAACTTGTCTCTGGGGCCTTGTCCTCGTCACACTCTGCAATGTGTGTATCGCCATGTCCCTGGGCGAAATGTGCTCTAGCATGCCGTCTGCGCTGGGCCAGGCGCTCTGGGTGGGCAAGCTTTGGAAGACCTCGTGGGGCAGGTTTGCGAGTTATTTGACGGCGTTTATTAGTGTTGTTGGGTGGTGGTGTCTTTCGGCTTCGCAGATTGCGTTTATGGCGGAGTTTGTGTTGTCCATGAAACTCATGTTTGACCCGGAGTGGACGGGGATGAATAATGGGTGGGTTATGTTTCTGGTCTACACTGGGATCAACATCTTATTTACGTTTGTAAACTACGTCGGCTGCCGATCGGAAAAGTTCCTCCCCTGGTTCAACAACTTTGTCGCCGTTGGTTTCGTCGGTCTCTTCATCGCCTTCTGTCTCGCCCTCCCAATCCTAGTTGGAACGAACTCAACTCTCGAGTATCAATCACCGAAATTCGTCTTTGGAACTTGGATCAATGAAACCGGCTGGGCTGATGGCGTGGTTTGGTTTCTTGGACTCGTTCAGTCTGCGTATGCTCTGACTGCATACGATTCTGTTCTTCATATGGTTGAAGAAATCCCCGCGCCTCGACGTAATGCCCCGAGAACAATGGTTCTGGCTATTGTTATGGGCGCCATTTCAGGCTTCATCTTCTTGGTAGCTTGCTTGTTTTGCATCCAAGACCTTGCTACGACTCTGGATGCTCCCTCTGGATTTCCTTTCATCGAGGTTGTTCAGAATGTCGTTGGTCTCAAGGGAGGTGCGGTATTGATCGCTCTCTTCACATTTAACGGATTTGGTCAGGGTGTGTCAATTTTGACCTCAGCGTCAAGACTGACCTGGAGTTTTGCTCGTGATCGAGGTCTTCCATATGGAGATTACTTCGCCTACGTCGACCCCTATTGGCAAGTCCCTGCACGATCTCTGATTCTCCAAGGAGCTTTCATCAACATCCTTGGATTTTTGTACTTCTTCTCAAGCACCACCCTTTCAGCCATTCTGAGTGTCAGCACCATTGCTTTGACAATCTCATACGCTATCCCTATCGCTGTCTTGATGGCCGTTGGTCGAGATAAGTTACCTTCGGGAGGAGAATTTGGTCTTGGAAGATTTGGACCAGCGCTCAACATTATTTCCATCATCTACACTGTCATCACGACTGTATTCTTCTTTTTCCCTGGATCGCCAAACCCAGCCGTTGGGGACATGAACTTTGCTATTGTTGTATTTGGAGTCATGTTGGTCATTGGACTTGGATTCTGGGTTATCAAGGGCCGAAAGTGTTTCTTGAAGATTGAGGATCTGTCTGATAATGTTCTTTATGGACAGGGAGACGATGAACAGACAAGGGCAGAGGAGCTCACGGAGAAGAGATAATTTGCAGATAGCTGACTGAGGAAGGAATACACAACAATCCATTACACAAATCTTTCAAGCTTGTGATTCCGTTACTTTCCATTACGACGATAAGTTATCCAATTGCTCCACGTTCGCCCTTAAAAGAATTCCTTTATCTCAGGATCCGTCATAGTCTTTTCTCTTGCAACGGCTGCCCTCTTAACTTTCTCAACAGTCTCATCATGTTCCTCGCATATTGCCTCCATCAAATTATCCCACTGACCATCTGAAACATAAGATTGCAGGCCTCTATACCAATCAACAAGATCCTGCCGGAAACCGTCCTTATTCCTCTTGATAAGGAGATCAAGAAGTTCTGTTGTGGCCCCTGAGTCTCTATCTTCTATTGCTTCTTGAACATCCCTGAGGGTTGATATATGACGCTCCAAATCGCGTATTAGCAAGTCGAAATAGAGTTTTATGAAGTCCTTTTGTTGATCCTCAGTGGGAATAGTAACTTCAGGCAACTTGTACTCATTAAAGATCCATGTTAAGCAGCCTAGAGGAGTGTCGCCACGGGAGATTTCTCGAAGCTGTGGGTCGATACCCTCAAGGTCTTGTTCTGCAAGGTAATGGACAATATCGAAGTTTAGAGAATAAGCCGTATGATGAAGTATGCCTTCTTGTTTTGAATCGATGGCACAAAGTGATGCGCCTGCCCTAACAAGAGCCCCGAGGACAGGGACATTACCTTTTCGACATACCCTCAATACTGGTGTCCAACCATGTAATTCTTTCGATTCGATATCAGCTCCACAAGCTCGTAGAAGCTCAATTATCTCGTAAATCTCTTCCTGGTCTTCTTGCTTTCCCCATGCAAGGCGCTGCATCGGAATTTCACCATAACGATTCAGCTTTGATGCGGGGGCTCCAGCCTCAAGTAACAACCTGACACAAGCTGAGGATCCTGACTCGACAGCAAAATGCAGCGCAGTTCTCCCTGAAATATCTACCTTTGACCCAATAAGTCTCCGGCACTCAAAATACCCCAAGAGCTTCTGGACCATTGTGTCGTTCCCTTTGCGAGCGGCCATCATGAGGGGGGTCCTGCCCACAACATCTTGTCGATTGATATCAGCCTTGGCCGCGATCAGTTGCTCGAGTCCCAAAAGGTTGTAATACTCAACCGTAATGTGAATTGGAGCGTGTCCGTTTTCGTCGAGTTCGTCAATGGCCCAGGGTTGCTCCCGTAATGCATCCAACAATCCACCTTCTGCTGCCGCTATGTGAACTTTGGTTATGCTCACCTCTTCCCAGTCTTGCACAAAAGAAAGTATTTTGTTTATCACTGTATTAATTGCAGTCCCAGCATCTCTAGTATAATATGGCATTAGTCGGTATCCCATTTCTCTGTCCAGCATCAGCGGTGACCATCATATGCATGTTGTAAAGGGACAAACCTGGATAACCCCTGACTTGGCAATATATTTTCCCACAACTTGAGAAGAATTTCTACGCAATCCGGATTTTGGTTATGCAATGCTACCTGGAGCCCTCGTCAACTAGCTTATCACCCTATTGTACGTCTACTTTACTTACCAATAACAAGGGCCAGGCACTTCCAGCTGTGTCATCTGGAAAGTATACAAACCCCTCTCTGATACGGGTTTCTAGTAGAGATGGGCTAGATATTGTCTTCCATAAGTATTCGTCAAACCCAAGATCTCTTGACTGACGTAAGGAGAAGGTAATATTTGGTCCTCTCGATGCCTGAAACGAAAGGACTCCTGCCCACAGCCAACTTGGAAGGCGAAATTCGAACTCAACGCTGGACTTGCACCTGCATCTGCTTTGGCAATTGGCATCGATTTTTTCATATCGAGTGAGCCACGAAGAGAAGAGGGAGACTACCCATGCACCAGTGTGGTCTCGTCGTCCTCGGTGACATCGACATTGGCATCTCGAGCCACATGAACGTGTGCCGAGGGGTTGGATGGATGACACACTGACGAAGCTCTCCTCTTTGATGACGGTAACGGTCTGATTGGTATTATTTGTCAAGAAGACTTCTGAGGTCTCAGTAAGCCTGTTCTCTTCCATTGCTGGCGGATCTGGCTTGTTGTGAATCGTTGTGCCTTGCGTCCCGGGTTGTAGACTTGTGGTTGAACTTTGCGGCACGGGTTGGGGTCCCTGGAGTAGCCTGGGTAAAGTTTGAGAGATACGGTGAGTCTCTTGCGTATAGCAAGTCAACTGTTGAGCCACGCGGTGAAAGAGACTGTCAATATGTCAGCCCAGGCATAACACAACACAACGAGAACTCACACTTCTTGTCGCACATTTCCCCTATCTACCATAGAAGAAACCCGAAAGGTAATTGCCATGTGCAGATTAGACTTAGCAGCCTGAGCTCTTTCTCGAAGCTCTTCAATCTTGCTTACTTCGGAGAACCATTTGACCTTATCCGTGTATCGCTTCGGATCGTGGGCCTTACGGGAGCGTGAGTACTTCTCCACAATCTCATTAAGCTCTTCCAATAGCTCTTCAAGCTCTTGTATCGTTAAGGAGATTAGTGGGTGTTCTGCGATCCCAAGAAGTCGTTGTGCTGACACCATCTGGCCTGTCTGTTCCCTTGCTTGCATGATGAAGCAGTCAATCATGAGTAACTGTCATTTTTAGAACAATTCATAACCACATTTATCCCGCCAACTCACTTCCTTCCTTAGTTTATCACATTCCCTCTTCATGTCAGAGTTTTGTCGCAGAAAGTCGACAGCTTTGAGTGTCCCTTTGACCGCTTGCGCCAGAGCGATAGAGCTCGCGATAGCTCCGAGAATCTCCATCGCAGAGATTGGGATGGAATATTGATTTGAAAGGCGAAACTTTTCCCAATGTAATACTGCTGTTTGGTTTGTATGGTGAAGAGAGCTCTCAAGCTCGAATCATTGAGGTAAGTGGAAGATGAAAAGTGAAGTTTAGGGAATGCTCTTCTTGACAGCCTAATCAGGCTGTGCTGATTGCGCCTTGTCAATTGGAAAGCGGCACCCAAGTAAGCGCCGCAGAACGCAGCCGATTTCCCGATGGGAAAGAATGTGTACAGATAGCCTATCAATCACATTGAACTCCAGTCATCCAAGTACTTTCATGGCCAATTCTTTCTTATTATTGCGCGTTTCAATGCTGGTGATCCCATAATGAGGCAATTCAGAACTACCCAAGACTGGAGTGACTTTCAATTATGCTCAGAACAAGCCACACAAGCAGGCTAGTTGGGGAGAGAAGAGCAAGAAAACAGTCGACTATCCATCTCTTGGGATATTGGCTGTCAATGAACTCGGAAAATATGACCTTCATTATTACAATCTCAGAGTTGTTACATTTGTTAGGTGAAGAGATATATTCCAGGGTATTTCTAAGCCTCGAGGACTGGACGCTAGCGGAATGAGATAGCCGCCAAGCTTATTCCAGCACCGTTCGTTATCTAGAACAAGACTCATATCGAGAAAGGCACTTCCAGTTTTTAGTTCTGGGGTTGGCATGGTGAAGTTACAATTGAGCGTTGCCAGTGGAGCTTGGAGTTGATGTCTGCGATTACAGTTATTTCCACAAGTGCCCTTCTCTCAATCACACCTGGACCCTGTTCAATGGACATATCGTCAGGTAACATGACTTATACGCGCGGCAACACGTTTGATAATCCATGAGCTTAAACGCAACGTCAAACATGGCTCGTTGCAACAACTCGGCAGTTAACTACAGTCACAACATCGTTCTATCCGCAACCCCTTGCCGACGGAGCAAACGTTACACTCATCACTTGTGAACTTAATATGAATGCCACAACTGGACGTTAATGCCTTGTAAATGTCATGACGTTATTATTATGCCATCTCAGCTGAACTAGTGTAAGGCATGAATAAGGCTGGGAGACCACTGGCACTTATCAATACACAAACTCAAAGGTAGGTAGTTTCAGATATCGACGCCGCTCGAATTCATGTTCAGTTGAGTGTCCCTTGATGGGCACCTCCGAGGAGCTAGTTAAAGCTCAACGCTTGTGGCTGCCGATGAGACAAAGCTTAGCATTCATGCTGTTCAGGCACCACGCCTTGAGTCCCTTTAGGCTCGCATTCTTTTGCCAACTTGGTCCTCGAGGCGCAAGCACTGGACAGTTCCTGACACTTGCGAGGTCTCCTATTATGTCGTTGACGTAACCATCGTCCTCGATTCATGTTCATCCAGACTAAATCTTATCGGAACTGTCATCAACCATGAGAACCTCAGTTTCAGCCCAATCTCACCCGGAAACAGACAAGCTTCGATCTATCTATCACCACCAGCATGTCATTCCAAGTGCGTTTCAGGCAATCAATCGCCATCCCCAACCGAGTCAGCTACCGTTTTTTGTTGCTCTCCTGTCGCAAACCCCCCCAAAAAACCTCCGTTAGTCAGGACAAAACCCGTATTCTGAAACCCAAGCGAGAAAGTTTAAATGACGAGAACAGCCTAGGTTACCGGCTCTCTGGTCAACGAAGCGAAGGGGATCTTCGGAGGGAAGGTCTGTTTCTGGCCATGGCTGAAACGGTCCGGGATTGCCCCTGGTGAGTCCTTCTCGAAGAAAGTCGTTGGGTCTAGGGATGGGAAGTGGGAGATGGTGCAGAGGATGGGTGTGTGTGTTGGATGATATTCGGATATGGGTTCTTTTTGGGGGATGCATGGAATGGGTTGATTGGCATGGGATTTTATGCACTTCTGCGGCGTGAAAGAGTCCCCGGAGTGTGGTAAAACGTGGTAGTGACAGGGGATTTACTGCTGCCTCGTGAACCCTGAAAAAAAGATGTATTTTTTCGGTATCTCTCACCGTTTTCTCTATCATCTCGATGACTTCTTGTCTCAGCCAGCCTTGACATGTTCTCAAATCGGGCATAGAGATGGTCCTGGCAGTGGGATAAGGATCAGGTCATCACAGCGTGAACTGGAGATCAAAGCGCAAGAGTCATGCAAGACAAAAACCGTCCAGAGTCCGGGGCACGGCACAGACACGGATTTGTATCTAGGACAAGCCTAGTTGAACCTAATAGAGAAAGTCCGACGCCACGCACATGGTCAATATCCAGTAAAGGCTGAATGAGAGTTTACCAACTGGAGAGTAAAGAGGAAAGGTTGCCATGTGGGATGGGAAAAAGGGCGTTGTTAACGAGAACTGAAATGAAATGACGGAACCGAGGGAGCGTTCGGGGAAGATTCCCGGTGGCAGGGGGGGTTTTATTGGGGAGACATGGGATTTGTGAAAGCTGGTAAATGAGCAGTGATGAAAAACAACGCAAAATGCTACTGAGATATGGCTCTGTAGTTTGGGGATGTACCGTAATATCGGCCATTGTAGATATCGGCCAAGTTCAGCAAGACCCTGTGCCGCCCTTTCGTCCGAATTGAGGTAATCGTAAAATGGTGCGGAATGGATATGCAAGATTGAGTGCATTACCACGACCCAATTCATTAGCGTGTATCCCAATCGCTTAAAGATCTCCTGAACAAGTTAACTTCGACGTTGAGAGTTTCTCGGGTCGTTAATATTGTCCGTCGACTGGAATGTTGAAGGCGGCACTTTTTCACATGAGCCATCACATTCGTGAGCCCTTCTCCCGAGCTTCCATTCGAAAATTCCATCCCCCCTAATCTCGCTGCAACCTTGGCTGTTCTCTAGACTGCGGTTGACTGGTTCCGCTTCGTTTAGCCAGGAACAGAACGACTGGGATCAAAAGAGCAGTCGGAATAACCCCCCGGTGAAGCACCAAATTTGGTTTGGGTCCGCCGGGGGAAGACGATCCGGCCCGATGATATCAAGGGTCAAAGCCATTCTTGGTACCAAGCTTCTGTTTTTTCTGTTGTGATTGTTGTGAGGAAAGGTTCTTTTGCCTGTCGGGTCGAAGCTGTGGATACTCATCGATTAGATCGACGATGATGCGAGACTTCGGGGTGAACTTGTGAAGAGTTGACAAGCCGTGAGAAAGCAGTTCTGTTCATTATTCATGCTTAAACTCTGATATTGTTTAAATAAAGTTGTGCTGTGGAAAGTAACGTCACTAACAAACCATCATGCTCGTGCGTGCGGGTGAGGCGCGGATTGACGATGCACAACATTAAAAGACATGCTCGCACAGACTCTTAAAAGCCCACGCTATTATCATCAGGCGACCAATAGACAGAGGAGTCCATTTCATGGGGGAGAGTCAGCAGAAGCTTGATGGAAAGAAGAAGCCGTTACGAGCATCCAATTCCAATCCAGGGGAGGTCAAAAAACTTGGGGCCTTGATCCTAAATGACAAAAATAGTTAGGTAAATTATGATAATCTTAGGCAAGTTACTCTCAGGTTAGGAGGTTTCTTGTAAGGCCTATTTTGTCACTTAGGATCGAGGTACCAAGTTTTCTTGCTCCTAGGGGGCAGTAGGTTTACCCCTGACTTGTGCTCACTAGTCCCGGGTGATTTACCAGTGTAAATTGTCTCTCCCTTGTCAAGCGTAAGACTAGCCCCGGTGTTCCTTTTGGGACCAAAGAGGGCAGGCCGACCGCAAGCTATTGGGAAACCGAATAATGCCCACACACGCGCGGTTGTCACTGGGCCGTGGTGCGTGGTCAATGCTTTGGTAGATCAGCGAACCGGATAATCTGCACAAAGATCCTGGCTTGCATCTCGAAGACGGGATCGACAAGAGCTAGTGGATCATTGAGAAGGTGTTGATGGTACTCGAGTCAGCGCAAAGTGTGCGAACAATGAATACGTAGACGATAGTGAGATAGGACGAAGGGAGAGATGGTTGACGAGAGATATGTGCAAAAACGTACCTGAATTCCTACAGGGATCATGCACCGGGGAAGAACAAGGGTTCAATGCGACAGTGTGATTGTGCCTGGGAGACTTGCATAGAAAATCGCAGGGCTTGACAGTAGAGAGTGACTTTGTGTGGGTAGGATTGAGGCTGACTCGGAAATCTAGCAACATTAGCATACCCAAATAGGATGTTGTGAAAGGTCATAAATTGCTCAATTGATCGAGTCATTATCACCACTGAACTCTGAAGTTGACTTATTCTGCATCTTAGGATATTGTATCACAATCACATTGCATATGTCTTGTTCAAGAGTTCAATAGTTCTCCGGGCCGTGGCTGTCTCTGATGCCACGTGCGGTTCCGTCCCTTGCCATGTGCTGTGAGATTGAAGTGGGGGAACGAAAGAAGATGAATATGCGTAGAAGGAGTATCCTTAGAAGGAGTAATAGAGGCTTGTAATGATTGAATCGATTGATGAAGCAAACACGAAATCGCTATCTCGTTTGCCTCATGTCTCATCTCAGTTCCAGAAAGTCATGTCTGGTTGGGTCAGGTAGTTCCTTCCTTGACATCTTTCGATTCTCAAGATCGAATCACCACTAAATTTGACAGGTGTGCTTTTTCTTTGCTTTTTCTCTCTTTTTTCTCCAGCATTTTCGAATCATTTTCCTCTTGGCACACTCGTCTCATTCGACGATTTCTGCCGCTTGTCAAGTCAGTCATTTCTTTTTCTCGAAGAAAAGCCACTTTTCCTCTTTTCGTTTGACGTCCCGACCGATTGGCGTTGTTTATCGTAAACCGCCAGTACGCTTTAGCCTAGGGATACGATGCAGACAGACCCGATACCGAATTGGTTGCCTGCCGCCACTTGAGCCTTTCTTTTCTTTTTTAGCTGCTTCTATCGGTTCATTGTGGAGTTGATCTCGTCTGAGTGCACGCGCGATTGTGGTGGACATTTGACATTCCAGAATGTCTCACTTTACAATTCGACTTTATCGTTATTTCTTGTCTCGCTTCGTGCCGATCATCTTCCGGGCGGTTATTTCGAGATTTCAATTCCTACAGTGATGGGCTCATTGTCGATTAATTGTGCTCGGCCTCAACAATTTCTGTCTTCAAGTCCGCCTTGTTAGTGCTTGATCTTGGACAGTCCGTCACCCACTAACATCGACGTTATGCGAATGTACCAGGCGCTTAGCAGGCTGTCATGAATCTTTCATGACTCGTTGCGTCCATCTCATTTCCGTCTTCTGGCTCGCCGTCAATCAAGACGAGCCGTCTCCAATAGCTTAGTTAGTTTGCCTACCTAGCTGAGTTTGGCAATTCCAGCAAGGCTGTCAGTTAGCAGCACATCCCATCCCATCCATTTTGCAGCTGCAGCAAGGGTTCTTCTTTACGGAACACTATCCTCTTCTTCACCTTGAAGCCAAACCCGAATCAGCCTCGTTCTACGAGATACGCCATTGCATCATAAAATGCTTGACCGTGTCGCCAAGAGCATTTCGCGATTCATAAGGTAATCGACATGAACGGAGCCGCTTCATAACCGTTCCCCAGTTTTGAACCTAGCAAGATCATCAACAACGACCAGGTCCAAGAGTTGCGGCTCGGCGAACAATCCGCAAAGTTCAATTCCCCGCCAAAAAATCACAGATACACCAGAAACCCTTTGACTCGTGAGACCCGTTCAGAGCAGACGACCTAAGCAAGCTCAGCAACCCTCGAATTTCACCAGTGCAAAGCCCCAAAACCACCAGCGAGACCACTAACTGTGGTGCAGTGCTAGGCAGAGCATCCTTCTAACCATCCCTGCGGATCCCTTGTACCCTGCGCGATCGCCGACGGACTCAGGGGCCCCGAACGACGCTCGGTCACCTCCAACTCTCGTAGGTCGCTCATTGCTTGGGCCGCTGTTGGGTCTAGCTCCAAGCCTTCAAGCCCCCGAATCCCCGCAGAGGAGTCGAGGGTCCCCCCCTGACGCCTCTTTTTCTCCCACTCGCTCGACACTGGTAGGGTCCTTGTACCGGTGTGGATACACTTTGACTGCCTCTGCTCATCTGTTCCGAGATGCCTGGGCCTCCCTGGTCAGTCAGTCAGTTCACTTCACTCGACTTTGGCTTGTTAGTTTTAGCTGGCTCTGGCTCTGGCTCTTGGGTCTTTGGGTTCCTCAAAAGCGCCGTGCCCCGTCTTCCTACCCCCATCCCCTTCCCTCTTGTCTACCGTTTCTGTTTTTGTCGTTTATAGTTTTTTTTTGCTTCTGCAGAAAAGAGACTTGTTAGACGCTGATTCAGGTCCTGTCAGATCTCAATTGCTTGCTCCCTTGCATCAAAGACACGAGGTCAACGCCCGCGCATCCCGCGCTGTAGCCGTCGAATCATTTCTCGCTTCGTTCCGATCCTCGACGCACCCACGACCAAGACGCAGACGCACCACAGACGCTCGTCCCTCTCTCACCCTCTTCCGTCCGCCTCTGACTGCGCGCCCACTCACGGACCCTTCCCCTCCAGTCCAGTCCCAGTCCAGTTCAGTCCATCGCTCTAAGAGGCCCCACCTCCCCGAAGCCTCAGCTTTCTCGTCTGGTCTTTCTATCAGCCCAGATCAGTTTCTACATACAACAAACACGAATTTCCTCGATTCTGTACAACAGCTGCGTAACCGTTATTTCCGACAAGCCCGCCAAGATGGGCCTGTTTTCTCGTAAAGACAAGACGCCAAAAGGCGACCAGGCCATCAACACCTCCCAATCCAATGTGAGCGTAAACTCGCATTCTTCGAGCTTGAGATCTCCTGCTCCTGGCGCCAACCGCAACCCCCTCAATCGAACTTCAGCTACTAGCACATCCCCCGGTGGCCCAATGTCTCCAGTCAAACTCCCAAAGATCGATCTCCCTCGACCTCCGGACCCCCAGCTCGACCCTGCTGGTTACTTGCGAAGTCTTGGTGCTGTGAGAGAGCGAAGCAAGATTGTCACTGACAAGGCGCTGCGCAATGAGTTGAAGCATTTCGATGTGGATATGGGCAAGTTTCCCGATGTGGTTACTTTTGTTACAGGAATTATCAAGGTGAGTGACTACGAAAATCGCCAAATTTCTAGCTAACAGCTTGCAGCGAGACTATGATGCCCCCTTCCTCAGCATTCCTGGCCATGGTAGATACCAGCACTTTGCTGTCGGAGGTCGAGATCGCATTGCCCAGCTTCTTTCCACCTGGCCCACCAATGTGGATAACACAGAGCGATGCCGACGTTTGATCGACCTTTTCCTAGTCAGCGTGCTTCTAGATGCGGGCGCTGGCACTTCCTGGCAATACAAGAGTAATGAAAATGGCCGCGTGTACAGAAGATCAGAGGGAATCGCAGTTGCCAGCTTGGAGATGTTCAAGACTGTGAGTACAGATTTTTTGTCGCATTACAAGATGCTAATATTGGCAGGGATTGTTTTCTGGAAACCCCAACAACAAATTCCAGGTCGACAAGGATGGTCTCAAGAATCTCACTGTCGAGAAGCTCGCTGCTGGTCTTCAATCAAAACCTGGCAATGAAATGGCTGGTATTCAGGGTCGCACCGATCTTCTGATCCGCCTTGGAGAAGCTTTAGCCGCTAAGGACGATTTCTGGGGCTTTGAGGGTCGCCCTGGATGCTTAATCGGTATGTAACTTTAACGGCCTCCCGCGACAAAGCTAATCGTTTTTAGACCATCTCCTCGGCCACCCCTCAACACAAGCTTCGTCTATGCTTATCGTTCCCCTGCCCGTCCTGTGGAACGTCCTAATGACTGGCCTCGCTCCTATCTGGCCCGCAAACCGAACCGCGATCAACGGTGTCTCCCTTGGTGACGCTTGGCCCTGCCAGGCTATGCCTCAACCTGGCGCATCTCCCAAGGTTTCCGCTTTCCCCAACAGCTCAAACGCCGCTGCTTGGGAGTCTATCCTTCCTTTCCACAAACTCACCCAATGGCTCACCTATTCGCTCATGCAACCGATGCAACAACTCCTCAAGATGCACTTTGCCGGAACAGAATTGCTCACCGGTCTGCCCGAGTACCGAAACGGTGGTCTTTTCGTCGATATGGGTGTCTTGAACTTGAGGAAGGATGATTTGGAGAGGGGTCTTCAGAACTACAATGAGTGGGTGCAACGGACAGGCGCAAAGGGCGTCGAGGTAGCACCCATGTTTGAGCCCAGTGACGATGTCATCGTTGAGTGGAGAGGTGTCACAGTCGGTTTCCTCGATATGCTGTGCGTCGAGGTTAACAAGGCACTGAAGCCAGAGCTGGGTGGAAATGAATTGACTTTGGCGCAGTTGCTAGAGGCTGGTAGCTGGAGGGTAAGTTTATTCCACCAAACAACATGCCCCGAAACCACAAAACAGTACTAACTCTCATTCCAGGGCGGCCGCGAGATTGCCGAGATCAACAGACCTAATACCAAGGAGCCCCCGATCCTTATCGAGAGCGACGGCACCGTATTCTAAAAGAGGCGCTGTTTTATTACATATGCCCTTCTTGGATGTATTAACTGAAATGAACATTACGGGAAACTTGGGGGGAATAGAGCGTGAAGCTTACAGTTTCTTTTTTAACCTCTCTTCGAAAGCATTCAAAGCATTTATTCAATTAAACCAGAAGATGTGTTTTCTTTTGCCGTATGCAAAATGGCAAAAAGGTGGTGGTTTTATTTATTACAATACACAGCAGATGAATTGAAATGGAATGGGCAAAAGGGAGCTGCGGGGCGGAAAAGGAACCTTGGCAGGGGGTTTGCCTAGTTTTATAATTGAGACATAAGTCAAGTCAAGTCAAGTCGTTAAAGGCGTTTACCGCTTAATTATTGAGTTGAGTTGAGTTGAGTTGTCTTTAAACAGATTAATTGGGATGGTTAGGTTGTGTTTCTATTACATCGATAGATACATGCAGACACTTTTATATCCAGTCATGCAAAAGCCCCCGCGGTATCATGTCGCTCCCCTCCAATGCCTATTATACAATGCCTGATCCAGTTGAACAGTGTACAAGTTTATCCTTATTTTACAGTTATTTGTGATACAATTGCTCATCGCTTGTACTTCTTCTCAAACTCATCACGCTCCAACTTTCGTCGCATGTTCTCGAGCTTCTGAATCTGCTCCTTTCTCGCCTTCTCAGCTCGCTCCTCAGCAGTACCGCTGTACTGATTTGTCATGTTGCCGACTTGGTCGGAGACGCTCTTCTTCATGTTGTCAAGGTTGTCGGTGAGACGCTCACGAAGACCCTCGATACCCTTGGCCTGAGTGACGCGGGGAGGCTTGTAGACGGGCTCCTCGATCTTGGGGATGGGAAGATCGAGAGCCCGACGGACGGACTCGTTGTTAAGAATGGCGGCTGTGACGAAGGTGGCAGCTCCAGTGGAAACCATCATGAGGTTGACACCAGCGCCGAGGAAGCTTGTAGCGAATAGGGTGACTGCGCTCATGACGTAGACCATGTTCTTCATCATGGCCTTTTGCTCAGGGGGTGTGTATTTAGAGTTGAGCTAAATTGATGTTAAATAGAATCTCATATAGAGGCCGGGAATCTTACCTTTAAGGTGCCGACCAGGAGAACGGTACCAGCAAGAGGCAGGGCGTAAAAGGGATCGGCAGCCGTAAGGTCGGTGAACCAGGCCCAGCCAGCGTTCTCCATAGAAGGAACTGGGATGTGAATCATGCCGTTGATGACTCGGAAGAGACCAAAACTGAAGGGAATCTGTACAAAAGCCCAGAACATGTTCTTGACCTCGGTGCCGTATTCCTTTCGGACCATGTTACCAATAAACTGTCCTTTTTGAACCATCTCCCGATCACCTGTCTGATAACCCTTCTTCATAAGCTCCAGACTTTCCTTGGCTCGAGGATCCGCCTTCATCTTAGCCGTAGCAGCACTGAACTTGACACTACGAAGTTGAGGATAGATCATGATGACACGTAATAAGAGCGCAGTTGCGACAATGGAGCCACCCCATCCAAGACCGGTATACACATGGACGTGTTCGAGAACCCATTGCATAACTGACGTAGGACCCCAGCCATAGTCGAGGCCAATCTCCTTCAGGAAACCAATGTTCTCGGGCATGGTGAGAATGCTGGGGTTGGCAAGGTCGGCAATGCTTTCGAGGTCGAATTCGGAGGGCAGAACGGAAGATGGTTCGGCAGACTGTGTCACATCTGCGAACTTATCTGCGGCAGGAGTAGGAGCTTCGTTGATGGGTGTAGGATTGATAGTCTCGGGAGGAGTGGGAGCTTCTGGCGTTGTGACGGCTTCAACAGCTGGCTCTTCTGTCTTCTTCTTTCCATAGATGTTATAACCCCAGAGCGAGAGTTGCCTTGACGAAGCAATGCCTCCAAGAACAATGGGCGCAGCAATGTTCCTGACACCAACTCTTGTCCCAGCCGTAAGAGGTGTGCGAGCGCTCTTCATCGCTGTACCGAACTGTCGAGCATCGAATTTTCTACCCAGGGTCCTTGACATCTACAATTGTTAGTGTAGTCTATTAATTGGTCGGAGAGAAACACACAGAATGGCCACATGGCCTCTGGAAAGCGCCCGAAGGCAAAGAGCGCACAATTCCTCGGCTAGGAAGCATTGCGGCGGTGATGAAGTGGGATGGGTCGGACAATAAGTTGCGCGATGTTGCTGGGAATTTTTTGGAGGTTTTCCGGGGACCGGCGGGTAAATGTCGGGTTCGCGATAGTCCGTCGCCGATGATCTCCGAATGACCTTGTCATTAGGCCTCGGCCTGTGACGAGTCGATTCGGGAGGATTAGAGTTGCGAGATTGATTCGAGTGGTTGTAATTGACGTCGCTGCGTTCGAATGAGTGATTTTTACATTTTGAACCACCGGTGCAACGAAACGCCACAATCCATGTTCCTGTCTAATATATAATCTCAAATTATTTAACATGATATGCATTCATCCGTCCCTGCTCTTTCGTAGATGATTCATAGCGATGAGTGCGTCTTGGGCGTAATGGATAAAATCCTTAAGGTGAAGGGTTTCCGACAGTTTACTCCAGGCTTGCAAAATCGTCCAGCGAAGGGCGAGGAGCATATGACTTTTCTCGAAGCTCGATACCAGGTCCGATAGGGTGAACTCTTCTTCGCGAGAGGGGGAAGACCTGGATTTGTTAGCAGGGCTTGATAAACTTGGAGCATAACTGCGCAGTATGGCATACCTTTGTACCTCCCCATCCCAGCCTAAAAGCAGCTTCATGAGCGAAGAGCTCTCCAAATCCAAGCATCATGCCGTTGACAAAAGGTAGTAGGAGGTTGATAGCAGCTCCTCGTATCAACGACCACACTGTTGGGGGCTTGTAGAGGATGACGGGTGAGTTTGACGATGGAGGTGAAGAGAGATCATCGCCTGCAGAGTATAGTTCGCTGTCGGAGTGCAATGTCACGCCGGACTCGGCGAGGTGGTTGTGTTCGTCGGACATGGCAGGCTTCGAGATGTGAGCGCTCGTTCGGATAAAACTAAAGGATTAAATGGTTTGAAGCTCGATTGTTGGTCGTTGTCGGCTTGAGCTAGCTTCTGAAGAGGTTGTTGACGATCTCGGCTTCTCGACCGTCGCGCTTGCTTCCCCCAGATCCTTACTAAGGCTGCAGGACGGGGCAGAGATGGACCTGACTTCCGTTGAAGTGGTGAGTGCGGGTCCCCACTTGTGTCATGGCCCAGTCAAGGAAGGTGGGGTGAAGGAGTCCACCGCCACCAACCCAGAGCTTCCTTTGCTTCGAGGTGACGAGCAAGCTGCCTGCCTGTTGCTAGAACCTTCATTCATCAACAAACGCACTTTGGGATTGACGTGTCTTTTTATCTTGACTCAATCCCCTCTAAATTTACCAAAGCTCCTCATAAATCTGCGACTTCTGAAAACTTGATCAACACACATCTCTACTACCCCGCCTTCAATCGTCAACATGGCAGACCACGAAGCCCAGATCGTGGAGTTTGCAGGCCTGAGCGGCGCAAGCCCTGAAGAGGTTCGAATTTCTCTGATTCGCACCGAACATTCCAGCTAACGCGCCCAAGGCCAGACAGTATCTTGAAGCCCACAACTGGGATCTCGCCGAGGCCAGCAATGCTTGGTTCCGTGATGCCGAAGATGATAACCGCGACACATCCACAGCTCCCGCTGCCGCTCCTGACAACTACACGGGTCCTCGAACCCTCGACGGCCGACCAGCTCCAGAGGCTGCCCGCAGCAGCCAACCGACTCGCAAACCTGCCGCATCACAACAGAAGAAGAGGGGGGTTGCTACTCTAGGATCTCTCGGTAGCTCATCCCACCAACACGATCATGGTGATGACGATGATGACGATTTCGACGGCGAAGACGATGATGGACGAGGAAACCTATTTGCCGGTGGTGAGAAGTCTGGATTGGCTGTTCAAGATCCGCACCAGGAGGGCGGTCCCAAGAAGATCATCAGTGACATTCTCGCCAAGGCACGAGCGTAAGTCACTGAGCATTTGAAGGTGAATTTAGCTGACAGTTTAGCAACGCTCAACGCCCCGAAGCCGAGAATGAGGCTGGCCCTTCTGAGCCCAGTCGCTTCCGGGGAACTGGACAGACACTCGGCGGAGATGGTGTCGAGAGCCGCAGCATTCCTGATCCTCTCGGCCCAGCTCGCTCTTCAAACGCCGAACCTCAAGAACGAGTTCTTCACATCTGGCAAGATGGTTTCAGCATCGATGACGGTGACCTTCGCCGATTTGACGACCCCGCAAACCAAGCTGACCTCGCCCTGATCCGAGCTGGTCGCGCACCTCTTCACCTCATGAATGTGCAGCATGACCAACCCATCGATGTCAAGCTTCACCAGCACGACACACCATACCAGCCACAACCCAAGAAGTACAGACCTTTCGGTGGCTCTGGTCAGCGACTTGGAGCTGTTGTCCCTGGTGTTGAGGGCTCAAGCTCTTCCCCTGCCCCTGCCGCTTCTTCCGCCGCTCCGTCGTCATCCAATGCTCCAACTGTCGATGATGCTCAGCCCACAATCATGATCCGAATCCAGATGCCCGATGGTACACGTCTACCTGCTCGTTTCAACACCACCCACACTATCGACGATGTCTACGGTTTCGTACAGGGAGCATCACCAGACACACGATCCAGATCATGGGTTCTTTCCACAACATTCCCCAACAAGGACCATACCGATCGCAGCATGGTTCTTGGTGAGATGCCCGAATTCAAGAAGGGTGGTACTGCCGTTGTCAAGTGGACTTAGATATGGAAAAATCGGCGTTGAGGTTGATTTACGGACTGGCCAACAAATTCAGATGCTAGCATTGACTTATAGAGGTCATGGATAGAATCACGGATAGCTAAAATGCGAAATGACTTGTAAATGAGTCTTGTATGCATGTCTGTAACTGATACTCAAAAATATCACCTAGAGTGGTATCTCAACACCTAACGCCAAATAACAAGCCATACGCCGTGATAACTCCGATCTATGTGGTCTTATCAGTTTAGGCGGCAGCAGTGGTGGTGTTGGGAGCTGGAGTTGCGGGACCATCCAGAAATCTGAAGTGCTCAATGGCGATCTGACAATTGAGCATGGCAGCGTTGAACCGAGCTTCTCCGGGTGGAAGAACAACCATGAGATACGTGTTTGTCGTGAACTTGAGAATGAACAGACTAAATCGATTGCCGGCCTTGTGCTCCATTCGAATGAACTGCTCGGCGTTGCGCGGCGTACCGGTGAAGCGCGAAATACTCTGCTTGAAATGCTTCATGATGTTTGACATGCGCTCTAGTCGATCCTCAGTCGGGTTTCGTTGTCCTTCAGACGAAGTCCAGGATGATACGGCAAGGAACGATGTGCGCTCGAACAGCAGCAATTCTTCAGCTTCGATGGCGAGACCCAGGTTTGCGAGATTTCGCTCAATCACCGAGAGGTTAGGCACAAGGTCATGAATAATCGACGCCCACGCTTTATACAAGCTCTGATCCCAAATCGACGTCGCAAACGGCGTGAGCTCAATCGACGACGCAGCAATACCGACTGAATTCGCATACTCGAAGGTCTTCTGTCGCACAACCCGAATGCGCTCATCGTAAACTGACTCACGTGCCGTAGGGACAACGAGATCCATCTTGTGAATGAGGATGTAGATCTTTGCGGCGGGGGAGTATTGCAGGAGCGCGGAGAGGATGGAGACGTAGGTTGCCAAGTCGCGGTCGACGTCGCGGGATTCAATGTCGAAGACGTAGATTAGCACGCCGACGTTGGAAAAGACGTGGACGCGCTGTTGCGAGAGATAGTTCTCCATAAAGGCCTCTTGACCACCGCAGTCCCAGAGGTTGAGGGTGAGGTTTCCGAGGAACTTGACGTGCGAAAGATCGATATCGATAGTTGCGCCCCTACATAATCAGCTTCAACCCCCATACCTAGGCAACGGGGGACTTACAGTCTTCGTGTATCGCGGGCGATGTAGTTGCTAAAGATAATACTCCTCATGCTTGACTTGCCGGAGCCGGACTTTCCCATGAGGAGCACCTTTTTCTTCTTGGGCTTCTTGACTTCGCCGAGGAGTTCGGGGGCGGGCTGGACCTCCGAGAGGGAGGTGTCGATGTAGGAGGCCATGATTGGAGGTTGTTGTTGGTGATGATGGAGGTTTGAAAGTTGGAGTGGAGGGGAGGTGATGGAAGGTAGCTTAGCTTTTGGCGCTTGGGTCTTTGGGGCTTAGCGCCCGCCCCCGGATAAGGTCAGAGGATGAAACGTCTTGGCTTGTCTTCCAATTGCTGTAGTCTTTTTGAAAGTTGAAGTCATAATAGTATTTTTACTTGATTTTGAGTACTACGAATTTAATGCACCAAGTCACTGTGAGGTTTGGTAAGAGCTTCGGAATACCGCGTGCATGAAATCATGGGATCTCATCTAATCTGCCGTATCTTGTACCAGCCAACATCAGATATCTTGAGCATGTCCATAAATAGACCTCGATTGACAACACTGTTACGTATATTTTGTGCCTTCAATTGCAGTTTACATATCAATTTTTGGTTATGGCGCCATGAATTTTGGTCAATGCCGCACAGATCCTGGATGATGCCAGGGGCAGATGTATTAGTTTAGCATATAATATTGTAGCAACACTGAGCGGTTGGATAGGACACCGAGAACGCAAGATCTCAAATAAAATTCGAACACTATGACTGTATCTAAAGGCTCACTCTCTTGGTGATGTCCGTGTACGACCACATTCTCGTTGACAAAGACTGGGCCTTGCCCCAAAGCCACTTAAAGCACCAAGGCTATACTGTAACATAACAGCCTGATGACTCTAAGATCACATCCAATCAGATGAAACACAACGTTCGACGTTACACCTCTACGATAATTCGCAGACAATATAGCGGGAAATTTCCAGGCTATACTACTGGTGAAGCTATCGAGGGGGACAGCTCACACCAACATCACTCCTTATCGCCAGTCAGACAGTATTTATGCATTCCACGCAACTTACTCATGAAATTAGCCTATCAATCGGTCTTTTTAAACACTTCTTTGGTTCATTACACACTCACTGAGTGTTTATTTCTTATACATCATTTGACACAGTAGAGATTCGTGGAAGGCTTCGAAATTTTGTTCAGCTGAGACAAGTTTACTCACCAGTTCGTCTAACCTCATCACAAAATCTTGTATATGAAGTCTTAAACAAATGCTCAACCAGGACATTACTCTCTGTATGCTCTAGGAAGGCCCTTCTAGTGATATCTAGCATCAAATTAAACCTTTGGTCCTGTTCTTTTCGACTTCTATGATGGTCAATTCTTGAAGTTCTCGAATCATTTAGCATAATGTGAGTCAGTATCCATCGAACAACAACCACATAATGTCCAAAATTGTTTTGTAAGATTAAAACCAGATACCAGTGACTAGCCTTAGCTTTCTCACCGCTCTCTTGAATCATTATACGCATGCAATCCCTTCGCCAAAGTGTTGATCACCCAAGGCATAGGGTAACACTCCGCCAACCAAGCGAAGGTCACTGAGCTAACGGCACCATCCAATCCCAGACTGTCTAAAAGCCAGGAAGGGAAACACGAGAGTGCGCTAGAACTGTAAAAGTATAGCTTGTTTCGTCTCTCATTCAACCATATTGAGCGTACGGAGTAGAAACCAGATCAACAGCATCGAACATAAAAGCCATGTATAAAAGATAAAATGCAGTATATGGGTATTAAGATATAAGTCAAGTCTAAATGCCCCCCCGTAAATGTTCATCATATAACTCCAGCTACTCCAAAACCGAATAACGCCTAAATCATCGCTCATTCTCCCTGAGAAAAAGACGGCCTCCCCGTTGATGGACCCGCCGAAGCCTCGTCGTTACCTGGACTCACCGACCCTGTGAGTATTGCCCATACATTTGATTCAGAGCTCTTGTGGTCAACGATATCACTACAACAGTCAGCCTCGAACTTTCCCACCATAAAGAGAACTTACATCCTGTTATGCTCGTCCCCTCCGTAGAGGGCATGGTCGTCCAGATAGATGAGTCGGCGAAGACCATCTGGATCATTACCAAAGCTCAGAAACTGAAAGGTAAAAGCGGTGTCACCAAGGCCTTTCTCTTCCATTCGCTTGATCACATTCGTTATACAGGCTTCTACACCTTTTTCTTCTATAGGACCGCCACCCTCCCATATTCCATCTGTCAATATGATAACGCTTGTTGGTCTTTTGGGATCCACCATATTAGCATCTGCGAATATCCGGTTGAAAGAGTGCTTCATATTGCAGAAGGTTTCTGCATCGTTACCACGGAACCATTTCCGTACTGGATTGATGAACTTGTCCATTTTCAGGAGAAATCGAGGCCGACGTTCTATGGGGTATTTTATGTCTGGTTTTGAGGCGAAGCGGATTTCTGGACCATTTTGATCAATTTTTCTGACGAGCCATACCAAAACTTCCATCGCTCTGAGAACCTCGCGCTCCCTGTTGCGCATCGTCACAGAATCGTCTATTATAAAGACGAAACGTCGGCGCCCCATTCGATTGCAGAACTGTTCGTAACCCTCCAATGCTTCTCGCTTACCATTGTTGCTGCGGTGAATGACAACATCGCCAATAGTAAGGTCCCCATACATGCCCGCTCCGTTCTGTTGTTTCTGAGGAGTGAGTCTGTGAATGTCAACGGAGGTCTTGGCCGGGCTATTGGCATCAGGAACCGAATTGTGATGACTATCTTGAGTAGAGAATGAGATGCCAGGATGCTTTGGAGAACCCAACGAATGCCCAAGGTTGAACACATTGGCCGATACCGCTGACACAGGGGAAGATTTATCTTCCAACTCAGCTACAGCTTGAACATCACTGTGGCTCCATTGAGTTGATATGTGTCGACTAATTGGTGTTCCGTTATTTGAAGGCATTCGGGTATTGATACCAAGAGGGCCTCGCTGGTGCATGTTGGGGTGATTCGTGGCCATACCGACCTGCCTCGAAGGTCCTGGATGGGAGAATGGCCGTTGATGAGGAGTTTGATCGGGCTGAAAAACAGAAGAGGCTATATTCACTGGCGACTGAGTGAGCATCATGGTGTGGTGGAAGCCGGGTTGAGGTAAGGGAGGCGCGCTATAATGCCCTGAAGGGGGGGCAGGGTGAAAGAGCTCCCGGTATTGTTCCTCAAAGGCCTTCCAGATAAGGTTGGGGTATTGTCTTTCCCGATATGGCACAAGCATCCAACGCTCGACGAGACTGCAGACATTTCGTGATAGGAAAATGGGACCTTGTAGCGCACCGAGCGCAGCTGAATGTGATTTCACAACACAAGTAAGCGCTGTGGAACTGTTATGGAAACATTCGCCAAAGCTACCATCGGCAAGAAATGGCCAGTGTGTCAGGATCTCTCTTCTGCGATCGTTGGCAGCTTCATCAAGGGCAGCCGTACCGCCAGCAACCCAGACAATTGCTTCGCTGATGACACATCCAAGAGACCAAACATCGGAGGCTACTGGAACCTGCATAAAGCCCTTCTCCTGGTCTCTGTAAAACCTGGTTGCTTCGGGAGAGCCTGTTGTAATTTGTTAACGTAGTCCAATAATGTGAGAGGAGAGTAGTTACAATATGTCCTGTTTCCGTCATTATCCTGGAAACTGGATTCATCCTCATCTATTGGTCGATTGGGTGTCGCAGTGTCGAAATCGGCAAGCTTCATTTGGAAGCCATCCGAGTACCGTCCATCTTGACCAGGGAATACCAAGATGTTGGCAGGTTTGATATCCCGGTGAGCACTACGACATTAGTAACAACCAAGAAAATTGGGAGTGTCACGTACAATCCTGTTCGTTGATTCCTAGGGCCGCCTCCAAGGTTTTGTATCTTGTCGATGGCTTTGGTGAGACCCATCAAGCCGTATAAGAAATACCGCCGCTCTTCTTCCGTGGCTGGTCTTTCGTTGCGCTTGAATAATTCGAGAAGGCTGCCTTCACTCGCATGCTCCAGGATCATGAAACAGCGATTGTTCTGTTCAAACGAACCAAGATATTTAACAATGTAATCGCAAGACTCGATCGCGGCGAATGCGTTGTATTCCTTGATCCATGCATCTCGCAAACTCTCTCGTTCTCGTGTGCGGTATTCTTTAAAGACGACAGTACCCTACTCATGTTAGTTGGAATGGGAGATGCGGAAGAGGAAATTTACCGTTGAACTCCATTCGTGATCGAAGCATTCAGGGTACAAGTTCACAACTTTAATAATTGATTTGGAGTGGTTCGAATCAGTTGTTATCGTGAAAGTTGTTTTGATAGGTAATATTTGCCGAGGATCGATGTATCGCTTATCCATGGGGGTGTGTCTCGAGAATATCAGAGGGCAGAACATCCATTGGTTCTCGCAAAACTCCTTCATGTCGTCGACAAGTGCAGGATCATCGCCGAAACATTGCGCATTGAGTAAAGGTAGTCGCTGGTCCTGATAACCATTGGAAGTGAAGTTGTTGATGAGGTATGTCCTCCCGATGTACACCAAAATGGAGAAGATGTTCAAGTAGCCATTCTCAATCGTCGTGGGAAGAGCGTGGATGTTGCGATCGATCGCTCGAGATAATCTTTGCTGGCCACTTTTCCTCCACCATCTGGCCGTGACAGCAGGGCTAATAAACCTGGTCACAATGTCGTTCCCGTCAAGTCCCGGTTGCGATTCCTGCCGAACATATCGTATAAACTCCTCATTGCGCTCATCGCGCGGGCGCTTTCTAGGATTGAACATGGCGGCTATTCAATGAGGACCACAAGAGTCCGGTGTGAAAGTGAAACCAGCAATCTTTCTGGTCCAATTGCGTACAATTTAGATATGCAGAAGAGGAGAATATTGGTGATGATGTTGGAAGGTAAAAGTGGTGGAAGTCTTTTCCGGTAAATTATTTAAGGTCGCGGGAAAGTGGTTCGCATAAAAGGCATGTGCGATCTTCTCCAACGAGGCACTTTCAGTTCATGCCAATTCGGGTCATCAACTTTCCAGATTAGTTAGGAAGGGTGTGCATATGCAGCAAGGCTCTCTCCTCTGCAACATTGTATCATGCCCACCACTATCTGGCGAAGTAGGCTGTGTTGAAGATGCCTTAAAAAGCGAAGCCACTCTTTGTCTGCCTTCTCGTATGATTTGGATCTCTAATCCGAGGATCTGTACCTTGAAAGTGGCTGAGATGGAACATGGTGGATATAGTTCATCATGAGGAGGCTTGTTCGAGACCAGACGGCAGAGCCTCACACAAGAGTGAGAGAAGAGAGATGGTGTGACAGGCACATCGGCGCGGGGAACTAGGCTGCAGCCTAACATATGATCCCACAAATGGACATGACTTGACATCACCAGGCATATCCTGCTTTGTGTAATAATCGCTGAGATACATGTTATTCACGAGCTCATGACTTGTGTCAAAAAATCTATTGTCTATAAAAGGTACAGATAGGAACAAAATAGCGGGAAATGAGATGGAATCAGCATCCTAGATTGTGTTTTGTTACTCTAAGATGCGTATTTGACTCTTTCGCTATGCGGCCTGCGCAGCATGAAAAGAATAATCATCCAAACAACAATGGTCACGATCGTGATGGTAGCGGAAAGGCCAAAAAATAGAGAAAATATCTCCTTGTTCAGTCTCCATGGCGCCTTTGCGTTCACTTGAGGCCATTCAAGAATGCCGCTCTGAAAGAAAGACTGCAAATATAATTAGTTGTTGCAAGATGTCCAAGGAGACAGTGACGTACAGCCATGAATGTTCCAGGGAGGAAAATCAGAGTCACAAAAGTGATGATATGCATTGAGCTCGTCTCTCGCTTGGTCTTGTTGGCGATATTCTCCATATTCCGAGTCGATAAGTGAGCGCTCTCTGCGTAGATCTTGTTGATCTGAATGGTTTTGTATTGGAGAATGGTATTGTACTAAGGAAGTCAGTCCTGAATCTCTCAGTGTTGAAGAGTGAATTACCATTTCTTTGCTCTCCTTGACGAGCAATAGCAGCGCATTGAGCTGCGCCTGATGAGCGTCGATATTGGCCTCGATATTTCGAGATTGCCGACAATATTGAAGAAACGAGTCCTCACAACCCTTCTTGATCTCTTTCAAAGCGGGGAGCCGATACTGAGTCATGAGGCACTGGTAGTGCTCGCGGATCTGTCTGATAACTTGGCTGTTCAGCTTGAGAACCAGGAGCGCTTCTTGAATCGTCTCCAAGCCTTGTTGCAGTTTCTGTAGCTCGTCAAAAGAAAACACTTCAAGCCTCTCGAGTCTTTTGACTCGGTCATTGAGATCACCCCACGGATCCTCTTTTTCATCGCTTTGACTGCGGCTCGTCCCAGATTCGAGACTCGTCATATGCGAGAGCCTTTTCGAGGGAGACCCAGCCAACCCTGTTATGATTTTGACGTCTTTAGTAAGTGCCGACTCGTCTTTGATGGCAGGCGTTCTCGCTTTGTCCACAAGTGGTTTAATTGCATCAAAGAGTTCGTTGATGTAGAATATCCAATCATCATCGCACCAATCAATCAGCATAGTGAGAACCTCAAGCGAAGACGAAAACGCCTGTGGAACAGATTCTAGAACGCTTGATCGGAGACATTTATTCTCAGCCAAAGCCTCTTGGAACAGTTCCTCGTTCAGTGAGTTGCCCTTGCAGGTCACCCAAAACGACTGTCCGTTTTTAATGTCAAAGGAATGATATACTGCGAGTTGTCGGACTCCCCAAGATCTGTTCGGGACGGAGGTGGAACTCTCGACGGATCTCAAGACAAACGAATACCTAATTTCGCGTCCCGAGAGACCCATTCGGTCGAGAGGGAGGATATCATCCTCAGGCGAGAGCAAAGTATTGTCGTCATTGAATTGAGGAAGATTGCACCATTCCTGAGCAGAGTGCGATCGCCGGAAAGAGTAGAGACAGCTTAGAAACGAAGGTGGGATTTGTTGATATGTGCAGAGATATTTGAACATCTTAACTGGACATCTGACTTGATCTTTGGAAGATTTGGACTGGAGAGACCTGAATTTGTTAGATCCGGTGCCCAAGTACAGACCAACGCACTTACACGTATCTCATCTTTGGGACTTTCTTATTTGGCTGTAAGCGAAGTAATAAATCTTCCATGGTCTTGATATCACCCGAGAGTGATTGACAGTTGCATTGAGTCATGCAATCGCACGTTTCGAAGATCTTGAGACAAGCATTTTCAGGTCTTGGGTGAAAAATTCGAGCCGCTTCTCTATTCCAAGTAGTAGCTACTGCTTGCCGGGCTCTGGTACTCCTTCTGCTGGGAGCAGTTTGAGGATAGTTGTGAGAGGCATCGCATATCCTGTCGAAGTAAAGTTCCGGTTCGGACAGCTCCACAGTAGTGATACTATTTTGGGAGGACATGATAGTATATGGCAATTTGATAATGAGCTAGTGCTTGATGGCTTTGTAGATTACTCGGGACCAAGCTATTTTATTTCCTTGAAGAGAATTCCAATTCCACAAAGCAGGGATCAAAGAATCGCATAGCCTAGATCATATGTAACGGCAAAATTTGATGAAAACTGCCTGATATTGGTTGTGCTCAAAAGGGGATTGGCAGTGATGTTTGTTGATGGTGTGAATGAAGATGGTAGAGATAGACAATGGGTATGAGGCCAGGTAGGGTACTGACATGTAAAGTGGCTGAGCTCGAAGGCGTATACAACAGCCCTCATGTAACCCGAACTGAACACTCAGTATTGCTCATATGCGTAAATAACTAGAAGGAAAAAAAAGGCAGGGATTCACATTGGGTATTGCGAAAAGATATATCAGGAATGTATTGTAGCCATTGCGTGGTTCATGGCGCTAGATCATAGATTTCGTCTTTCTCAGCCTGGTCCAGATGTCAGCTGCTGGGTTAGAGACATCACAAGATATACAAATGCAAGAAGACAACCCACTTCAGTCAAGGTCCTTGGAAGATAGAACACAAACTCGGTCCCTATATGCTGGAGCCACGGATCAGCTTCTGGTTCACGAAAGCACTGCCACTCCCAGTGACCCGACCTACGCACCTCGACCTCAATGCTCTGGTCATTGAACTTGGCCCGAAGGTGCTTTCGTACATCCTCTAGCCGCACCTTGTATGCCACAATAGAGTTGTGCTTCATGGTGGCAACCAAATGATTGGTGATTGTGCAATGCGGTTAGATTCTGGTGACGGAGTCTTTGTTTTCTCAGTTCTGTATCGCGCAAGGTCGCCTTGGGCGTTTTTGTCGCCTGAAGACAGTCTGCCTTGAGGATGGTTGGGGACTGCGCCAGGCATGTCGGGCAGGTTGCTAGATATTCGCTCTCCCGATGGCTGCGGCTCAAGATAACGCGGGGCTTGCTCGGAGTATTAGAGGGCGATTGGTAGATCCTCGCTGGACAGCGCAACGGGCTGGGCTTAGGGGATCAGGCTCTCGGATCAATTGCCTATCAAGTTCGAAGTATGACTGCTGTACGCCATACTGCAGCTGAAAATGTGCCAAGAGAGGCACAAGCGGCAAGGGTGGTTGAAATGATGGACGCTGTTGGCTGATAGCCTACCGGTCTTGGGGCGATGGCTCACATTTTGGTCATGCAGGTGATTGCGAAGCCAACATGCAGCGAGGTGCAGCCTGATGTGACTCTTCTTCGTCTGAGCCTTAATTCGCACCATGAAAGACGAGAAGTGGAAGAAACATAAGATGCGAAGGGCCTGCAATGTCTTTGTATCGCTTTTAGTGTTTAACAGTGCCGTTGTCAATGTTTCATCACAAAGCGGCTATGAGCAACTGCCTCAAGGATGACCCGATAACTGTCGAAGAAACTGTGAATCAATCACCAGTTAATTCCCGGGCAGTATACACCAAATCTGTGTGATTCTGATCAAATACTGACCGAAACATCCTTTCTGGGTCCTGTGCGTAACCGTGATTGATGGGGTGATCGAAAATATGTGTAATCTTTCAGGTCGAATTTGTCAGCAGCGTCGACGTCGGGTTGATGATCTCGATATTTCGGATCGATGATTGGAGAGGTTGAGAAGACCAGGCTCTGGACACTTACACAAACAACGTATCTTGAGTTGATGCTGGAGATTTGGGCAGTGCAGACAGGGCTTTCACTTTGTGCAACAGTTGTTGCGTAAATCGTTTATAATTAGGTGGGAAGTGTAGATGTAATGCTCAAACTCAAATGAGGTACTTGAAATTAATCATTGATGTTAAGAAATGCAAGTTGAAAGCGAACGAAGGGAAGACACGGCCAGTGAACCAATGTGGCCGTGATGGTGGTGCAATGTTTGGGAAATTGCGTCCGCAACCATTTGGAAGTTGTGGGAAGACCAATTTTTGCATCGTCATCATAAACCTCAACAGGATCCGTTCAATAATTTCTTAAGTCAGCTTCCAGACACTCAAGTCACTGACCCTAAAGGAGATTAAACCAGCAAGAGCTTCATCCTGAGTTTGGGACTGTCCGAACTCCGTTTCAATTGCCGAGATTGCTACCTGTCGGACACTTTTTATCTCAGGGCCCCATCGAAATCAGGCTGAGATTGTCAATTTTCAGGCGCTGGTTACACCAGTCAAATTGAATGTCACCGAGGATGGTGGCAATGGCTTTGTCAGGCGGGGAAACGTTGAAGTCTGATTCCGCCCTACAAGGCTGCTTTAAACACAAGCTTTAGCTGATGTGGAGAAACAAGCTTGGCTTCGTCCCTGGATTGAATCCGTTTGGCATAACCTTCTTAAAACCGTCCCAGAAGCGAAACCAATAACGAGCGCGTCGGTGCGAGCCGTCATTAATCCTTTCATTCAAGTGCCGTGTTGGAACGGACACGGACTTGGGCACGAGAACCCAGCCACAGCCCGTTCCTCTTGAGATGACGATGCAACCCTGCAAAGTCGAGATATAGCGCTGAACTGAACCTGCATCGCCACACCGACACAGAAAACTCCACTGCAAGTGCCCTGAAACCAAAGCCGAGTCCGATCTCTGGCTTCAGTGTCACAGCCACATTCAAGATTCAAGTCCGCTTCTCAACCAAAACAACTCAATCTGTGGTGATCTCTTGACCTACGGGCACGGTGAATAGAGGAAAATCATCAGATCCGCCTTTGAGGTAACTTCAATGCGATGAAAAGGATAAGCTAGGATCCATGAGTCGTGGATCTAAATGAGACGTTTTCCCCGCCGTTGAGAAGTTTAATGATTCAATTTCATCAACGCTAGCATCAAAACAAACCGTTCAAACTGTGTTCACAATGGCTTCGAGATCAGATCCAAATGTTCCGTTGCTCAAGACGTGCCAGACGTGTTTTCATGCCAAGATTCGATGCGAGAAATCACAGGAGTCTGGAAAATGCGATAGGTGTTTGCGCTTGAACAAGACATGTGTCTTTAATCCATCTCGGCGACGAAAGGCTTTGAGGCCTGGGTGAGAATTTTGCACTTTGTGGTTTGCAATTACTAACTTGGGTCAGGCCGTCAAGGAATCTTGAAGCTGTGAGTCCTACAAGATCGAGGTCACCGTCCTTGACCTCGGCCAATGCGACTTCAGCAAATGTCACGGATACTTCACCTGGTGTGTCCACGACACCAGCCAGCATTGATACCGAAGCATCTCACAACCCGTTCTCCAGGGGATTATTGCCATTTGAGAAGGGACAAGAGTTTCTTGATACTTTCAGAATGCGCATGTCGCCTCATTTTCCGTTTGTGGTGGTTGCAGAGTCGGTAACTATTCAGGGGTTGGTTCAAGACAAACCAACGTTGTGTGTCGCGATACTCGCGGCAGCTTCACATGAGGATCTCAAGCTTCAGCAAGAATTAGGCAAGCTCTTCAACGAAATTGTCCTTGTCAGGATGATAAAAGGGCCCTTTGCAAGCCTGGATATGCTGCAAGGGCTGTTAGTGCATTTGGCTTGGTGAGTTAAACGTCTCTTCACAGTTCGTCGCTAATGGTTCAGGGCGCATTTTCATCAAGGAACCATGAAGTACACCCAGCATCTGTCACTTGCAGCAAGCATCATCTCAGACATGAGACTTGATCGGCCGAGAGTTGCAAGTCTATGGGCTTTGAATCGAGAGAGTAAGCATGGGTCTGGTGAAATGACGCACGATGAGATGAGAGCTTTGGCCGGGACTTATTATCTCTCTTCCAGGTATGTCGTACAACAGCCTCCAAACCATATCTAACAGGCAATAGTTCGGCTGTCTTGCTACAAAAATCGCACCACTTTCGATACTCTCCATTTATCCTCGAATGCTGCCACAAGCTCTTATCCAGGGGAACTGCTCCTTCTGACAGACATCTTCCATACATCATTTATCTTCAGAAGCTTACCGAGGAGGTCGACGATGCAGTGATTGAAGCCATAGGAGCCATTCGAGGGTCAAGACAGGATAAACTGCCTGCTGAGCTACATAGAATCAGAGAGCGATATACGTCGACAAAATCATCCTTGCCGTTTCCGCTCAGCGAGAGTCGTAAGTGCTTGTTCCCACCAAGGAAGAATCGCTTCTGACACATCTAGCCACAATTCTTCTGCAATTGCATGTCCTTGACCTGCTTATCTGCCAACCTTCACCGGATGGCGTCTCATACGGCCTAAATGGCTTTCAAAGTCTTCAACAGGGCGCAGACCGAAGCCGTCTTCTAGACTGGCTCTCACAAAGCATGTCTGCTGCAAAGTCCCTCATAAGCGTGATCCTCCTTCTCCCACAAGGTGACGAAGACACGATGCCCAACATCGGCTGGATCATGCTATACTGTGCAGTCTCCTTATCAGTACGACTCGATCTTGTAGCAGCACAACCCGAAAATGCACAAACTGCGGGCCATCTTCGACGTATTCTCGACATGCCTCACACCCTTCGTCAAATCGTCCTCCGCATGGAATCAGCGTCAAACTCAAACCCTGGTGACGGTGAATCAGATCCATACTTTGGTCTTGCGAGAAGAGCCCGGCGTATCGAAAGGTGGTATCTTGAGCGATGTGGTCCTGTCGAATCGCCTGAAGTCGGGAGTCTTTTCGGATCTACCGAGACGTCACCATCAAACCCGTTCACCGCAGATATTGGACTCACCCCATCGCCTTTTCAAGATCCTGGCTTGGTGCCGAGTCTTCAAATAACAGGTGAATCAGATGATACGTGGATGACCAACATATTGGCAGATCTCGAAGTTGATCCAGGGATGGAAAGCTTGCTGTTCACCGGACCTTTTGACTTTCTCGGTGAGCGTCAACAATAGCGTCGAGGAATGGCTTTATGTAGTTTTGTACGGATACGGATAAGGGGAAGCGTCGGAGTTGGTGATGGCAATAAAATTATGCCCGTTGGATATTTCATTTGTGTTACATATTACATCCCGTATACCGCCGGACCAATACCCAAACTCCGTCTATGTCTATGTTCATGTACACCGTTGACTATTTTTTACCCTTCTTTCCCGCAGCCTTTTTATGCTTCTCTTTGCCCTTCTTGATGGCATCGACGAGCTCCTCGATCTCGGCCTCCTTTTCCTTTTCAGTCTTTTCCTTGGCATTCTTCTCATCGGCAGCCTTTTTGGCAGCTCTCTTCTTGGCCTGGATCTTCTCGACCTTTTCAATTAGAGCATCGCTCTCTTGCCACAACTTCTTGGCGACTTCTTCATCCTTGACTTCCTTGCGCGCAAAGTCGACCTCCATACACTCCTTGATGAGCTTTCCACCAGGACCTCGAGCAAAGTCTCCGTCCATGGCGGTGTAGAGGATAGATTGGGCGGCCATGTGAGGAGACTTGAGGAGGAACCAGGGAACCAAGTAGCCAGTGAGATAGATGGCAAGTCCCCAGAGAGATCCACGCGTCAACCAGCGACGCGTGCTGGGGGTTCGGGCAAGACCAGGGTCCACAAAGACTACTCGGGTGTTGTTGGGAGCCTTGTCGGGTCGTTCGTAGGCATCGAGGTGCTTCTGGAATGCTTGACCAAAGACGTTCATGGCGAGTTTGCTGCGAGCATATGCCGTACCGGGACTCCAGTTGGCCGTTGAGACAGGCTCCTTGAGGGATGGTGATCCAATGTAGGATGAGCAGGTGGGAATAATAACTCGAACATCTCGATCGATAGGCTGCGCTCGAAGAGCCGGGCTTAGAATACCGAGTAAATGGAAATTAGCCAAAAAGTTGACCATCCACGTCTCCTCAATACCCTCCTCCGACTCCTTCCTCTTTCCACCAGGGGGAGTCAGGGCAGCAGCGCACAGAATAATCATATCCAACCGTCGAGGCGGCGCATTATCAATCCACTTCGTCGCAAACGTTCGAATACTGTAAAAGTCAGACAAATCGACTTGTTCCGTGTAGATCATCTGGTTATTCGTCCTCTGTCGCAGATCCTGGATATACTCGACGAGGAACGGATCCGACGGAGGCGCCTGTGTGAGCAGAACCAGCTGTGCGCCCTGCGATGCGAGTCCGAGGGCCGTTTGGGCGCCTATACCGGACGTTCCGCCGGTCATCATGACGACTTTGCCATGGAGGAGACGCGGGCTGGGATTCTTGCGGCCAGAGGTCCAGATTTTGAGGAGGGTTAGGAGGGTGAGGGTCAGGATGGTGTAGATTATCGTGCGGCTGTGCTGGCGGACTTGTTCGGGGATGCCATTTTCGAGGATGCCCAGGAAGAGAACGAGAGGCATGGCGATGAGTTGATGTGGTGTTGTTCAGCGCATGTTGGAGGATCTTCTGCGCTAAACATGATGGAGACTTGGTGTCGTGGCCCTCTACAGGAGCTTCACGTGATCCGCTTGTACTTGCCATGAGCATCAACTTCAAGATCACCTCAACAACTTGGACGTCGACAAATAAAATATTAGTTGACTATCTGATTCTTCATTCATCACCATGATTAATCTCGATATCTTTCATCTTTCTTCTTTCTCACCCAGATCTCGCCAACCGGATCACCATGATCAGCTACACACTCCCAATCACCAATACCGTGCTGAGCAGAGGCCTTTCTAACACCCCTACCACCACCGCCAATGATGAGATTTCCAGGCCGATAATTTTCATCATGCTTCATACGACGAATGACACTTCCGTGGACTCGAACTGCATCAGGTACATCTCGAACTTCACCTCCAGGGAGGGGCCAGCGGATTGGTTTCCATGATCCGTCGGACTGAAGATCCATTCTACGGAAGGGCATGTACTCCATGATTTTCCAAGCTGTTACAGCGAAGGGACCGAGACCTTGACCGTATTCGAGGGAGTCGTGGATTCGAGCTGTGCAGGCGCCGTGCATGACGTTGTGGAAATCGTTCTTGGGATGGTCTTCTTTTTCGTCCATTGGGATATCAGGTGCACGACCTGGACCTCCACTGCCGCTTGAGACTCGAAGATCAGGAATTGGAGGTCGTCCTGTGGCTTCTTGCCAGTCGTGAGCAGCGCAACATCCCATCTCTACGACCTTCTCATCGTCAAATGTGAGACCAGCTTTCTGAGCTTCTCTCACGATCCATGCAAGCGGAATGTGACTGGTACTCTTGCTACCTTCAAGCATTTCCCAGCCTCCACCGACGTCTGCATGACCACCGGAGAACCAAACTTCGTCAATGTCTTGGGCGGCATCGTCATCGATGTTGTTGATCTCATCGAGTGCAAGACCGGAGAGGTTAGAGAAATTGTCAGGATCTCCGCATTGGCTTGGTCTTCTGCACGATCTTGAGCGAGCTCGGTACGGCGCATATGCGCTGCCTTTCTTCTTTCGGCCACCTCTCTTGTCATTAGGAGAGAGATGGTTGCCTTTTCTGCCTCGATCGTCGTGTCCGTTGAGTTCCTCGCGGATGTCATTGATTGCCTTGTGAAAGTGATGACCTTGGTCATCTTTCTGCTTGGGTCGATCTTGATACATGAGATCCTGACGAAACTTGGCTCGTCTCTCGTCGATGCTGACGGCGTGGCGAATTACTCTGGCGCTGCTTCGTGCGGTGTACGGAAACTTGCTGCGTTGCATCCAAGCTGTCTCAAATCTTGGAACAGAATTGACTGTATCAAACAGCCCAAGGAAACGGATACGACCAACTGGACGAGAGAATGTTTCTCGAAAACCCTTCATGAACTGAAACATTTCGTCTCTCTTCTTCTTTGCGGCCTCGGTCTCTTTGCTCGGTGTCTTGTCACAATCTTCCTCGTCTTCAGGAATTTGCTCACGACCTTGCCATTGAGCAAATGCCTTCCAAGCGAACTTGACCATTTCTTCATTGCCGTGCGACAAGAGTCCGATGTAATCGAGCATCTCGGCCAGGAAGCGTGCAATATATGCTCCCCGACTGAAACCGAACATATAAATCTCATCGCCGGGGTTATAAAATCGCATAAGGAATCGATAGCCTCCTACGACATGCTGGTCGAATGAAGAGCCAATGGCCGAGTCTTTGGCTTTTTGATACCAAGAGCCAAAGCGAGCCCGAATGCCGGTATGAGTTAGTGATCCTGAGACGACATATGTTCCAATGCCCGCTGAATTGTGTGAGTTGAGTGTGACTGCGACGAACGGGTCACTTACGTTGGTAATAGTGGTATTGGTCATCGGCTTCACGGTCAAGCATTCGAAAGATCTTGAGGATGTTGCTGTCACTATCGTCACCATGGAACTTGTTCCCTGTTCCATCGAAACAGAGAACAAGCTTCCGAGGCTTTCGCCCATATCCGACACCTGCGTCAGGTCCCATTCCCGGAGTTGAAGGTCTGCTCTGAAAATCCCGAGATGATTCAGGATGGCCTTTGACAGACTCGTTCAGAGAATTCGGGGCGAGATGACTGTAGTCCATTGTAGCACACTCTCACTCGGTGACACCAAGCGGAGGTTTGTAACATCGCACAAGGTGTTCACAAATGCAGCCGAGTGCAGCTGGGGAGCAGCCTCTTATGTTGGACATGGCCACTAGCCCGGAGTGTCTCAAATCTCATCGAACTGAACCATGTTTCGGTCAAAGATCAGCCAAGCGGTAGACAATACAATAATTCCGGTATGCATCCCCGCAACTACCTGCGGCGGTACAAGAACAAGATACGACAGTGGCTCAATGTCTTGGATGGCGGCGCCAGCGAACAGGTAGTGGGTGTTTCCAGGCTGACGATTTGATCTCTCCCGGCGATCTCTACCATGGCGATACCTCCTAAAGGGGCCGCTTATCTCTGACTGGCTTATGCATTCAGCCCAAGACATTTGAGGAGCTCAACAAGACGACCATCCTCGAACCAAGATGGAGCCCTCACCGTGCCAACTCCACTAGGTCATCCTTGCATCTGGGGTGCACCTCACACCAACCAGAATTCGCGGATCGTCATCAATTGCCGATAGCTGTGAATTACGTTTACCACTATCTCGTTTTTGGAGACATACAGATTGCCCGCGTCGAGCTGAGAACCTTCTTTGGGAGATTTGGGTGATGATCTATGAGATGTGGCTGCCCGAGAGATTTTTGCTGTCGATCGACATCCCTGGTTCTTTTTGGTGAAAGTCTGAGCGCATGCCAATCGGAGAATGAATTAGTCCATCGCGGAAGCTATGAGCCGCTATTGAGGGCCGTCCCTAGGATGGCCTGGACGGATATGCGCAAACATGCCCGAGAATTGGCGAATTGATAATGATTTGGAAGCTGAGACACTAACAAGCCATCGACGTTGGTGGCAGTTCAAGGTCTGACTGAGCAGTTAGCAACAATTAGCTGTATGGAGATCAAGTGCTCTGTTCATTCTTCTAATAACACCCGCACTGAGAGTCTACAGCTTACTATTCTTCCAAACAGCATTCCTCTTCTCGACAAAACTCAAGACACCCTCCTTCATATTATCACCACCTTCCATGCTCTTATAAACCCCCCCGTCAATCCTGTTCGTGCTATCCCTAGGCCCCTCAGCTTCCCACCCTCCCAAAAGACCCTCGCGCGACACAATAATCGAGTCGGGCGAATTGTCAGACATCTCAACGGCCCACTTCAGCGCCTCTTGAACAACATCCTCCAGCTTGACAACCTTGTTCACAATACCCCAGTCAAAGAACTGCTGTGCGCTGTACATGCGTCCTAAAAGCGCTACTTCTGATGCCCGTTGTCGTCCTACCGTTCGGATGAGACGCGGTAGTGCACCCGCGATGGCGACGACGCCGCGCTTCACCTCTGGGAGACCGAACTTGGCGGTTTCGCTGGCGATGACCATGTCGAGGTTAAGTATCATTTCCATTCCACCGCCGAGACAGAGACCATTAACAGCTGCGATGATGGGCTTCTTTCCATGGCGGTTACTCAAGCCTCCAAAGCCGTTCTCTGCCCACTTCTCAACGTCTTTGACGTTTCCTTCTGAGTTTTTGACGTTCCATTCTTTGAGATCTGCGCCAGCGCAGAATGCGCGTCCGGTGCCTGTTATGATGGCGCAGCGCAGTGAGGGCTCGTTGTCGTACCACTTCCAGAGACGGTCGAGATCGAAGCTCATCTGGCGCTGGAGGGCATTGAGATGTTCTGGGCGGTTAAGTGTGACGAGAACGACATGAGGATGGGGGAATGATATGACGGTGTGAGGCACCTTTGGGGGATTGAGTGACTTTGACATGATGATTATTGTTACTGCGATTGATGTGATTTACTGATGTTGAACAGTCTGAACGATTGATAATCTGGAGCTTGGCCTCTTATTTACATGACTACAAGCTCCAGGACCACGGTAAGCTCAGTGTGGGGAACCTCGGCACCTCGGAAGCTCCCCCAACAATGGCAACCCGCCGACGATCCCCCTCATTAACACCATAGACAGAGAGACAAAGACATTGGTAAGTTACTGTAGACTCAATTGTATATTCCCACAGCTCTCAAAACGCCCTCACCTAGTTCATTGGTATTGCAACCCGTCGAATTATAATAATAGTACATTTTAAAGCATCCCCTCATCACGCCGGTAGTCCGCGTTTCTCGCTCTCAGTGAAAAAGATCACCATACGCCAGAGCTTCTTGACAAGATCCTCCGCCTCATCATCGAGTGCCTGTGAAACATTCGTTAGTGATTTGATCATAAGACATAAAATGGGTGAAACATACTCCTTCTAGCTCTTCCACTAGAGCGGCTGCAGTACCGTGAGCGCGAAGGTGTTCCTCCACTGCTTCGACGAGCATCTCCTCTTGTACACCGAGATACTCGACAATCTTCTTTTCCACGAATGGTCGGAGCTTGTCCTTTACCACTGCATCATCCATGAACTCCCACTTGACCTGCCATCCCCACAGACCATCCTTGTCCGATGGGATCTCCTGGGCCAGGGATCGAACAGCCTGTGAAATTTCCTCCTCTGTCATATGCGCCGTAGCAGAAGAAGGCTCGAATTGAATAGGGACCAGTTGTCGCTTTGTAGAAGTATCTGCTTCCTCGTCGTCCAAGAGACCCTCCACCTCTGCGATTGTGCGCCGTTGTGGTGCTGCCCTGGATGCTTGAGCCTTCTGAGCTGCGGCTCCGAGGGATAGCTTGAACGGCTGGGGTGCAGCGGCGGGTGCTTGTCGCTGGTCCATCTCTTCAGCCTGCTTGTCGAGGAACGAGTCGGCCATACCGCGCGCACGCTCCATCTCAGCCTTTTCGCGACGCTGTTCATCATGCTCTGCTCTTCTGTCTGCTTCGTCTCGTGCTTCCTCATCTGCACGGTCACCAGCTCTCTTACGGGCCCAGCCGCTGTGATCGCGGTAGTACGGGTGTGTCTTGCGACTTGCTTCTTTCTCATCATCCCATGCCTTCTCTCGCTCAAGCTGCTCTTGCTTTCGTTGTTCGAATGACTCTGCGTCTTGACGTTCTCGCTCGCGCTCTCGGTCTATTGCTGCTTGTCTTGATCGTTCTCTGTTGCTCCACTTGCGCTCAGCTTCGAGGTATGCTTTCTCGTCCTCCTCATCCTTCTTGGACTTGTATCGTCGGTACAGTTCTCCATCGCTGGCGTCTGTGTCGTCATCTTCTTGGTGAATAGAAAGGTCTGTGTTTGAAATACCTCCATTCACAAAGGCAACTCGCTGTCCATTCTGTCCCTTAGGTCCTGATGGCGCATTTGCTATGCTGCCTCTTGGCCCAAGAGGAATGTTGTTGGTAGCTGGTGGTGAATCCAGTCGAGAATGTCGGGCTGGTCCATTTCGTCGTCGCTCCATCTCCTCCATCTCTTCTTCCTTTCTTAGACGTTCGAGATCTCTTTGGTTACTGCGTTCTCGGAATGCAGCGATTTCTTGTGCCACAACTTCCCTCATCTCAGCTGGAATATCTGCGAGTTCGTCCTCTTGAGCCAATGGGATATTCACCACTTCGACATTCTCGCCAGACTCGGTGTTGCCCATTGTGACGTCCTCAGTTGCTGTGTTGGTTTTGGGGTAGAACAAATCGTGAACAACATCCTTGAGCGCTGACTTGGCCGCATCGAGCTTCTCCGATCCGATAGCACCGTCTTGACTCTCTTCGTAGGACTCCAGGTACTTGAGCGAACTCTCATCGACTGTAACTTTGAGCTTCGTCTTGTCGATACCCTCGTACATGTCGTCTTTGGGTGCATCCGCGGCTACTGGTTGTCGCTTGACGGGAACTTCGACTTGCTGCTCGTGGAGAAGTTTGACTGCAGTACTCAGCGACCAAGGGTCCTCAAAAAGAGCGAAACCAAACTTAACGCCTTTATGGTCTTCTGTGACACTAGCTTCAGAATCCCACTTTCGCAGCTTTCCACAAGCACCCAAGAGTCGTAAGATCCCTTCATCGCCGCCCAAGCCTTCGGGAATCTCGTTTATGAAGATCGTTCGGAGCTTCTCCTCGTTCGTTGGGGGAACAAGTACCTGTGTTACTTCCCTCGCACCTCGGTCTCGATCACCTCCTCTGTCCATCCCCAAGCCAGGTCGTCCACCGCTGGGCATAGGCATATCACGACCGCTCGCTGTGGGAGTACCGGGCTTTCCCTGCTGAGATGTACCGAGTCGGATCACGGGGGCATTGAAGTTGATGTTGGGCATGTTGGCAGGCGCTTGGAAGTTGGGTGGAAGGCCGCTTGGACGATTAGCTTGCTGGGCGCTAGACTGCTGGACACCTGGAGGTGCCATTCCCGGAGCAGAAGACATGCCTGGAGGAGGTCCTGGAAACATGTTAGACGGGTAGCGAGTGTTTTGTAGAGCTTGCGCACCTAGACCAGGTGGAGGAGCCATTCCTGGAGGGGCATTGTTTGATCCAGGATATCCCCCATATGCAGGAGGCGCGCCGTAAGGATTGTCTACATAAGTTAGCTCTGTCGATACTGATTCAAGGGAAACATACTGCCATAAGGATTATATGCCATATTGGCACCGTCGCGTATACGCGCGGGGAGGAGGGAATTAGGATGGTCGCGTAAGACTTTTGAAGAAAGTATTCACGTCAAGGTAACGATGGATTTGTTTTTAGCTGTTGTTCCGCGATTCTTTATGCAGGCGCAAACCGTGTTGAGGCATCCAGGCACGAGGCTGAAATGTTTCAATGTGGGGCCGGTTTTCGGTCCACAATCCCGCCTTCTTTTCGCACCTACATTTTTCCGAATATCGCGACTTTTCTGCATCGCCTGTTCTGTGACAGCTATTGACGACGGCCATTGGCGGTCTAGCTATATCGACAAGATGTAAGTCAATTGGCCTTGTACTTTTGAATTCGATGCTCATATTATTTAGGGCCGCTTCGTTCAGAATTGGCAGCTCAATGCTGTCGAGAGTAGCTACACCTTCAACATGCCTCGCCAAGAGGACATTCACAACCTCACTCGCCTTCCGAACAGGTCCCAAGATTCCCACAGATGAAGAGGCACCTCCAGCCGTCGCTCCTCTAGCTCGATCAAACCCTCTTATCGGCAGTGTTCCTCCTTCGCCACCTCCCGCCGACTCTACTGCCGAATCTACTACCGAATCAAAGTCTAGCCATGCCTATGATGCTTCGAAACCGTTCAGTCTGGACATTGCATCCATCATCGCCAACAAGTCCAGCGCATTCGGCACCGAACTCGTCTCCGATCCCATTGCTCGACCTCAAATCCGCGCTAAGCCCGTCACTGGCCGTACAGTCTTCATCAAGGACCGAGTAACCAAGACAACTGGTCCCACACCCATGGTTGCTCTTCGAGTTCTCAACAGAATCATCCGAGAGGATCAAGTTAAGAACAAATTCCACAGCCAAAAGTTCCACGAGCGCAAGGGTCTTAAGAAGAAGAGACTAAGGAGTCAGCGATGGCGATCACGATTCAAGCATGGTTTCAAGGCAACTGTTAGCAGAGTTATGGAGCTTAAGAAGCAGGGCTGGTAGAGTGTAAAAGCACGGTGTACATTATATGAGAGCATGTAAACTATGATTAAGGAGAATTCATTATCGTGACTACATATATTCGTCGTCATCCCAATCTTTAGTCGGACTTGGCAGAGGGCTGGCCTTGATCTTGGGTCGTGATCTGAAGACAGCCTCCATATCCTCTTGAGCCATGAGTTCATCGGTGATAATGGTCATGTCTTCCTCTTCCACCTTGGGAAAGTGACTTCCCTCCTTCTTAGGGGGTGCCTTCGTTTTTCGCAGAGAGCGTCGCCTGTCCAACTGGGCCTTTTGTCTCGCCTTGTCGAAACCAGCCATGCTCTTCCGGGTCCGAGCAATGAGATCAAATTCATCGTCAACAGATGTTTGACTGGGGTCCTCTGCAGAAACAGGTTCTGCGGACGTTGGTGGGGATATATCAATGTCTTCATTATCGGGGTCGAATGCTCCACGAGCCATGGTCAGGCGAGTTCGTTCAGCAAGTGAAAGAGTATGTCGAGGTTTGGGTCGTCGTTTGACCGGAGAAGGAGAAGCCATATCCATAGATTCGAGGATCTGATCTGCCATCTCTTGGGTAGGGGACGGTTGCGTGGCCATTAGCTCTGGTGATTCTTGTAGGGGCAGAGGTGACGGAGGAGGAGACGGTTGAGGTGATATATGAGGCGACAACTGGGGTGAAACATCGTACTCAGGTCTTGGGGAGGCTGCGACAGGTTCCTCCTCAGGTTCGGGTGAACTAGTCCGTTCGACTGATGAGGCACGAAGAATACGAGCTTCGTCCTCCGATGGCTTGCGCAAGTTTCTGGCGCGCGAAGAGACTGAAGCAAAAGAGTCATCCGTATGAGCAAGCTTAGGGCGCACCGGAAGCCTTTTAGACTTGTCGAGCTTCGACTTGAAAGACTGAATCGGAGTTTCAGCAAAGCCATCCTCGTCTTCGAGTTCGCTGATCGCCTCTTCCTCTTCCTCTTGTGGTTCGGGAGCTGGTGCATTGATTGCTGGTGTATTCTGGGAAGCAGGGCGCTGCAAAAAGTCAAGAGCTGAAGACTTTTGAGGCTTTGTGCTCTGCAACTCCTGGCTCAGACTGGACACAAGGTCCTCGTACTCGTTGAGGAGCTTCGGTTTGCCGAAAGTCGCCTTCTTAGGGCTGGCTGTTCCAAGATGAAGTGCTTCGTGGGCACCAAAGCCAAAATCGATGCCGTTCTCCTTCTCCTTTTGCTTGACCTTGGATGGGGATGGTTTGGGCTGATCGGCTGACAGTCTGTTGCGGAAGGTCTGCCACTTTTGAAGTCGTTCCCTCTGTACACGAACTCGAGTGTCTAGCTGTTCCAGGAGACCTGTTGAGTGCTCCTCAAGTTCTCCAAGTCGACCTTGCTGGACTCTTCTCCACACGCGATCAAAGGGCATGCCCAGAAGTCCATCCTTCTTAACACTGGCATCTCCGTAGAGTAGCGTCTCCATCCATCGTTCATTGCCAGACCAGTTGTTTCGAAGTGTCCGCCACATTTCCCATCTAGCATCGTCAGAGATCGTCTTGCCTCCCTCGAGAGCATCAATTGCTTCCTTTCTCCTAGCGATGCCCTTCTCCTTGACGGTCAAAAGGTCGGCAAAGTCGCGGAATCGTGAGCTGGCGGCTACCTTGCTGTTGAGTATGCGACTAATGGCAACTTTGTGCGCCAAGACCATAGTGTTGAGATCTGTGTTGTCGCTCTTGTACCCGCGGTCCTCAAGCGCAAGTCCGAGCGCAAGTGCTGTGTGTTCACCGCTTGTTGCGACCTCTTGAGCAATGACATGTTTGAGAACAGCAGATGAAAATGCTGCGAGAACCTCTTCGAGTCGTTCACCTCGACATTCGTCCAGCATTGTCTTTCGTACGATAGCGTCCCTTCCTAGGACTCCATTCTTCTTTGCTTGCTCGAGAGCTCGTAGTAGGGCGGCTCGCAGGTTGACCGATTGAGTTTGGTCAAGAGGAGGGAAGAACGGTTTGAGTTTCTACAAATGTCAGTCTAATCCTCACTCTTGGTTGCTGTCCTACCTTTTTTGTTTCATCAGGATCCCATAGCGCAAACAGCTGGAAGAGCGCCCATTCAACGCAGTGAACCCTCTTCTTCAGGCCCTGCGCGCTAGAGCCGCCGCTGGCAAATGTTTGGGCCTTGATACCTGGCCAATCCTCATGTTGATCGAGGTCCAAAAGACTCAAATTGGTCAAAAAAATCGACAGCGCCGGAGGTCCATGGTGAACGTGAGGACTTGGTGTCGCTGCCGGTGCATGTTGAGTAGATTTGTTGGTAAAGCCGGCCACTAAGCGGGCAGACCGCGTACGAGGCTGAACTGCAGCCATGGTGGCATGTTGAAAGAGAGTGGTTTGAGAGTGGAAGTGCCGTTTATGTAGTTTTTCGGCAGATATGCTGGTACCACCTGAAAAGGCGGAGTGTAAATAAGGTAAGGCTGATGGTAGAGTAAACAAATCGGAAGACGGCAGAGTTGGTGGAGGTGGAGGTGGAGGGGCTCAACGGCAACGGAGCCCTGTCCTGGCGGTTTGTGGGGCCGGCGCTACCCTGCACCGAGCGACGACCTCACCCGTGAAGTTCATGGAAGTGAAGGCACCGGATCAAACCTTTTGAAGATGATCTGGTGATGGGAAGCAGCATCGTATCTCGCCATCATGATCTGTTTACACTCTGCTCCATGAAGGGGACATTCCGAACCAGTACGGGCTTCAGTAAGTCCCATGGCTCCTTTTTCGCAAGCCTCCTGGAAACAGCACCATTTCCCAACCTTTGCGAAAAAGACGAAATCCAACAAGTGGTTGATGTGTTCCTTGTTCCCCGAAGGGATAAGCGCTTGGAAATGCTCGATGACTTGGGCATGAGATGCTACCGGTATTGTGATCCTGTAGTTGTGCTTTTCGACCAGCTCGAGGATATTTTGTTGCCGAGTTTCCTGAGACAGCCGCATCGATTCTACCTCTGCTTTTGCCTGGTCTAGTGCAATCTCCAGTTTGGATTTCCCAGCACATACAGAGTCATCAATGCGGGCCTGCTTGGTTTCGTGCAACTCCATCTCCAAGCGAAGGATCTTGCCCGCCTGAATATCGGCTGTGTGCTTTAGATTACCGTTCTCTTTTTTCAGGAGCTCCATCGACACGGCGTCCTTGTTCCCAGGCAGATCCTGCTCATTAACCTTTTCGCGTTCGCCGGGGCGTCCGGTGTCTTCGCTGCGCGTAGGTGCGGAAGACATGATCGTGTTGTTGGTGATGCTGAGAGTTTGTGCCGTTGCTCAAATGGTGGTGATGAGGAGTAAATTATGTGAGAAGGATATTACTGCGGCAAGAAAAATGAGGTGGTAGGTTGTGTGAGAACTAGAGGTTGGCAGGCTGGTGGAAGACTGGCTGAATCGACTGCCAGCCAGCTCATGACACTGCTGACAGCTGTCAAGTGGATTCACTGTCACTGAACCAAAGAACGGTCAATAATTCTGACTTCTATTGAACTCAAGCCATTAGTTACGAATTCGACACTCCATATCAGCATAAGTGTCCGCTCAAGAAAAGGGGACTTTTGAGGCTCGACGTTATGTGACCCGTGTCAACTCACTACTCATCGTTCAGCTGCCCGAGCCCCCTTGTGGCCGATGATGCATATCAGTTACGAGTCAGTTTATTTATCCTTGAATGAATTCGAACGATCGATGAGATACAACACGCTTATTTTCCTTAGGCTTGCTCGCCAGTAGGAGAAAGGCAAGTCCCTGAGTTAAAACCCCTGAAAAGGCCCATCTGGACGTACCGCTCCTCTTCATTGGGGGAATGGTGTTTTATCACTTTCTGCACGAAATCCTCACATTTACGGTAGCAAATCACATAAAATTTGTCAGAGGCGCCCCTTGTATTTATTTTCCGAATACTTACCTTGTGAATTACGTGTTCCATCACATCCCACCTGAGTACCCATTCCTCAAAACAAGAACTCCCAATAAACAATGAGAAAAGAAATATACTAGACTTAGCTGTGATTTAACTTACCTTTTTGGTGCTTTTCTGTCGATATTTCCTCGTGAACAAGCACGTCTAGTAGAAGATCAGTATAGTCATGGCTAGCAACACCACAAACCTCTTGACTTTCACACCCATCAGACGAAAGTGTACTTTACCTCCGCCAAATCAAGCTGAGCATCGTTGAAGTAGGGGCCATTATAATCCTTACCCTCTTCCTCTACAGGCAGGCCGGCTCCACCAGGATAAAACTCATCCTCAACCCCAAAGCATCCGTCCGCATAAGTATCCTCAGGCACGTAGTCTGCATATCCAGGGGGAAAGGGGCTTGTAGGTTCATCCACTTCGAGAATTGTCGGGAGCCTTTGAGGGAACTCCTCGAACTCAACATCGCCGTCCTGAAAAGTATAAGCCTCGGGGGAATTTTCGTGATCCTGGGGAGCGTCAGTGGAGTTGAAGTCGAGGCCAGAGCAAACCCCACACTCCAAGACATGTTCCATGCACATATCATCATCAGATAGTGTGCCATAGTCATCGTCAACCTCAGGATAAGGTTCCTCGATTTGAACATCGTCAGATTCATCCTCGCAGAACTCATCCTCTTCAATTTGACCCTCCTCATACTCACCAAACTTACGCTTTCGAAGTCCCCAGTTCGTGTCTTCCATGTTGGCAAGCCTTCGAGGAACCGTATAGACTGCCTCTTCAACAGTCATGTCATTGTGTTCGCGGTCGTTACTGTAGAACCCAGAAGTATTGCACCAAGAGTGAGCCTCAGGCTCATACCCAGAGAGGTCATCGATAGACTCTTCATACTCTGTGCTGACGTAGTACCCCGAGTCATTACCTTTAAAGCCGGCGGGACTCTCGCAAACGGAATACTCGGGGGCATCTTCATAAGCGTTAGAGACATTATCGTCCTCCCAGGAACCATCAAACTCAGTATACTCTTCACTGGACTCCTCGAAACAGGACTCAGAGACATCAGCCTCATAGTCACCCTCACACCAACAGCCGCTGGAACCCTCAAAGTCCTCGGCATGGCGAAATGGATGCTCAAAGGTGAACTCATGAGACGAGCTCTCGTACTCCACATCAGCCTCATCCATCTCAATATCGCGGTTACCGACAAAGCGGTATCCGGGAAGGTATCCGTTAATCTTCGAAAGTGTTCTCGTGTCCTGCCGAGGTGCAGGGACAGGTGAAAGACGGCCATACACGAAGTTTTCGTCAAGGCCTTCTTCCTCAACATTGTAGACACTATAATTATCACTACCTTGAGGTCCGTTCATTGCAATGCCTCGGTTCTCGGAAAATCGTGCGCCCGAGTAATAATGATCCCACTCGATGGGGGATGTGGCAGCCGCCCGGGTCATGGGAGATTCGGAGGTGGTCTTAGGACAAGAGACTGTGATAGTAGGCACAGCCATTTTTAAAAGATAATTTGCAGGTTAGAAATGTTTTGGAAGGCGGAAATGCTCTTTGTAGTGATGTTGAAGCGGTGCCTGTTTGCGAAGAGGGTAGTGCTGTTGACTGAGGGTTGGTGAATTGTGAATATGAGATTGGCTCTAATCTGGGCTCACGAAGGGTTATATACATATATGTCAGGTCTCCATGCGAGTAATTACAAACAATAAAAAGTTTTTTTGTTCGAATATTGTTTCAGCGAGCGGTCACTTGTTCAGAACTGACTTCAACCGAGAAAGGTCAATCCAAAACGACCTTTACAAAGGATGGGCGTTCATGTGACCACAACTTTTGAACATGGACCAAAACCACTGAAATTCCGAGGCACGACTTGGAAGAAAGGAAGTGACAATCAGTGGGCTGACCCGGAAGATACTGTAGTCGTTGTGTTCAGTCTATGGGTTGATTGTCACGTTGAACATTGTTGCTGCCTAGGTCATTTAGTACATGATCCAATAAGAATTGGCAATGGTGAGGACGAGGAGCACATCTTTGGCTGAAATCAAAGGTCATGTCAATACCGGAGCAATCGAAATGGATGCGACATATGTGAGTCTCGGTTCAGGGAAGTTGAGTCGTAATTTCTCGTAGAGGACTGAGTTACAGCAAGATAGGAAGAATGGGACAGTCGATAATGGTTTGTCTGATTTCGCTTGCTCTATTCTGCAATACATGTGGTATGGGTATGTACATGAAAGAATGTCGGTATAACTTCGCTGTCTGTGTGCTCTGCAAATGTGTATTACGAAAAAGACTTGCAACAGTAAGAGCTGCTTCATAATGTGCATTCCAACGACGCTTAATAACTCTGCAGCTGCCACAGGGAAAGTCAGTTACTCCAGCACATTGACAGTAGGAAGGAGACGGCAATGTCTGCAACCATTAATTTCCATACTGATTCCATTATGAAAATCTGCAACCGGCTTGTAGCTGAACCTTTTGGTAAGCCAAAAGCAATGATCACTTTCTGGGTGGCAATTGCAATGGAGTCGCCCCGTAGAGTCCTACCAGCCGCGGGCAACGGATTCTCCACGACGTTCTATTGCTGCCATACAGCAGTAGAAGGAGACAGAATCATAGGATGGGTTACGGATAAAACGCTCCAGAATTTGCCGGAGGCTGCGAAAATAGTGAATTGTTTTCTCCAACTGCTCATCGCCAAACCGACCATTCATGAACAAGTCAGCAGCCAAACGCAACTCTGGGTTCAAACGTATAATGTGATAATCCTTCGGCGGTCTTTGCTCTTCGAATGAGCGCTCGCACAGACACAATATGACTTGAACGCCACATACTCTGAATGGGTTTTGGATGTGGTTGCTCTGCACTTGTGGGCCTCGAACCCCCCCAACGTCGGATTCAGTGTCTGTCTCGTGTGATTGTTGGTTTCCCTCCGTTTCGGCCGCCTGACTTTCAGGTTCCTCAGGCCTCTCGCCCAGGTCTTGCCAAGAGGATGATAATGAAGGAGTATCCTCGGAAATCCTCTGGAAATAGTTAGTTCGCTGCTGAGTCCCCATGAAGGTATTTTCGAAACTCACGCTGATGCAGTCCCAAGGTTCTGTGCTATCTTGATTGGATGACATGATGATGATGAAGAGTGTGATGTTGATGTACCGATGTCGATGTGTGGTAGAGAGCGAAATCTGAAGAATGAAAAATAAAAGTGTAAAGATGAAAAACGAGATAGAATAGATATAGAGGCCCGGCAATAGGGAGGTGCGAATAGGTGATGGCTGATGGGTCAGGTGGCCCACGATCACCCCTTCCCACGCCGACCTCAAGCAATCTGTTCTCAATAAAATGGAAGTACCGCCTTCTTACATCAGCAAGAAATATCCTAGATAAAACCAATGATATGAAACCGCAAATAATAGGAAATTCCCTACTCTGCTAAGCATCCTTAGCCTCCTTAGCAGGATTTACAACTCCTTATCCCAAATCCAGATTATCTCCTTCCTTATCGTTCCTTTTTCAAGTAACTCCTAATTAGTATCCCCTCTTAAGTGGAAAGAGCTCAAGTACTTTGCCACAAGCCTGTTCTTCAGGTGCGGGTAGGCTCCTTGTTGATAGCTTCCAGCTTGGCCTTCAAGACTTCCACCTCCTTCTCAAGACACAGGTTGTGCTCCTCCAGACTCCAGTTCAAATTTGTCAAATAAGTAATTTCACATGTCTTCCGATAGATTAAGTCGTAGAGATCCTCGATTTCAGCCTTGGCTTCTTGTAGAGCTTCCGAAGCAGGGTCGTCGTTGGTATCCTCATCGTTATAATCAATTTCCGTTTCATCATCTGATTCTTCCACCGGCTCGCTGTCTGTATCAGTTTCTGACTTCCCCAAAGCCTCATCATACATGGTGAAATCGTCGAGACTAGACCACCGGGCCCCCTCAGACATCGGTGGCTACATTCTTGGCTCAGACTCGTCCAGCAACTCCAAGACACTAAATCATCAAAAACTAAAAACAGTCTCTTCAAGTTTGGCATAGTGCTCTGTTTACTAATTATTAACCTTATAAATCTTTTAGGGTGGCTTGTCTTTAGAGTTATTAGATAAGTAATATTTAAGTATTTTTTGATTTAATTTAATATACGCGATAAGCAAGTGGCATAGATAAGCAAGTGGTATAAAAATCCCTCACCTTATATTAATACTATTTAATTAATTAATTCTTAATTAAATAACATATTACAATCTACTATTAAGGCTTATATAAATCTTATTCTTTAGGCCTATTAGGAAGACCTAAAATTAAATCTGTAATAAGCTATAACATAGTTAATAAGCAAGCCGGTTAGACAAGCAAGCCGGTTAAAAATCCCTCAACTTATAACATTTCTATCTAATTAGATACTTCTTAGCCACTAAATATATTATAACCTTTAGATAAAGCTAGAATCCTTCTTACCCTTTAGGCCCTTTAAAATAACCTAAAGCTAAGTATTTAACACACTATAAAGAACTATAAGGTTAAATTTAATACCCTTTATAACTAAAAGAATAGCATTTAATTATAATACAATTCTATCCTAAATTTACAGAAACTATTTAATTTAAAGGAGTAGATAATAATTTAATTTATTTTTAACCTAGATTTATAAGGATTTCCCTTATAATTATATTTTATAAAAGAAATAGCTAATTCTCTGCTTATAGATTATAATATATTACTTATTAGTAAGTACTAGGCTTATAACTTTATAAAGTAATAACTAAAACTAGAGATATATTTATTTTATAAATATAACTATTAAAGAGTTAAATATAAAGATTTAACTATTATTTATAGCTAGTTTAGGCTTATATAAAATATAATTATAAAATATAATATCTAATTAGATAATATCTAAAACTTTAATAAGACTAGCTTTATAATAGGCCTTATTATAGCCAGTATAGCTATTATAGGATTAGAAAGGTAAAAAAGGCTAAAATTAATATAACCTAGAAACTAGAAATAAATTACTATAATCTAGGCAATTAATACAAAAGGTTAATCAATTATACCATTTATTATTAATATAGGCCAATATCACCTTACTAATTAATACTAAGAATATAACCTCTTAGGCAATTAGGTTATTATAATAAGCTAAAATAGGTAGATAAATAATAAGCTAAGTCTTAAGTAGCTAAAGCACTTTAATTAGTTTATAACTAACTAATTAACTAATCCTTATTATCTCCTAATCCTTAATAGTTATAAAAGCTACCACTTAGCTAATTTTAAGAGATATTACTAGGATTATAAGATTATTATACTTTATATACCTACTTATATATCTTATCTACTCTAGCCTCTTAATATTAGGTACTTTATAATACTAAAAAAGGCTTATAGTTAAGAAATAAAGTATTTAATTAAATATTTTATAACTTATATTTCTAAGATTAAGTTCTTTTCTGCCTTTTATATTATATTTAAAACTACCTTTATAGAAAGCAATATCTAAGGAGGTTTTAAAGAAGCCAGACTTACTCCTCTTAACCTAGAAATTATAATCTTAAAGCTTAATATATAACTATAAACCCTAATGCCTCTTAAGAAGGCCACTTAACTATTAATACTATAGGCTTTAAAGACCCTAAAGATAATAATTAAGGCCTAATCTTAATTTAAATACCTTAAAAGATAAATTAAAAGGTATTATAATAGCTCCCTAAAGTCTATTATTAAAGCTTTAAAGTTAACTACTAAGGTAATAAAGGCAATTATATATAAGATTACCTTATTAAGGGCTAAGCTTTATAATCTTTAAGATATAAATAAGATACTAAGCCGGTGCTAAAAGGTAAAAAGAATTAAATTATAAAAAGAAAAGGCAATAATTATATAAGAAGTATTATAAATAATTAATTAGATAGATATTAATATATAAGTAATAGCTAAATTATTAAGAAATAGTAATTAAAGAAGGTTAAAGTAACTAGGTAGTTAGCGCTATAATATATATAATAAGGGCAGTTATAATACTAGGACTTATAAGGATATTCTTAAGTCATCTAGGGAGGAATTTAGCAAGTAAAAGTGGCCCTTTTTAAACTATAGCTTAAGCTTTCAAGCTATAGCTTAAAAAGGTTAAGGAAAGTAACCGGCTTACTTATCTAACCGGCTCGCTTATTAACTATGTTATTTCTATATAATATTAACTTTTATAACCTTTACTACTAATCTTAGGATATATTAGCTTATACTAATTATATCCTTAATAGTTATAAACTAAGTAATTAGGAAAAATAAGTTATAATTAAGTATATCTTAAACTTAAATTTATAAGGATTTCCCTCTTAGTATTATAATATTAAGGAAATAATAAATTAACTACTTATTAAATATAATATATTACTAGTTAATAAGTATTAGGCTATTAATTTTATTAAGTAATAACTATAACTTAAGATATATTCTTTTTATAAATATAATTATTAAAAGGCTTAATATAAGGATTTAATTACTATTTATAATTAGTTTAAGCTCTTATAAAATTTAATTATAAAGTATAATATTTAATTAAATAATATCTAGAACTTTAATAAGACTAGCTTTATAATAGGTATAATATTAAGTAATATAATAGTTATTAGCTTAAAAAGGCATAAAAACCTAAAATTAGTTTAGCTTAAAAACTAGGAATAAGTTATAATAATTTAAGTAATTAATATAAAAGGCTAAGCTATTAATCTATTTATTATAATTATAGGCTAATATTACCTTATTAATTAATACTAAGAAAGTAACCTCCTGGCTACTTAGGCTATTATTATAATATTAAATAGCTAAATAGATAATAAAATAGGTCTTAACTAGCTAAAGCACTTTAATTAATATATAATTAATTAATTAGTTAATTCTTATTATTTTTTAATCCTTAATAGTTATAAAAGTTATTAATCTACTAATTTCTAAATATATTATAAGATTAATAATATTATTATACTTTATATACCTTCTTATTTTTTATATCTACTATAGCCTCTTAATATTAAGTGCTTTAGGCTGCTAAAAAAGGCATATAATTAAGAAATAAAGCAACTAATTAGATAGTCTATAACCTATATATCTAAGATTAAGTTCTTCCTAGCCTTTTATATTACCTTTAAAGAGATTATAATTAAGGCAAATATTAAAGGGGGTTTTAACAGAGCTAGTATTACTCCTTTTAACCTAGAAGTTATAATCTTAAAGCTTAATATATAGCTATAGACTTTAATACCTATTAAGGAGAAGGCCTAATAAGCTTAATCTTAGACTTTAAGGACTTTAGGAATAGTTCTTAAGGCTAAATCTTAGTCTAAATACTTATAGAGATAAATTAGAAGATATTATAATAGCTCCCTAGAGTTAATCCTTAAAGCTCTTTAATCTCTTATAAAGGCAGTTATAAGAAATATATAAAAGACTGCCTTATTAGAGGCTAAGAACTAAGAGCTTTATAAGGCAAATAATATACTTAGCCGGTGGTATAGGGTAAAAAGGATATACTTATAAAATAAAGGGAGCTTAACTATATAGGAAGGTTAAGAATTAATTAATTAGATAGATATTAATATATAAGTAGTAATTAAATTATTAAGAAGTAGTAGTTAAGGAAGGTTAAGGTAGTAGGGGGTTTAATAGTATAAAACTTATAGTAAGACTAAATATAATATAAGAACCTATTAGGAGGGTATTAAGGCTTTTAGTAATAAATATAGTAATTAATTTTAATTAATTAGATAATTTATAGTATTTTTATTATAATTTATCTTAAGAAGGTTAAGATTTTTATATTACTTACTTATTTATATTATTTACTTATTGCATATATTATTCTTAACTTATATTCTTTTATTAACATAGTTAATAAGTAAGTATAATAGATAAGTAAGTGTAATAGCTTAACTTATATCTTAAAATCCAGATTTTAAAAGCCTATAAAAAGCTTAAATTAAGCCTAAAATAATTATAATTTAAAAGTCACTTATTTAATTATAAAATAAAGCTATATTAATTATTAAATAATTCTAACTAATTTATTTATAATTAATATAAAAAAAGCTTATTTACATTATATAATTAAGCTTTATTATATAAAGGAGATTTTTTAAAAATCTAAAAAAATTATATTATATAATCTATTTTATACTGTCTTTAAAAAGACCTTTATTAGGCTCTTAGCTATTTTATTTAAGGTAATTAAATACTATAGGGTAGGCTATTTCTAGTTATATAGTGTAGTATTATACTTACTTATTTATTACACTTACTTATTAAATATGTTATATTATTTTATAATTTAATTTAATTTAAAACTAATTTATTAAAAAGAAAGTTTTATATAAATAATAATAAATAATATTAATTTAATAAAACTTTGCCTGCTAAGGGGTAATAAATATTTAAATTATATTAGACTTTAGAGATGCTTAGATATACATTTTAAGGCTAACTTATAAACTTAAAAAAAAAAGAAAATAAAAAAATAAAAATAATTTAAGATTTAAAAAAATTCACTTTTATTATAAGATATAATAATAATTAATTATATCTTAAAGTATTAAATTAAGATCTAGATAGTAGTTATATTCGACAAGACTGGCAACGCCGCCCTGTCGTCTGGCTTCAACTGGAGAAGTACCTGAACGATTGCTTTTATATAGCAACCATTCATTCGACGACCACAAGGTTTTGTTTATCAGATCGCTGTTGCAGCAGTCCTCGAATGTGAGCGTGTCAGAGATATGATCCTTGAGGTTCTCGAGCACTCCTCTCTTGACGGCAATGCGATGGTTTGCCAACTCTAGTCAACTTCTCGAGGGAAGAATGCCTGCCAAGCATAAGCTAACAAAGGATTCTCCTCTTCTCTGTGCGTCGAGCTGCGATTGTCCAGCATGGCGTTGGTGTGTCGAATGAGGTTGACCAACTCGTCTCAAACGCTGGGATGTCGAAGGCGAGCAAAGGGTGTGTGTGCAAACGGTAGCAGAGTTCGAATTTGGTCTGATTAGCACTCAGAGTCTTCCGAAGGTCTTCTTTGTCCATGTTGATGAGGCGTGGTGTAGAGTGAGGAGTTGGCGCAGTCAAAACCTGGGATGAGACAGCCTCTTTGGCAGCCAAAGACTGCTTTAGCTTTTTTAAAGCCCCCATTTCAACCAGGAACCCCTTGCGATAATACCCTGCTTCGAGCTGCGCGAAGACTTCCGAAGCTCCTTCTACAACTTGGGGCCTGCGAGGATTGTCCCATGGGCACATGAGTCGCTTATTCTGAGGAAGTCCGATGAACCACAAATCCCAGAACACTTTGTCGATGCTTCATTCCAACAAAGAGACTTTCATTTCCCTATGGTCATGGCGTTTGATCAGAACTTCAGCAGCTAGGTCTTTCGCAAGTTTGCGGACGCGGCTCGTCGTGACTTGGAAGCCTTCTGGCCCGTGATACCATTTGTGAAGGCGTACATATATTGACGCCTTTGCGATACGGATGCTTGGGGCCCAGGAAACTCCCAGTCAAACTTTCCGGGGAAGTATTTTGAATGGAGGGTGAGGTGATGTTTAGCGATCTCGTCATCTGTCATCGCCTGTGGTGCAGCCATGTTCAAGGGGATGATGATGAGAGAAAGAATTCTCAAGGTCTCGACTTTGTTTCTTTAACGAATCCACTCCTTCTGAGCTCCTTTATTTGTTTCGGTGAGTGGGAGTCTGAAGAAGCACCCCTCGTCTGTCAGTGCTAGCACTGGCAGAACTCAGACGTCACGGCTTGGAAGCAATGAGCAGTCCTCTACAGAGCTCGATATACTGATATCAAGGCGATGATACTTTCAATGCTGTCTGGGTGTTGACTTTGAATAATGGCGAGAGTATCTGGATCATGAAGCTCACTGTATCTCTCCAAGGGATCACAATGTTTCAAAACAAGGGACATCCCTGGGAACAGGATCAATATCCATCAGCCTCTCTAATCAATATGTAGTAGGATACTTGGAAAAGATTCAAATTGCTTTCACAGTTTCTGGTAGACCAGTTCAACTATTAAACATTACATTTGAAAAGAAACATTTGGATACCTAAAGGCGCATAATTATGATCTGACCTGATACATGCGATAGTTCGTAAGCCTCCGTTATTCTGCTATGTTTGCTCACGCGCTTGTCCGGTTTTCTTCACCACCAAAGCCAACTTCCAGAGCCGTGTGGACAATCTGTCGTTCACAATCGCCGAAATCCTCTTGGGTGTTCACAAGTTTGTTTGGGAAGCCCTACTCAAGGGCTGTCGCCCGTCAGAGACAAAGCAAGGTTGGCGCTAGTCATCCGTATCCAATGGTTCGTCCGAACGTTCATCTTTGTTCGTTGAGCATATACTGCCAAAGATGTTAGTAATGCTTTCTATCTGAGCGAGTCGACTTACCTGTACACTCCAAAATGCTTCTTGCAGATGGCGAGTCACTTTGAAGACATTCGTCGCGTTGTCGGTTGTTCATTCATATTGTTCAATGGTCAAAAGCCCATCGAGATGTCTCTTTAGCCTAGACCTCTGCTTATAAAAGTTCTTGGGATCGCCACCTTATGTCTCTTTCACCTTTTCCCGAGTTTCTGTTGCAGGGTCGGTGGGCCATTCGCAAAGCTCTGTGTCAGGATGGTTCCTGATCCAGATGAGAGCTTGCTCAATCTCCTCTGTGTCGCCTGTCAGAGTCTGGATGGTATACTCCTTGGTCTAGGGGAAAGGATGGCTTGTGTCGGCAGAAGGATTCGCCTTTACCCACTTCCACATCAAGGGGTACCAGAATGAATGCTTGGTCTTGAGTGGAGGGAGACAAGCCCTTTTTTTTGACGAGTATGTCAATCCTTTGGCTGGTGTCCTTCGGTGTCATGTTGGCCAGAGCTACACACTCCACAGCCAGTCGTGAAGCCATTTTCATCTACAGCCCAGCACTGGATGACTTTGTGACCAGGCTTCTTGCAAACGCCACAAAATTCTGGCACCATAGGAGCTGAAGGCTGCTGAGATCTATCGACGTAAGTTATGTCCTCGTCGTATGGAATCGCAACCCGTCGGTTGTAGGAGAGTATGCTCAGTCCACGAAAGTCCAAAGGAACTCCGCGGCGGTGACTGTCGCGCGTTTCTGGCCGGGCGTGCCAAGTAATGTCGTTGACCAGCTCGTTATTGTCAATGAAGCTCCGCCGCATGGAGGAGCCTTGAGTTTCATCGGCGGACAAGGTGCTCCCTCTATAGTTCCAGTGAGGAGTTCGAACCTCCCTACCTTCAGTCAACTCCTGCTGCGAACGCGAAGTGTTCTGGGATCCAGAGGATGGCCCCTGGCCTGTTTCGACTCCAGTGACCACCTGGGCTTCGGTGTGATCAGATCTCTTCTGCTTTCTCCTCTTCTGTCTCTTTCCATGGTCATTGCCCTGTCCATTGCTGGGGCTCGCGTCTTGTATCTGTAGGACCTGCTGCGGCTGGGAGAATGGGTTTGAGAGCCCGTTTCCAGATTGCCATGGTACTTGAGGAGCGAATTGGTACGGGGGTAGTGCCGGCCCGGCAGAGACAGGCTGTTGCGAAGGAAATTGTCCATGTTGGAAGCCGGTTGCATATCCTGGGGGAGCTGGAGGTCCATAGTGAATAGTAGTAGAATGGGTGACGGCGTGAACAGGGGCTTGACCCGGAAATGGACCGCATTGCCAATGTCCTCCGCCATGGTGACTGAAACAACCATTGTACCGGCCGCCGCGTCCACCGCGTCCAGCACGCCCGCCTCTGTTTCCATGGTGGCTGTCTTGGTGCGACTCTTCAGCACCCGTAGTAGACTTTCGCTTTGTCATTTCTGGGTGCTTCTGCTGATATTGCGAGAAAGTGGTAGTGCTTGGTGTCAATGAAGAGGTATGAGGAGACGAGATGAAGAAATTTGATTGAATCAATGGATTAATTAACCAAGAAGTCTGGGGAAAGAAATTACGCATGCTAGCTCTGTCCGCTGGCGGCCAGACTTTGATGCAGCTGCTGATCCTGCGAGTGGCTCACAGTTAGAAGCTCGCTTCTTCCAGGTACAGCGGACCGCCAAAACAACTGGTAGGGGGCATTAGACAAAATTCAAGTTAGCAATAGGCCCCCAACGTTTGTTTAGGTACTGGTGTTGGCTCTGATGTGAAAGTGCATAGACGGGTATCACACACCCATGTTCTTGTCCATGTCTACGAGGGTCTGCAGCAAATTCTCACCAACAAGTGAATTGATCTATTAACCTAATGACTTACCTCCAAACTTCAAATCACATTCATCTTCAACTTTGGGTGGATATGATGCTCTTAGTGTGGCATGATCCTTGGGCTAACTCAAACCCCTATCCCTTCCATCCCGGACCCCTTTCGCATACGACACCCAACAACTCATGGCTCACGTCGAATCTTGATCAATCCATCTTCCCTCGTCATCCAGGTACAATTTCCGTCTCCATGGAGAGAGCAACGAGGCGTTCGTCCCCCTTCATGCACGAGAAATCCAACCGTGTTTCCTTCACCAAGTGACCGCAGACAAAAGGACAACATTGGGAAGGTGACAGAGTCTCCAGCAAAGCTGATCAGTGCTGCTCGCCGCACGTCATCCTCGAGAACGGTGCAAAGAAGGGCAAGATCGTTTACACTGAGGTCATCGTCTTTGATATCGAGGGGCAAGTCGATGGCGATCTCGGCGAGTCGCTGTAGTCGGCGTGACAGGGGATTGCCTTGTTCTTTTGCAGGTTGAGGAGACTCGAGTTTTTCGACTTGCTCTCTGAGTTTCTCAGTGATGGATTCGAGATGAGCTGTGGCGCGAAGAGCATTATTTTCAGCTTGTAGACGTGCGATCATGGTGAACAACTCTCGGAGGTCGCGTCTGGACTGCTCGGAAAAGGAGGTCTCGTCGAAAGCCACCTATTGATTCGTCAGTTGAAGAATTATGGATAAGGCTCCCTCCCAACAGTACTTACTCCTTCAGAGCTACTGCTCTTTGCCCCTTTTTTGGCGTTCTCTTTGCCCGGCATTGTGTAGGTGTTCAGACGGATGAAACTCAGGGGCTGAATACAGGGGAGTGAGCAAGATAAAGAAACATGAGTAGAGAGTAAGAAGGTAAAGAGCTCGAGAACAGAGGGAATACGTGGCTGACTTTAGAGTGATTGCCAAAGTGAGTGGTGCTTTGGCATTTGTGATGTTTGAGAACTGTCAGTCACTGTCACTTCCACCAACTTCTCCCAAGAGCGCTAAGGCTCAAGAGAGAACAAGGATGATATCATTGTCAGTTCAGGATCTCAGATATCATCTTCGCGAGGGTTTGAACGGTCGCTAATCCATTTTGATACAGGAGTCCCTTCGTCAACGTTTGGAAGAGGCCGAGCACACCATCACAGGACTGAAAGCCGCGCACAAGCAAGGTTCATATTTGCCAAACCAATCTTTCCGACCTGAAACTCTTATGTTTTATTCAAAGTTGAAAACCGATTCGCTGTGATAAATCGCTGCAGGAATAATCCGATGTCTCTCCCGCCCCTCCCGAAGTTTGTCTTCCTTCATGCCCGATAAAACCCATTTGCGTAGGCCCAGTCATGGAGCTCGATTCTCTTTGCCTCCTCTAGGAAATACCAGACGAAGTGTTCCCAAGATTCATTTATAAGCCTTTGTTCGGCACCCCGGGCTTCTAAATTGTGAGCTGTTCTTGTTTTCTCGATGGCTGAGGCTGGGTTCTTGAGATCGTCCCAGAACTCGTCGGTTGCTCGGCCCAGGCGAACTGTTTCCCCAATCCACCAGTTCAGAGCGTCGCTCCGTGTGGGAGGGTTATCCCATATTGATACCTGTTCCGAAGAGTGGTCAGTAAGTCGGGTGTCGTCACTCTCTGAAGATGGTGGCTCAAGCGGTGTGGTACCCGTCTACTTCTCTCTAGAACTGCTGTCTTCTTCATCAGCAGGATAGTCATCTTCTGGTTCCCAGGGAAGTAAATCCCTTTGGCTTTGGTTAGCTGCTTGTTCAACAAAGTTGAAATGGCCATCTTACGTGAACCACAGATACACGTCTTCAAGAGCCGACTTTATCTAATAGGCAGTATCTGTATCAAGTTAGTGGAAGATCAAGTCGGCTTATCTCATATTACTACGCTTGTTTCTCTTTATGGTACGGTGACGCCTTCGTGATCTTTGATGGTTGCGACTTCGAGACATTATTGAGTCTGGAGTTATGGCGGTGACAGTTCGTGGACTAGAAGAGCTTTCGTAGGTTCTGGTCGAGTGGCTCTGGTATGTAGTGACTGATAAATGATGGTTCTGATGATAAAAGGAGTTCAGTAGATGAGTTCACGAAAGAGATGTTTCCATGGTTGGATGCAAGATGGGTGGAATCAAAGTCCAGGTTGCATTATGTTGAGGGCCAAAGCTGACTCTTGCTTTTGGGGAGTTCAACGGAAGGTCTTTAGCAGCCATTCACGGCTACCGGCAGTTTACAATCTTGCAGTCACCGTCCAGTCTTTTCCTAACTAAACATGTTCCTCTTCCTGCTTTCCTCTTTCTCACCTGTCTTGGATGACTACTTCCGATGCCAGTGATGAAGACAGTTCTCTGAGTTTTTCTTGGGACATAGCATCGTCATCGTTCGATTTTTCTCATGTGGATTGATTGATCACCAGCTCCGCATAGTTATCATCAAAACGATGGTGATTGAGGCTGGGATCCTTGAATGATAATCGCTTTCCAAGGAAGTATTAGAAAGAAACCAGTAAGCAGCAAAATCTGTTTCTGTCTGCCATTTTACCTCATCCAGAGCATTACCGTGAACTGTCTTGCCTTAGTACTGATTCGTCGTAGTACTGTAGGGTAGGTTGGCAGGTGACTGTCCCGGAATTGTGGATCTAGCACCGACAGACACCGAACCGGAACCCCACTACGCCGGAAGTTAATTGACCTCACATGTCGAACTTGAAGTTGTTGTTGCTGATCCAAGCCGCCACAAGATCTCACATACAAATTAAATGCTAGATTAGAGTGATCTATCGATGGGTCGGACTATATTACACGGTGGTATTTGGAAGAACAGCCAAGCTTACCGTAGCTCGCTCTGTCTAACATGCCCAGAAATAGCTATCCACCTCAGGCGACACAAGGTATCCAAGCTGTGCGCAAGCGTGACTACCACACAAGCATAACACACATTGATGATAACATAAGATTCCATCAAAAATAGATCACGCTTCTGTAGATTTCATCGAAATATATAACCACTTCATCACAAGCCTAGGCCAAAACTGGCCAGCCAATGCAGCGCTCGAGAAAGACCACGATCTGTCGAAGGGACATTTATCGCTGCATCGTGAGTATCGCCATTATTCTTGCTGGGTAAATCGTAACAAGATGGCAGCCCGGATGGTGTGCTATCCGGAGCTCTCGGGGGGTTTTGGAGAGGACGATGTATGAAGCAGCGGGAGCTTTCATTGAAGGTAACGAATACGGGCTCAGGATGTGTCCAAGGCCACAAAGGCTTGGGATCAACGCCTTCAACTGCAAGGAGGAAACGGTCAGTAAGGGGTCGGCTTGTTTGAGGAGTGATCGGGGGACTCACGCCAGAGACGCCAATATTCTTCGTCGATGAGATAAAGCAAGTGCTCAGTCTCCGCCTCTGTCCAATCCTTTGCTTTAATCATCGGGAGAGCCGTAATAATACTCGCCCGAGCTTGGATTCGTACTGCAACTTGCAATACTGGGTCGTCGTGCCGTGCCCAAGCGAGACAGGCGTTGACATACTCTGTTCTTTGAGAGCTCGTGGGGTTATCGCCCGGCCAAGGCTCCGAGAAGGCTTTGAACCTTGCAGCTGGGATGGGAGGGACATAGTCGAGATGAGGGACTGGTTCATCCTTGTTGATGTCTGGTATGTACGCTGTGACGTCCTCAGTGAGGGAGTCGTCGGGCCAGCTACAGTCTGTAGGCGAGGACATTGATGGTTCAGAGGTTGGTACTAGGTACTAAGTTGGGAGCTGAGAATAGCAGGATAGGCACTTTAAAGAGTTGAGGATATGTTTATGATGAGCTTGATTAAACTTATGATGAGTTTTGTAAAAGCTTGAATGAGTGACAGCGGAGTTTGGCAAGCTAAGGTAGGTACCCTTGGGTAGCGGGCAGGTGCAGAATAATTTGGCGCCTTCCGTTTGCTGGGCTGCTTACCGTTTGCCATCCACAGCAACCAAAATTCATCCACCTTTCACCTTCATATCCCCCACCACACCCGCGCTTCTGCCTTCTTCCTCATTCACCTCAATCCTCATCTGCACGACAGCAGGTGAATTTCCATCACGATGCCCAAGTCTGCTCCTCCTCGTCAGGGCAACTTCCGATCCAACCCCTACGGAACTTGGATCTCCCCCGGATTTGCAGGTAGTCAAAACACCTATTACCCAAGTCCTTCCTCTCGCTTTGACGACCCGCCTTTCGGCATGCAGCAGCGCGCCTGGGGCCCTCCGTCTTTGGGCTCTCCCGAGCAGCCTTATGATGTGATTATACCCCCTCCTGAGTTGAACCGCGGCCAGCGTGTGGCCCCCGTTCCTCCACCTCCTCCGTACAGCACTGAGACTACCGAGCAACGCTCTAAAGACGACTTTCTTGGAGGTCCCTCGACCTCTGCCGCGGCTGAGAACCCAGGAGCCCAAGACTTCCAGCCTGCCCAGGACTTCAAACCTGCGCAACAGTTCTGGTCCCCGCAGACCCAGCTGTTCGAGAGGCAGAAGCAGCCTCTGAAGCAAGTTGACAGCATGGTCCTCCAGGCTGTGACTCGCAACAGCCGTTGGGGCAAGAAGGCCCCTGACCTGCGTGTCATCAGCAACAGCAAGGGAGGTGGCACTCAGTGCAATGTCTACAGCAAAGTGCCCTCCGTCGCCAAGACGATCTCCTTCAACGTCGATGACGAGGAAGCGCTCCTCAAGGCCTATCGCCACGTCAAGGCGATGAATCCTTCCGCTCCTGTCGGAGGCATCATGTTCAGCATTGGTGCAAAGGGCGACCGCAGCCAGGTTGACAACATCAGCTGGAACTCTTTCGCTGGCCGCTCTGGTCTTGGTAGGAGCTTCTCCATGAACCTGAATGGTGACAATATTCAGGTCTTTCGCCGTGAGTCTGCTTCTGCATTGTGCCATCAAGTATATCGTGTAATAAAGATTAGTAGCCCGGCGCTAAACAGTGCGTCCTTATCTCTGCATCATTTCTAGCATCATCTCTCTACATCAGGGGTTGAGTTGGAAAAGACAAAGGCTACGAACGAGCATATAAAACAGTATACGAGGGGAAATGGCATGCATATTGATGACAGAAGTCAACAATCGTGAGATAGCGAAGTATTAAGGACGGGAGGACTTCCTGCTAGCAATAAAATTCTGTCTGTTCTGTCAATATTGATCACTTCTCGACTTGTGATGTCAAAGAGAAAGCTTCCTAGATTAGGATGAAAGGTGACCAAGACACATTAATCTGTACATTATTCAACCTCAAGCCCTGGAACCTATCGTTATCTCCTGAAGCCAACTATCTAACAACTGTAGCAGTCACCTCTCTCATAACCAGTCCCCTAAAAAGATCTCTCATACTTCGTATCAAAATGGGCCATGTCCCCCATGCTGTTGTCTCCATGCTCTCGGTCCAGTTGGAGGATTGAACTGCGAACCAGGCTGTGGCTGATTCTCAATACCAAGCCAAGCTCCTCCTTGATTTCCGGCCTGTCTTTGTGGCGCAGATGAATGAGGTTGGCCGCGGTGCCCATGGCGGCGCTCTCTCTCCTTCTTGGCCAGGAACTTTCGCTTCCGTTCCCGGTCTCGGGCTCTGTCCCTCTGCCCCTTGCGCTTTCGTGGGCGACCACCTGCAACCTGAGGAACGTTGTGGGTCTGTTCCGGTTGATCCTCTAGCATCCCTTCGTCAGATGATTCAATTGATATGACCTCTCTGTCTTCAATGACATTCATTCTAGGCTCTTGTGCCGGACCTGGGTCAGGCTGTGTGACGAAGGGGCTTCGGACGTTCGACTGGGCTCTGTTGCGCTGGTTCGCGAGAAACGCCTGGAATGGATTAAGATGATCCCTGTGATCAGCTATAGTCCTGACCAAGTCGCCAGCGTCGGGGTCAAATAACCGACGGATAGGATTGCTCTCTGGTTCGAAATGTCCCACTGGTTGAGGATTCCTAGGAAAGCCACCCAAAACTGCATTGTTGGTCAGCAAGTTGTTATTGGCTGGGACTCCCTGTCCATCAGCCTGATGATACAACATATCACCTTGGGTGGGAGGCTGGTTTACTGCTGCATTGCAGAGCTTCCTCCTCTGAAGCTTCATCCAAACCCCTTTGTATGCCTCCAATAGCTCCTCCAGTCCTGAGGGGTAACTTCTCAAGGTTCGAATGGCGCAATATTGCAGATAATGAGCCTCGCAGGAGATGTTCATACTACAATCATTCAAGCGGTCCAAAGCGCTGATCACGACACCCAAGTCTCCAGTCCTGACCAGCAAAGTTTCGGTTGATGTTGGTACTGCGCTTACCCCAACCTGATCAGCTATCAACGCCAGAAGCTTGGCGTGAGGTGTCACAAACACACCAGCAGTTTTAAATCGTTCTTGATGGAAGCGAAAGCGCTCTAGGACTGGAGAACCTGAGAACGGGCCCAGATTGCCACAGCCGAGGAGGCTCAAGATGTGGGCCTCTTCCGCAGAGAACCCCTCGCCGTTGTCTGTCTGGCAAATGACTGTCCATCTGATAACGATGGGGAGAAACCGGTACGCATTTGTCTCCTAAAACAAAGGATGTGTCATGATTCTCTTGAGCTTGTCGCAGAAATGTAACGTCCACAAGGGGTTGCGCTTCATTTGTCCAGCATGCATGAAGCTATCGCTACCGCTATTGTCGAATTTGAAGTCGTGATACATGGATAGCAAAGGTAGAGGATCAATGTTGCAGAGATGAAAAGAGATCTTGAAGATCGAGGAAAGATGGGTACCACGATCCGGCAAGCGCTGTATTGCAGCCTTGATTACACCATCGTCCCAAGAGGCGCCCAACTCATCTTCTTGATCCTGGCTCCAGGTGTGAGAATCGATAAATTTTGCGAGCTCATACTGCTCTTCTTCTTTCGTTCTTTCCTTGCTGATGGAAACAGACTTTCTGTCCTTCTCCCTGGTCAAATGGACCGAGTTTCGATAATCCTTGATGAATTCCGCGACAGCTTGGTTCTCATATTTGTCGGGCGAAAGCAAAGCATCCTCACTGCCAAGCTGTGATGTGTCGATAGCTCGGTAAGGAGAGTCTCCATAATTGCTGGGAATGTATCCGTCACCCATCCAACTCTGGTGGCTGTCATTTCCATCATCCAGCGGTTGCACTGGCGAGGGAAATCGTGTCCGCGATACACGGGCGGCATTTTCAGCAGCGATTGTCTTCTTGTTCTTGGACCCTCGTGGTCTTCATCTTCCTCTGCGTACGGGGAGTGCTTGATCAGGCGTTGAGGTGGTGTCGTTCACAAGACTGCCGGAAAGACTCTGGCTCCCTTCTCCAATCTCCGTCCCGGTGTGAAGATTCTGGGGAGTCACAGCTACCGCCGCGCCCTGTGAACCTGTGACTGACGGCGGATGATCTTCATCCATTCTTTTTGTTTTATATTGTCATAGAACTTAATTTGTCCGTGTGCGCTGTTGCGCAATTCGAGGAGGATGTTGGTGAGGTTAAGAAATGAAATCTGAAGAGAGGCCCACCGGCTGAGGCTGGTTTACCAGACTCTGGCCTAAAGTTAGGGGCCGTGCTGTGATGCGAATGCAGCTTTAACCCCAATTTCACAGATGGCCCCTTTCCAGCCCGTGTTAGCCATTGTCAACAGTCAAAGCGGTATTAGGGATCCCGGTAACCCGTCTTGGCCGTCCACGATAGTGTCAGCTCAGAAGGGTACTAACGAATAGGGGAACAGTCCACGGTGAAAGTGTTTCATAGGTACCGCGGTTTGTTCACAACGGTAGTGAAATTGGCTGCTTGCAGTGCGAATGGTTAGTCTATTTAGGCCCAATAAAGCAAATGGCACATGTTAAAATCCTGACATATAGCACACAGAACAAAGAAAGAAAGGTTGGTGGCGCATGCCTCTTGCTCGCCATCAATACAAATGACTCAAAATTAACAAACATGGTGAGTATGTGAGATCCTTGTATTCTTCATGCTTTCATATGTTTGATATGTTGATATCACCCAAAAGACTGCAGTTGCCTATTTGGTCTTTGATAGCTTCATTGAACCCCATATAAGACCAAGGTGCAGTGTGACAAACGGATAAATACAAGACCATTGCTTCTGTTCGGCTTCTGTTCGGACACGGGAGGCGGAATAAATTTGCCATGACCATCTACTTTGAAGAGACGTGAAGTGAATTGAGATGATACGGGACGATATCTTTCACGAGAATAAACCTGGTTTTTTTCTTCTATGAAGCCTTGCTGTTTCAGGGTTCATCTCCTTGACATGAAATTAGGACTTGAGGAGACAATCCTTATCGTCGACGTTGAAGGAGATCGTCTTGGTGATGAGTGCGATTGCTATACCTGCCTTGGAACTACCCCGGCTTGGATTCTTCCAGACAACCACTGGACCTGATTAATCTCTATATTGTTCAAAAGAACTCGATGTGCATGCATATACCTATGCACTCACCTAGATGGACGAGTGTTATAACCACAGAAGGCTTTCTGCGAAATTTCGAAGGCTAAAGGTACAAAGAGCTCTCTGCCCAATTCACTCGGCACTGGAATATTGTCAGTACTTCGATAGACCTTTCGCTTCTCTAAATTTTTAAATACTGATATCTCACACCTAGGTTAGAGCCTGACACTAATTGGACATTGAACCATCAGTCGACGTCCACCTCTCTCTCTGATATAACAAGGGCCGAGTTTGTCCAGCATCTCTGACCCATATAGAACTACATCACCGAGTCTTTATATATGAATTTACTTTGGAGCGGTGCAATAAACTCCCATCAATAGAGTCATAGTAGAGGTTGCGACCCTCGACGCGCGGCAAGTGCCGCTGCTCAAGGACCTAGATGAGGAAGTCTGGATCTTCCAGAGACTTCGGCACTTTCAGGAAGCCCATACCCTCAACGATCTGGAAGATTCTCTGGAGTTTCTTCCCAGTCAAGTCGAGACATGCATAGCACCTGTCATCGTAACCATTGGGTGAAGGCTTCAAACACACCTTGCAACAGCTCCATACAAGCTGGACGATGGAGGTCGAAAGCAAAGCAAATTCTATGGCATCAATCAATCGCCGTGATGGAAGTTATCTAAAACTTTCCGCCGGGGACGAAAAGGGCATTGTATTTGCCACCTCTTCCTCAGAACAGCGACGGGAATTCGTCGTACGATTTGCAGCAATGTCGACCAAGGCCTTGCATCCTTTTTGACAATAGGGACGAGATGACCGCCCTGGAAGATATCCAAGCCAGTTTTCTTTGATGACACGGACTTATTGCCATGGATGGATAGGGAGTGATCATTCAGAATACCAATTCCTTTGTTCCCAACCAACAAGTGATCCCTGCTCCCGCCCCCTCCCCACCCCGAACATCCAGACAAAGAATGATGGATTGGAATGACACTGACAGCGACGAATATGTTAAGGTCCAAAAAGAAATAGTTAGTACACATCGTTTCAATGACAAGGGGGAAGTAACTAACAATAGTCTAGTACTGCAAACACCCCCGAAGCCGTTGCGATAACAGTGGTGCCAACTTCAACAAAGAGTCACCTACTGACGCTCTTATGGCTACCAATCTGTTATTCTTCTTGAATATACTTCTGCAATAAGCTCGTTAATCTGTTCAAGTCGTTCGGGTTCATAACCGTGAAATTATGAATGTTGAGTGTTCTGGAGGCGTCCCATCGCCCCATGGAGCATCTCACATCAACACTATACTAAATTGCAAACAGATACGATCCGACGAAGGAGTGGGACTTGACTTTGTTTAATTTGGAGTCCAAATTGTGGAAGTTTCTTTGTTATACCAGTACCGGCTCCTGAAAGATGTATAATACCCATCGATGCTCCCACCCAGTCTGCGACCAACTCAAAAGCAATACCAGTATCCATCTCTACCCTATCAGTACAGGCAAACAAAATGGCCTTTCAGGAAGCCTTCGATAATGTCCTCGCCGAGATCGATGATTGGATCGAACTCCCTAAGCTAGAGGGCGACATCTTCGGCCATCTCAAGTTCAAGGCCGCTGTTGGAAACATCTTTGAGATCCCGGACAAGTTGTATCTCCGGAGACTTCTCTATGATACCAAGATCGTTGTTGTCGTCGCGGAAAGTAAAAAGGCAATGATGGATAAGAACCTGATGCCCAGAGTCACCGCAACCAGACGAGCAGCTTTACAAGATGGACAACTGGTCACATCAGATGTGGCAGTCTATTCGTACGGCGAGCTTTTCACTCTTCTCAAGAGCTTTCGAGACCCTCTCTTCTGGAATCAAGCTTCCCAGAACTTCTGTCATCCGTTCACAATGTTCTTGATGGACGTCGACCCTGATTTCAGTGCGGAATTTGTCCTGGCGCTGAACGCTGCGACGGTCTTCGCTTCCACATTCAATGACAATCAGCAGAACCCAAACACCGTTGTGAGGCTAATGACCATGTCATCTGAGCGCATCCACCCATTCATCACCAAGTTGTTCAATCACTTCGATTACTGCCAGTTCTTTGAACTACCCGAACTTGAAGATCGCTACGCCCCCAAACACGTTGCCTCGGCCGACATGAACAAAGTACTGCGCAAGATCAAGTCGTGGATCGGAAAAGAAGGACAAAATCAGAAGAATACGATCATCACTTTCTGCGGAGAGGATCTTATGCCTGATGAATGGCGCGGAGACCCGTTCATCCAGGACTTCAGACAGGTCCAAGTGATCCACCCCGGGATTCTAGACATCATCAAGGCCAGCAATGAAAACATGCTGATTTCTTTTCCCGAGACCTTTGAGGCCGACTTCCCTCTTGAGATTTCTGGAAATGTGCACATAGTAGGAAGCGTTGTGCGGAGACGACGTATTTTGGATCGGCAGACTGGCCACGAGGTTGAAGTCACACTCAAGCTGTCGAAGCGTGAGCGCGAAGCCCAGATATCTGCGGCGTCGTGGTTCAACATCGATGACACGAAAGTCCTCTTCTATGCACCTGCAAACTACATTACGTCTCCCAAATTCGATTTCCCTCGTCGCATGAAGTTTGCCTGTGAGCAGATTGACGGATTTGTCGCGGCATGGACGGATCTAGAAGACTGGCCTGATCAAACGTTCGAGATTCTTGAAATCTTGAACATCGAAAACGGAGGTACTAATCAGAATAATGCCCTTTCTGCCACAGCCGCGCGCGATGGCATTGACTATTATGATATTGGGGCTGCTCTCGATCAAACTTGGAAGCGCTTGCAGGTCCAGGGCCTCATTGGCCTCACTTTTACTGATTTTGCGCTTGGTACAGCCATCCCTGCCGACCGTGCGAGGTTCTTCCACGACCTCAACCAGGTTACAATGCATAATGGCAAGGCCGCACATGCCACGGCGATTCAATCTGCGCCAAATCTCAGCCAGCTCAAGATGCACCTGGTTGCGGCTCTGTGGGTCGGCATGAAGCGACTAGTCGAAGTCGATTGGCAAGACTACAACGGGAATGTCGACCTGGAAATTCGAAGCCTTATTGACTTTAGCAGCGCCGCCGCAATTGCTCGGTACGGCACCCTATGGTCCAAGCTGGGCTTGATGGAGGCAGTCTGGGCGAAGCATGCTGCAGGCTTTTGTCCCAACAGCACTGCTTCACATGTTATTGATGGCCGGATCTCAGCCTCCACGTTGGCGAGGTCAAAGTGGATGACTTACAGACAATCTATCTCCGCTTTGGCAGCCCGTGAAGGGATTGCAATGCCTTCCGTCGATGGCTTCTTCCACAGAGACTTCAAAATCGAGGAAGACGATTATAACCAGCTGTGTCGGCACTTCATGCGGGCGTACTCGAACCAGGTCGCCATAGTCACGAAGAGCAGAAACAGGTGGGAGATAGTCGACTTTTCATCAGGAGAACATCTGGAATGCACGGATGACGTTCTGCATCTGGTCAATTGGGCCGAGCTCATTCAGCGGGAGGAAGGCTCTTCTGTGCTTGGATTCTATACTACAGCGTCTCGAGCCTCACGGAGGGCTAGAACCAAGATCTCTGACTGGAACTGGATCCCCGCTAGGCTCTGGGAAGACTGGGACCGGACTCTCAGATCCAATCGTCACAAGGGAACAGAGGCTTTCAAGATGCAAGGGGCCTCTGGCCGGTCTCTTGGGTCTCACAGGAATCCCGACGAGGTTTGAGAGACCAGTGTACTTTGTACTGCCATATGTGAGTCCATTGTTCGTCGTAGGGGTACGATAAGAACTGAGTGTCAGGCCTTTCGGGCATGGGGCAGCAGGGCTTTGAGTTTCCGTCTGGTGGAATGTTTGTGTTTTCATCTTGTACTTGAATAGCTTGATATAGATGCCAATATTGTATTGCTCTTGGATACGTAGAAGTTTACAGTCTAGGTATTGATAGATCCCAAGATGAGTGAAGGCAGAATTGCTTGACATGGTGAAGTGAAATCTGTGAACTATTGTGTAGAGCTTACCCAGGGTGTCAAAGACACCTCTCAGCGCCTTCTTGGTGCCCTATTCTTAGCTCCTTCTCCTAATTCCACGCTGAGAGGGGCCCTCGTATTTCAGTCTGTCAGTAAGGAACGACCTTCAGCTGTTCAATTCAGCTGACACTCAACACCCTCATTTCGTTTCGCTTTCTCTATCACCATTCATCATCTTCCGTCTAGGTATTCTTACCTTAGGTATACACAACATCGTACGTGAATTCGTTACTCATTGAGCCAAGATGGAGGATGGCAAACTTCCTCTCGAAAGTCCATATCAAAATCAAAAGATCTATCCACGCCCTGACAAGACCATAACCTTCTCTCGACAAGGAACACTTAATCGGTTTATCCTCCCAAAATACTATGAGCCCAGAGATCCCTGGCACAACTACGTTGATAGCTATTGGAAGGTATACCGCACGCAACTGCAACATCTCCCCAAGGGAGGGGATAGGAACCATCGAAGGATGACCATCATCAATCCCGACAAAGCGTCGCGCCAAACAAATATCATCCACTACATCGGCGACTTGGCCGTGGTTGAAGAGAACTTCTTCGGGATTGAGATTCTTTGGGTTGGAAACGTGGACAATGAGACCAGTCTGAGTGACATGTGCAGAGACATCAATACTTACCTGAAGCGGAGGTTTCGTGCAGCAAACAAGATTTCCTTCACAATGGGTGCCAGTCGCCGACCATTCTGTCGTGCACCGGTAACTACTATCGATGTGGCTGCTACTATCAAGAGTCATTTCTTTGGAGATTTCCCAGATCTTCCAAGCGGTGAGAGGTTCGTACCCAATGTCATGGTGCGGTCGCGCCAGTGGGATGACTTGTGGTCTGGTCAATGCGACAGTTAGGGAAAGCTCATTGGCTACTACAAGCAACTTTCCAGCTCATACGTCAGTTTTATCCTTAGTTTCTATATCCCAGTAGATAGAAGCGACCCAAGAGCACACGAAATCATACAGAAACACTACATCCTGATGGGACTCTACCTGTGGTCGAACGCCCGGCTTGTTAGAAATGGTCAGCAAAATGGAAACGGCGTACCAAGCGAAGATGGAGAACCTAATGGAAAGGAGGTATCAATTCGGAACGGGATATCTCATAGAAACAATCATCCGAACGGGAGCAGGATCCTAAACCGGAACACCTATTCGAATGGAAATGGAATCCTTGATGGAGATAATTATTCGAATGGCAATGGTTTGCCAACTGGAAACGGCGATCGCATTGTAGAGTTGGAGGATGACGAAGATGATGAGGAGGTTCCAGGGTTAGTTGTTATTGGAAATGAGAAGGCTGTCGTCGACGAGGACGCCATGGATGAGGATGTCTGAAGGCAGTAGAATTATGTACTGGTAGTGGATTGGGGATGGTTCGAGCTGTTGAAGGACCGCTTATATTAAGCAACCATTAGTATCAAATAGACAGGTGACTGAACACAGAGATCTCTGTTGCACTGATATCTCGATTAATGCTAAGTTGGCGATAAAGGCTAGTACAGTCGAAGACTCAGACGTCCCTCTGGAGTCTTGTGTAAGCCACCAGAAACGAAACAAAATACTAGACACAAAAGGATAGGATATAATCAGATACTATGAAAGATAGATTCGAGTCTATGTTCAATTGCTCAAGTCGCTTGATGGCCGGTCGAAGCTCAACAAATGCCTGTCTGCTCTAAGGGTGATCACGTGACTTGCCGTTATCGTCACCGTGCAGTCCGCTCTCAGCTCCGAGAAAGTAAACAACAGGAAATTGCGCGCGATACTAGATATCTACACACAACAACAATGGACCTGCAACTGGACACAGAAATACGAAATGTTCTCGAATTAGTGCGCAGCTCTATGCGCACAAATGGAACGCCCCTTGAAGCTGCGATCCGAGAACTCAGACGTGTCACTGAGTCAGTTCAGAATGCGAAAGACAGTCATCACCCCAAGTGCCTCCTTGATGAGAAGATTGGCAAAGATGCATCTGAGGAAAAGGATCAGTTTCGCTTCGAGGATATGATGAGTCGCCTTTAGAAGAGGCTTGAACAGTTTCCAGATGGCAAACAGTTTAGGGAGATGGAACGGCAACTTGACAACAACATCAAATGCCTGAGGGGTTTGAAGGCAAAGTCTAAGAAGATACCCAAACGCAGAACCAAGTTCCAGAGCATTAAACCCCCAGTAAGTCAGTGAAAGAAATATGTATCCGGTGCCATAGCTAAGTCAATCACCAGAAGCCACCTCAGAAGCCCATCATTCCGGCACGAAAAGGGCTCACTCGCAGAGGTCCCAGCAAAAGCAAGAGCCTTGACACGGATAGACGAAATAAACGTCTCGAGCGCACCAAGCGACAACTGGAGAAGGAGAATGTTTCAGCGCTCTATGAAACAAGTAAATTGCGACAGGACCTCCGAAAGCAGAGGAGGGCTCTGGCCAAAGAACGATCAGAGAGTGCTCGAAAGAGCTTGGAGATCGACCTCTTGAGAAACGACAACATAACTGCGCATCAGAACCTGAACGACAAGCAGACAGCTCTCAAATAGGCTCAAGAGCGATGTCAGGAACTTGAAGCTTCTTTGCGATCACAGAACGAGGCCACTCACGCAGCGCAAGATCAATACGCAGGAGAACCCCCCATCACCGTAGACGGAAGCAATTTCGATGAAGTTGGCGATCTAGACGACATGATTCCCTCAAAGCCGAGCTCTCCCGACGAGAAGGGGAACAAATTCAACGAGTACGAGAGGCACATTGCCACGCCACCACCAAGCCAAAGACGCATATCTTTGGTTACGACTGCCGCAACACCACCAGAGACACCTGTGGCTGGCCCTTCGAACAACCTGATATTGATTGGTGGCTATTTCCCCGTCGTGGAAGACGAAAATTTTGATGATAAGATGGAGGAAATCTTTAGAGGCCACTTGAACGTCGGCAGAGTCTTCAGGCGATTCAGAGAATTCCTTGAAACAGGACATGAGAACTCGTGGTACTGCGTTCAAGATATCGTCAAGTATGGATACAGCTTCGGTTCCTGGAATGACAACATCTGCGAGAATGGGGAGCATGATGGCGTTCGTTGCAGTCAGGTCAAGGTTACGGTGGTCGACTCGATCAGACGGCTTCGCTTCAAACACGATGAGGATGTGAGACCGAATAACTAGCAGGACCTGTACCCCGAACGGTTGGTAACGACTCGGATCAGTTGATTGGAAGGCTCTTGAGTGAGGTTGAGGAAGATATCTGATGAAAGTTGAGAGTGTTGGAGTTTTATGTGCTGGAATATTGCCGTCGTGGACAATGGAATTTTGGGCAATGGTCATTTCAGGGGAATCACTCGGTACGCTTACGACACCCCTAGCCACCTCCTCTGATGTATGTATTACAAGAATTTCGCAAATACAATGAGAATAACTCGAATTTGCGGAATAATCTAAACAAAACGCTGTAACTGTGGTCGCCATGTTTGTATCCAAATTTTGGTCAAACGCTGTCCTAATAATATCGATACAAGAAACTCCTCGATCCGAGGCTCTCCTCGAACCCATTTAACAACGGCCATCTTGGCGGCGCTCACTGTCTGTAGATAAAAGCACTGTCTCTCCTGGATTGAACAGGCCTGCCTTTGCGTCGAAATCCGTCAAAGACTGGAGGACACTCGGCTGAACTCCTAAACCAGCTTGGGTGACGTGAGGGTTCGTCTTGCCCGGGGTCGTCGTTCCCATCGTCCATGCCTCCCCAGCGACGCTTCTTAGGTCTTTTTGAGGAATCTGAGCTTTCGATATATATTTCTCTTGCGGGCACCCAAAGTCCAAGGGCAAAGGGATGTACTGATACTGCTGGAAGTATCAAGTGGCTTGTCATACAGTTGCCGCAACATTTCATATCCCCTATTGAACTTCATTCGGCATTCGACAGTTCCATCCGGATACCATGGCCACTGCCGTTGTTTCAGGGTGACATGACCCGGAGCTTTTGGAGCTAGATTAAAGACAGTAAGTATCGTATTCAAGATCAGAGGGTATGGGGTGTCAACCATTGTAACGCCACATAAAGAAGTCGATAGCAATGTCTAACTCTCGCTTCTCTCGATACGAACCGATCGTGGACAGCGAACTACCCTTAGAAGACTTCAAGATAGCTTGTGTTCTCTGGCGCATCTCCCACTAATTGACTGCGAAATTCTTCCATCGAAGCCATCGTTCGAAGAGCAGGAACATGAAGCGGCGTCTTTGCTGTATAGTTGGATTGTATCCGGGGAATTGATTGACCTTTGCAAATGGCTTGTTGAAACTCCTTGGGGGGGTCTGGGGCCGGTTCTTAAGGTAATCTGCTGGCCGTGCTTCGGTTTCTCTTGGTTGATTTTCGCCTATGCATTGGCAGTACTCCCCCTCCTCCTCCATGGTGATGATTAGCGATAGGTAGGTAAAAGAATGAGAATAATTTTGTGAATGTAAGTAAAAGCCTGTCCCATTAGTGCAAAAGTTGCATTTTCATGGTGGAAAGCCAAGGGCCGGTATTAGTTGTTGACACTACCTTACCCATCACCTGGCAGCTGCCTGACAGTCGCACCTACCTCACACGCCAATCTTCCTTCCTTTCTGATTCTCGACTCAACTCAATAAAAACAAACGAATTTTTCGTAAGAGCACACACTATAACTACATGACAGATACTAACTTACAGATAGACGAACAATACGAGAGGGGGAAACGGCGGTCATTCATTCCGCGCGGGTCCTTATGATAGGCCTCGGAACGAGAGTCGTGGTCGTGGACGTGGTCGTGGACGCGGTCGAGGACGCGGCAGAGGAGGTGTTCGAGGCCGTCGTGGTCGTGGGGGATTCAACGCCCAACTCTGTTGGTGGTCGTTGAGGCTACACACCATACCCGGCTGGAGGTCGCGGTCGTGGTTTTGGTAGGGGTCGTGGAGCTTTCGTCTTCGATGGAGGTAACGGTCCGGGTGGCTACCATCCATTCCAGAGAAGTGGTTGGGGTCGTGGAGCTGGAGCTGGAGGGCCCAACTTCTATGAAGGCCCAGGTCGTGCTGCTGACACGACTTGGCCCCAAAAGAAAGGCCAGTCAACACAGATACATGGTTGGAATCAGACTGTACAGGGGTCGGGAAGTGGTTCCATATCTGGTCCAGTCAACAAAGACTCCAAAGGTGGTACCCAGCCGTCAGCAACTCAAGGAACCATGAATGCGGACCCAATACAATACTTCCTGGGTTTCTTCAAAGGGCACCTGTCCGATGATGAGGGTCGTTAGATGGGTCGCCATGGTCATAAAGGAAGATTTTTCTGACGCAACATCTGCCATGGGTGGGAATAAGATGTGAAGGATTACATATTACGGGACTTTAATGGCTCTGGCCATGTTGCATTTTATGGCAACTTACTGGGTCATCATTTCTGCAGTCAGAAACCGGTCGTGGAAGAGGGTGTTGAGCCTGTCGAAGTCTTTTCGCCGGTCTATGGATGATAGGGCCACCATGTAGTCGGATGCCAGGTCGAGTCTTGGTGTCCAGTCCCTCTGCGTATATCGGGAATTAGTCAAGCTAGGCCTTACCTTCAGAGGCCCAGTCAACAACTGCAACCCTTCTGAGGCCTTTTCAAAGAGGCGAGATGCTGGCCAATTCGGATGGCAGTAAGAACAATGATAGGCCAGAACATGGCATGGCCTAATGGATGCCGGTCAGGCTCCCCGCAACATCGTGTTTACAGACTGAACTAGAACGAGTGACGGGTTTACAGTATTCTGTCCAAACGTGATTCCGGATCAAGTTCATGGGCCATCGAAAGAGGCACACCCGACGTGCCGAAGCAAGGGCATCTACTTTCCCAAAACCAACCAAGCAGTATCGCGATTGGTTATGCAAAGACTCCGACGGAAAGGGGGAATATCTGGATGCATTGACAGTTGGACATGAGATGGTCAAAGAGAAGGATAGGCGTTTACAATGCAATTGACGTGAAGAACATATGCTGGTTTTGCCACATAGATGAACAAACTGTGACTGATGCTTCAACCCCAAGATACCGTCACCAAGGTGGGTTGTGCAATGTGTTTTCTCTCTTCGCTAGCTCACAGATTCTCCATCACGTTCATCGCGGCATCTAAGAGGCCTTGGGTGCCATCGGGTTACTCTGGACTTTATTTCAGTGCCCTTCTACATCTATCAAACTTGGGCAGTGTGTTGTCAACATCCGTCAAGTCTGCAATGTTAAGTCGTTCTCCCACGCCGCAAAGCTGTCGATATTGGTCCTGATCCGTCCAGTTGTTAGTTCTTTGCATTCGGTCTTAGAATCCCACTCACGAATCGATCTTCTTCTCGTTTTTTGGTAATTCTCGTGAGAGGACCATCACAACAGAGAGACGCTAGAAGAATCTTGAAGTTCATTACTGATGATTGGTCCTGAATCATATTGAACGCAAGGCTTTTGATGGCCCGCTTCCAGGTTCGACAGTCTTGGACCAGGTGTCTGGCAGTGGCAGGGCCGGCGCGCAGGTGCGCGCAACCACTTACTTCTTTTATTTTCTTTTCCTACCCCCACCTCTCCCTTCTCCCTCTCTTCTTTTTCTTCTCCGTTAACTTCATCGTCGTCAACATTTCTGCTCTTCTATTACAAAAACAACAACAGCAGAAACAGCAACGATGAAGAACCGAACTCGTGGCAACAGCCGTAGAGGCCTGTCCCGACGCGGACGCGGTCAGTATTCCAGAGGAGGAAACATGGGTCATCCTCAAATTGGAGGTGCCCAAGGGCAAGCGCCTGATCCTGCAAGATATGGAACATATCCCGTTCCAGCGGTGCCTCAAGGCTACCCTCAGGCCTACCAGCCTGTTCCTTTCCCTCCTCCTCCCCCAGTTGTGGCATACCCAGCGTATGGACAAGTCCCTTACGCTGCGCCGCCCTATCCATATGTGTATCCTTCTCCTTACGTCCCGGTGTTGTACCAAAACGCGGTGCCGCCAGGTTATTATCCTTATGCGCATCCTGTGCCTGCATACATGCCTCCACCCCAACAGGGTCAGGTTCATCATGCAGCTCAAGGTCAAGCGCAGCTGCCTCAACTCACACAGGGTGAAGGCGATTATCCAGCTCAAGTCCCAGGCCAACACCATGGTCCCCGTTTGCTTCGCCGCCATCGCAGTCGCGTTCAAGCTCGCGGCCGGGGCAATGGCAGGGGTAACAGGGGACAGCCAAATAGGCGCCTGTTGGGCCGTGGCAATAACTCGGGAGTCGTGAGAGAAAGCTCGGCGCGACAAGCAGCGCAAGTAGCTCAGGGGAGCTCCTCCCAGGCTGGGGATGCAGAGAGCAGTTCTCTTGCCGCTCTTCCAGTTCCAATCGAGCAGCATTCCGATGTGAACAGCCAAGGAATAAAACAGGAGGACACTGAAGATAAATCCTCTCCAGTTCCCCGGTACACTGAGTCAGATGAGGTGAAGAGAGAGCCGGTGATCAAGCAAGAGCCACAATAGGTTTCTGCTCATGGCCACCGGATAAGCTATCGTTGGACCATTAGGTGTTGACAATCCAACACGCCGAAATCTCATGTATTAGTGGATTTGGTAACTGGAGCATATTCTCTTCAACCCTCTGGTCTGGGACAAATGCCCCAAGAGCTCCGTTGGCCATATGGTCCGGGTTCTCAACAAAGATCATCACGAGCCCGTTGGGTGTGGCAGAACTTGCGAACACCAGCGATCTCGTCTGACATGCGTTTTCTGGGTTCTTGGAAAATAATCGAGGGCCCATGAAAACTGCTGAAGCGGTTACGGCCTTTGTAAATGATGAAGGACATGGCCCAAGTAGGCTATTGAATGATGCTTGCCATTGTGCCTTAAGAATATTCAACGGCTCAAAGGTAGAAAACAGTGGTTTTTGTGGCATGGTGCACCAACAAAGAATTGGCGCACTGAACAAGACACCTCAATTGAGGTCTCGTTCTTTTGCACATCAACCATACTTGCAACTTGACGTGAGCCTCGATAAGGAGCATCGGGGAGTTGCAGGAAATAACCCGGAGATTCGCACACATAACCTCAACCATGAAAACAGGGTTAATGCGCGTATCGGTCATTGAATCTTATGATTGGATACAGGGTGTCGCATTTTGCGGAGACCCCGCACGCCATCGCGGGCCAAAGTGATGTGACGGGGAGTACCTCATAACTTTATTGGACACTTCCGTGGTTGACGAGATGAAGTTACCTTCTTTGCACAGAATGGCGTGCTTCCATTTTCTACAGCAGCAACTAACAAAGATGGTCGAAACTTGACCCTTTCCGAGGTGCATTGTAGTGTGCTAGCAAGGGAATAGATTTTATTCCTTGCACTTTCATTTCGCAGAGCGGGATATGACACTTCTGCCCTAAGTCAGTCCAGCCCATAGCCAACATTTCGGAGAAGAGATATCCGCCGTTGAACATTAACCCTCATTGAATTGGAATGTCGGCTCGACAAGTTCTTCAAAGACTCCTAATCAGCAGTGCGAAACCCTGAAATGAAAGCGGCTTGCGTCCAATGTCGAGTCCGTAAGGTAGGTACAAACTTACTCCCCGGTACTCGGTCGGTACTAACTCCTGGAGGTCCGATGTGACGGCACAGTTCCTCGATGCCGTACCTGTGAACGACTCAACTTTCAGTGTTCCTTTGAACAGGACGGTTCCACTGGTCAGTCTGCGCCTCGTATACCGCCAAAATGTCGTGGTGCGAAAGCCTGTCAGGAATGTCGGGCAATGAAGGTCCGATGTTCTGGCGATGTTCCGAAATGTACCAATTGTACGAGGCGAAATAGACCGTGCACATATGTCTCAAAAGCTGGGTCATCAACGACTGAAGCTTCGTCGTCTCGAGATGACTCGGTGTCTGTGACAGCATCTCAAGCTGCTATCTCACCCAGAAAACAACGACCAAGTATCGCTTCAAGCTCCCAATCAATCCCATTTGACTCAATCGAAGAAGTTCCGCCTTTCATTCCCGACGAGGCGATAATATCGCTCGTCAATCAGTACTTCGAGCGGCTCTATCCCCTTTCTGCTTTCTGCTTCCTCCACCAAGCCACAGTCATCCAAAGATGTCACGACAAGACCATCGATAGAGCGCTTCAGTTAGCTATTTGCTCTATCACGGCCATCTACTTTGACCAGTGTCAAGGCGAGCGCGATGCATGGGCTGGAGAAGCTGAGCAGCTCATACTCGACCGGCTCGAACAACCTTCCATTTTCAAGATACAGGCATCTCTCCTCCTAATACGGTACAGAGCTGCTGTGGGACAGTTCCCCAGGGCTTTCATAATGGCTGGACTTGCAGCTAGATGGGCTGCAGCGATACGCCTCAACTACGAACACTCCAAGTTAAGTCCCGTCGCTCAAGAAGTTCGCAGACGAACATTTTGGTCTCTGTCATTGCTTGAAGATAGCTTTTGCGTTGGTCTGAAAGAGTTCGAACTTTTCGACGCCGACACGATCTATCTACAACTCCCCTGCGAAGACGCCGACTTTCAGCAAGAACGACACGTCCCTACTGGATACTTACAGCCTGGAAAGGGGCTCGAGCCAGAGGTCCTGAGAACACGAGCTGCGTTTGTGCGAGTGGCTTTCATTCGAAGAGCGATTGTAAGACTCAATCGACGAATAAACGTGAAAGAGGTCAATCTCCCCGAACTCCTTTCGTCGATGGAAAAGTTTCAGAACGATCTTCTCCGCTTAAGGACCAGACTTGCTCCTTGTGATCAATACCCACCCTCATATGCACAAGACGTTCATTTATCACCACAATACTTTGTAATGGTAAGCATCATTACATGATGCTCTGACTTAGCTAATTCATCTAACTAGCACATGAGCTGGCACTTAACCCACTGCGACCTTTACCGAATTTTCCTCACTGGATATCCTGAGTCTACACCAGACACCATGATTGAAGGGATTTCCGCAGCCGAGAAGGGGTTGATGAAAGACAAGTGCCTATCGCATGCAGAACAAATCGTCAAAGTCTTGTCGGACTTTGTGCAGCATAAGGAAGAAAATGAAATACTTGAGTTTGAAGCAGCTATCTGTACGTACCATGCGGCCAGGTTGGTGCTCTTCGGAACATACACAGGCAAGGACAATACTGGGCTGCCCATGCAGATGGCCATCAATAAGGCGCAGCTGTGTCTGGATGTCATCACACGATACTTTGCATTCTCAGAACAACTTAAATCCATGGTAAGCTTACCCAGGGCTCTTGAGGTTCAAGCTGCTGATATGATAATAGCGACAAGAACTTGAACGAGTTATACAGCAACACAAAGCGTGGCTTGAGTCTTCGGACCACCGCGCCATCACAACAACGACTGATCCAAATCCGGCCCAGTCTTCGAAGCTCGCCAAAGACGCATATATCCGCCAGCGACTCGCGATACACAGTCTTCTTCGACAATCCGATTTTGTCGACGACAGTCATGATGCAGCTCCTGCAGCTCCACCTGAGCCGGAAAGTGAGCAGCAATCGCCTGAACAGCAGGCGAATTGGGGCATCAGGGACCCCGTTACAGATCAAAATTTGATGTTTGGTCTGCCTTATGGTGGAGGGCTGGATTTGAATGCGTGGGCATCGAGTATGGCTGGAAATCAAGATCTGAATGGGCTTTTTACGGATTTTGACGAGCAGTATATGTACTGAAATGGGAGGAGTCCTCTGGGGGGAATTAATGTGATAAGGAATATAATGACACTGATGTTACTCATGTGTGCTCTGCGTGCCATGTCGCTTCTGGCTCAATGTTAGGGTCTAGGCATCACTCCTTTAGGTCCCAATCGCGACCTTTGACCTCAACGTGCTGATACGTACTGCTCCTCATTTGTTGAGAAGCGATTGTAAAAGTTCAGTGAGCGGGAGGCTCTGAACATGGTCACCGGGCTTTGGGTCCACGACAGCCCAAGTAATGTTTGTTCGACAACCTCAGGTGGTATTCACTCGCTGACAAGGATGGCAATCGTAAAGAAGAGCCGCACGTTCATGACCAGAGTGAACTTAAGCCCAGCTGAAAGCCAAGACCTCCAGGTGACATCCTTTCCCCACGCTGCCGAGACGCAGGGTCTTCCTCCACTTCAACGGACCGAGCCGGAAGCAGATCACATACGGGACTCGGCCGGGAAATATGATAATTGGATTAATAGACATATCACAATCTCAGAGAATAGGTCCTAAAGGCCTAGAGCTTAGGAATAATACTTAATACTGTTAGACTAATATGAATATAAGGGTTTCTTATACTAAAGTTTACATATATTAATATTTAAATAAAACTTTGCGTTTTATATTATATATATAAATATAAATATAAAATTCGTTTTTATATTAATTACTCTTAATTTGATAAAAATTTACTATCTTAAGATAAATAGCTTTAAGTAATTAAGTCTCTTACTAAACCGGAAATAAGAATATTAAGTTTAAGTAGTGATTTAGGCACTTTAGAATCATGTGATCTGCTCCTCCTGATTATAGAAGAACGAGATATCAGGAACTAAATCCCAGATGCCCGTCTCAAAGATTCGAACTTGATGCTTTGTTCATCCGCATGTCTGTACAGCTTATGGAATGGCCGTGAACAAGTACGATTCACCTGAGCAGATTAGTTTAGCAACCATTGTTAGTCTGACAGCTAGATTGAACTGCGGGGGAAGAGCTGGGGAGCTCCCTCAAGCTATTGTTAGTGCTCGATGATATCAAGTCGTGTGATCCCCGGGATAGCAAGGGGGAGACCGAGAGAGATAACAATCCAGGTTTTACAATCGCTGGTCAAAGTGTAAATTATACCTCATTCGCCGGTGAAGTTCTGTCAGGGGTGTCGGTATCGACGAGCTGGACCATCGATAGCGTGGCGAGACCAAAGCCTGGTTTGGATGCCTGGTTAGATCTCCCTTGCACGCTAGTTGTTTAATGGCTTAATTGGGTTTTGTACATTGCCCATCAGTAAAGCTATGAAGAGTTGTTTGTGTGGCTTCGTATATAGTAACATAGTCGAGATTATTAGCTGATGATCATGACATTCAAACAGGTTTCAAGCAAGACCAGCACGGAACTGATCATAACTACCCTATGGCTGCGACGTAAGACATGTGTCTAAAATCCAGATCTCGAATTTATTGAAGATCCTTCTAGGCACGTACATCAAATAGCCTCTTGACTGATTCCAACCACAGACAACCGTAGACACCACCACCTTAACCCGAGCATCATTCAACGGGACGCAGCCAAATACGAGCTGGAGCCGGGGGGGGGTAAAACGATGATATTCCGGGAGTCGGAGCGGCCGTCGGATAAATGACGCAGGTGTTGATTGAATGGTGGTAATAGGACAAGCGTCACGCTGCATATCCGCTAGACAAAGGCGCTAACAAAGGATTTGTCCATCTTTGCTTCGGTTGGTCGCGACCTTGATCAGCTCACTTCGGACCGTCGGTATCCCTGACCGATTGGGTTGTCCTGAAGGAGAGTCTTGCAGTTTCCAAGGATTGAAGGATCGAGATTCATACGCAGAATCCGCTCAACATGACGACGATGTTGTCTTTCCATATAATGTCTCTGTTCATTGTCTGATTGTGACCGGTTGCATCGGTCAACAACGTTCAAAGTTTGCTTAATCCCGGTCAATTAACCTGGTTCATAGCGGAGACTATCAAGCCCAAGGCGCCGGGATCGAGCGGGCCTGACCCTTTTGAAGGCGTCGCTTCTCGGTCCATTCTCTCTCTCATTGGTATCCCCAGGTTTTCCTCACTTGTCACATTGTCAATAGAGTTACCGATGATGCGTTTTTCGAAACGCCTTTCGGCAGATTTCAGTGACTGGACAGAAAGGTCCGGGAAAATTCTGTAAGAATCAGACCGAGAAATGGATTGGCTGGTTCGGTCATCTCGTTGCAATGCTGTGTAGCATCAGGTGCCTGACTGATATTTGTTCCCCGTTCCGTTTCGTTAGCTTAACTGACTCGTGTAATCCTTCGATCATGGCTTGGAGAGAGCTCTCTATTTTAGACGCCGATAGATAAATAGCCCAACAACGAACGTTCCACGGACCGGGACAGACAGACAGACAAGCCTCTCACTGTGAATATCAGCGGTGACCTTTTCGTGACATCCGTGGCTCGCGAATGAGACTCGGGTACAGCTTTTTCTGCCAAGCAAGCTTAGGCTGTGGGCCAAATGGCGGTCCACACATTGTCGTTCCATGAGTTTTATCGTCAAAGCCCAGAGAGGTTCATGGAATTGAGATGGAAGGCGTCAATTTGTACGTCAGCCTAAAGAGTAATTGCGTGCTCGATTTAGACTTTTATATGTCTGATCTGGGAGAAGATCTGACATTGTTGTTCAACGGTAACAGCAGCAGCTTCCACTGTATCAACACCAATTTTTTAGGATGCATACACCCAACCCACCCGTAAACAGAAACTGTAGGCCCTTCCGGTCCCGCTTTCCCACCAACGCAGAACCCGGACCCAGACCCAGAAACCCCAGGCCAGGGCCACACCTTCCTTATCTTACCCACTGCGCTACGTACGTTGTTTGTCTGTGCAGTGCCCGCCTTCTGACTCCCACCCAAACCCAACATCACCATCATCGTCACTCAATTTCTTCTACCTGAATAAAAACAAACAAGCTACAGTCGGAATCGTTTTCCCCACCTCAAGACCCTCGTCTGAGTTGACGTTGGTCTCGGTGGATTGCTCTTGAATCTCGGAACTCGCTGCCAAAGCTCATATTCATGATCCCCAGTCTTTGAGTCCCTCCATGCGCCTAAAACCTCCCACCTCGTCGCCATGGATCTCGCCTCCGCCGCTGGCGACCACCCGAACAACCTCATTTCCTCCCTCGACTCTCCTCTCCCCGTCCCAAGCACTTCCTCTATCTCGGGCGTCCCTCAGCAATCCGTGAACCCATCTCAGCCAGCCTCTCATGCCAATTCTCCCGACCGCAAACCCAAAAAATCGTCACTGACCTGCGTCACCTGTCGCGCTCGAAAAGTACGATGCAATGGTGCGCGCGACATTTGCTCCAACTGCGAGCGACTTGGCTTTCCCTGCTCCTACGATGATGGCGACGCCGGTGCTTTGTCTGGCGCTCTGCCGCGTCGCCGAGTTCGACAAGCTTGCATCAGCTGTCATAGTCGAAAAGCCCGATGTTCCGGACACATGCCGTCATGCGATCGCTGTCGCTCCCAAGGCATTGAATGCGTTTACCGACCAAGCAAAAGGGCGCGCATTACAATGAGAGGCGAAGGCCGAAGCCCGCAAAGCCAAGAAGGTGATCGAGAAGATGGTCACAACGATAGTGACCCTGGGTTGACCGACCCGGCTAGTACCGCTACGCCTCAAGGGTTCGCACCTGAAGTGTAAGTCAATTTTGTAGTTAAACCTCCACTGGCTAACAACAGCTGTAGCCCCTTTCCAGATGAATCTTTCGATGCTTTAATAGGCCGGACTTTTAATAAGTTCTTCAACCATGTCCATCATATTCCCATGTTCTCTTTTCTCCATCGAGCCTCCCTTGAAGGACGATACAACACAGGCAAAGTTGAAAAGGCACTTCTGCTGGCCCTGATTGGCATTACTTCATACCTCACGGATATGGGACCGGGCATGAAGGAGTATGGTGAAAGATGTATCGACGATGCTGAGGCTCTCATTTTTGCCGATTACACTCGGCCTTCAACCATCAAAGTACAGGCGCTTGTCCTGATTATCAAGCATCGTATCCTGTCCAAGAAATCTCCAAGCGCTTTTATGCTGCTGAGTATCGCTTCCCGATACGCCGCAGCCTTGCGTCTGAATCACGAAGCTCCAAATCTTTGTTTCCTCGCCCAAGAGTCTCGCCGTCGACTCATGTGGGCACTCTACTGTATCGATTCGGGTGTCTCAGGCGGCTATCGTGACTACTCTCTCTGGAGTGCTGATAAGATCCATGTAGGATTGCCATGCAATGAACGCAACTTTGAATTTGATCTTCCACAACCGACCGAAAGACTTATTCATGATCCCGACAAACCTCGAAACCCCCAGGCCGAAGACGTCGGAAGTCTAGCTCTCCACATTCGCATACAGCACATGCGACGACGAATTATGGAATTCTCTCGACGCGTCATGTTGTCTCGAAACACCAAGCCTGATGAACTGCAAGCCGGTATCTGGGGACTGCAGAAAGATCTCAGTGATTTCGCAACCCATTTACCAGCATCTTTTCAATTTTCAGAGAGCTCACTGCGACTCCGAGCCTACTCTCCTCGAATATGTACATTCATCATGATTCATGTTTGGTGGCACCAATGTCAGATAGATCTCTACCGTCTTGCCCTGGGTGGTCTACGGGAAGCCCTTCCCCGTGTTATCCTTGCATCTCTCGACGATGCTTTTGTCGATCATTGTCAACGACAATGTGTCGAACATGCCATGTCAATGGCCAATATCTTCTCATCTATGCACAAACTCAACTCGAAACCTGTAACCGATTTGGATATGGCTATCTGCGCATACCAATGCGCCCGCGTGTTAACATACGCGTATCATACTAATGCTTTGAAATATGACCTCAACTTGGAAGCCGTCATGGAGCGGGCAAAGATTTGCCTGTCAACTATCAAGTCCTGCTGCGCGGGAAAGACTGCAGAAGGCATTCAAGCAGATCTGGAAAGGCTAATAACTCATGGAATCGCCATCCGCGGACCTTCCGCAACGCCAGATCAGCACGGTCGACTCCCTCTTGATAATGGCTACTCTCGACAAGCTCTACGACATGGTTTCCCGGATGACCACAATATGAACGATCCCAACCAGTTCAGCTCGATGAACTCTGTTTCGATATCCGCCATGACCGATTCAACGTTTCCTCCTTCACTTGTCGCCGATCCGTGGGTCCCCGAAAGTCAAGTCTCGCCGGACTTGCCACACCCAAGCACCGAAGCCCAAGCCCCTGCGAAACCAACCGTGAGCGTTCCCGAGATAGTACCACGTCAAGACTTTGGAATTTCAGAGATCAACAACGCCTACGATGGAGGTACCGATGGATTAGGCACCGATAGCGGGTTGGAGTATGGGATGGGACTTGATCAGAATCTTTGGATGCCAAACAACGACTGGCTCAGCATCGATGCTCTCAATGGAGGAGTTGGAGCTTGAAAAGGATTGGATCAGGCTAGAAGACTTGAATTCCGCTCGAGGAGTTTCAAGAGTTCTTCAGAGCCATCTACACCATATTTAGTGTCGGAACTCGCTGTGGGTCGACGACATCCCGAAGCCCCGATTCTCAACCCGATGATCCGACAAACCCTCCGAAGGCAGGAGTACTTCCACTGAGGCGATGAAATCGAGATATGCAAACGAATCCGAATTCTCGAACTTTGAAACCGCCGCGTCACACCCTGCAGACGAAACAGAAACGTCCACCACAGGCTAGAAAATCAATGTCGGCCGATCCACCCCCTATCACTCATCAAAAAGCACGAACTTTGAGTCATGAGAGCCCTCACGCACGTTTCTGGGCATTCATCGCGTACTACTTGGCAAAATCTCAATTGTGCAAGTATTGGAATCCAGCTTTACTACCCGTATGGTTGATACGCATCTGAAGGTCACGTTGTCAACATTGGATCTTGACCTCTCAAAGAATGAGGACGATAACAAGCCAAGAACATACTATGCACAACCAAATCACAAAGACTTCCATCTACGTTTAAGCAAGAGTTGGAATATTGAAAAAAGAAAATGCAGGATACTGCAGGGATATGATCCCCTTCACGAAATAATGCGCAGATGTTCTACATAGTGTATTATCTTCATGTACATACAGTAGTCCGAAAGACACATGAGAAATGAAATAAAACATCAAAGTCAAACACCACATGTCCATATAACGCCGTTGCGATCCTTTGGTCTACTGCCAGTGATGACCTTGACTTCCAGCAACCGCTTTTCTGTTCCTGCATATCAAATCATCCCGCTGGTGCGCCAATACAGAGAATTATGAATAACGGCGAAACAAAGAAATAAGATGCCCCAAATAAACAGTAATCCCACATATTATGAATATGGATGTCTACTGATTATTCCATGAACAAGCGTTGACATTACCAGTCCAGGTCATCTCCCTAGATCTTAACGCGGAGGAGGTAACGCAGCTTGACTTGGGCGACATCATAACAGATGTACTCGTTGTAGTACAGGCCGGCACCGGAAACGTTGGTATCACCAGGCTTGACATCGGGATCGGGCTGAAAGGATGTTAACGATTGTATCCACATGATATCGAAGGATTACGCGAATTACGCGAATGAGTTGTAAACTTACCATCTTGATACCCTTGAGGCTCTCATGAACAACACCGGCATCAATCCACTTGCTGGGGCCGGTTCTACCTTGACCCCAGGTACTGTGCATGCCTTGCTTCTTTGCATCAGTGCCAGCATTAGAGCTAGCTCCAGTGAGCTTCTGTATAGGATCACCAAGCTCAGCTTCACAAAGCAGAAGCAAAGCCTCGCCACCAGTGTTGTAAGAGCAGCAGTATCCGGCCGACTTGGAGGACATGTCGGCGAGATAAATGCCCTTACCGAACATGTAACCTGACACAGGAGCTTCAGGAGGGGCAATACGGAGACCCTGACTAAGGATACCACCGTAGTTTGTCGCTCGTGAGCCGTGCCAGAGAAGACGACGATCGGAAGAGATCTTGGAGTACTCAGAGTCGTCAAATCGCTTGAACTCGCCTTGTCGCTCAATGCGAAAGATATCCTTGACGGTGTAGCTCATGTTGTGAGTAGAACCGCGAGACTCGTTGAGGTAGTTCTTGAGATGGCTGAACTCGCTGCTCTTGTGATCAAGAGGAGTCATCTCCTCAAGGCCGAGACCCTGGAACTGGCGATCAAGAGGATGAATAGTATCCCTCGTCTTGCGATCGATCTTCATAATCTCAGCGGCGTCCTTCATGTCAGACAAACTCTCGAGAAGTTCTATTTCCCGCTTGAGCAGGGTGTTGTCACGGATGATAGGTGGCCGGTTTCGGCCAAATGCGTGAGGAATGAATGAATAGTAGGTGTTGGAAAGGTGCTCAGTAGCAGCAGACATGGACATGTTCCATTTTGATGCGGCAAGGGTTGGGTCGTCAATCAAGGCAGCGAGATCCTTGAGCTGCTGGAAACCGCGAGTAATAGTTGTCTTACTCAGCTTGCCCAGTGGCAGCTTGTTGGCGTCGTAGTTGAGAGATGTCATGGCCTGTTGGAAGTATTGCTGGTTGAAAATGAGCTCCATCAGTTCCTTGACGGGCTTCTCAAGTGTACACTCAGGAGGAGATGCATCGTCTTCATCATCATCTGCCTCCTTCTTGACAGCCTTCTTGTCGTCCTCCTCCTCGTCGTCATCATCAGAATCAGGGTTGTAGCTACGCTCGACGAACGCATACTTGCCAGGCTTGGGGTTGTCGGTACGGTTGTCCCATGCGAGGCCTGACTTGTCCTTGAACTTCTTCTGGAACTGCTTGATAGCGTCATCAACGGTTCCGTTTCCAAGGATGGCCTTCTGACCCATCTCTCCAACACGGCCCCATCGAGTCCAAGTCTTGAAGTCAGAGGACTTGGGATTCTTCAGCACCTGAATGCGGTAGAACTTGTTATTGTTTGCTGAGGAATTGGTCTGGTTCAGTGAAGCATCATAAATGAGACCAGAGTCAGGATCAACATAAACTTGGTAGGTGGGGAGAGTGCAGTGCTCATCGAGAGGAATTGCAACATCCTTCTTCTTGATGAACTGTCCCTCGGCAACGACCTTTTCTTCCTCCAAGCTCTCCTCGGGCTCATCCTTGACAGCAGCCTTGCCCTTACCACCCTTCTTTGCAGCAGCCTTAGGCTTGGCTTTGGTCTTGGGGGCCTCCTCCTCCTCAGACTCATCCTCAACGGGGGCCTTGTCTTTGGTGCTCCTCTTGACCGCCGTGGGTTTGGCCTTCGATTTAGGCGCAACGCTGGTGCTCCTTGCGCGCTTGGACTTAGGTTGGCTTTCCTCCTCTTCATCCTCATCATCAGCGGCAGGAGGCGATCGCTTCTTTGACTTGCCATTGGTGGTAGCTTTAGCAATGCCATTGGGCTTGGAAGCAGAGTCCCAGGTATAGTCGTCAGCGCTCAGCTTGTTACCCTTGGAGTCGATATCAATGAGCCACAAAGGGTCCACGACAGGAAGGTCCTTATCCTTGGCCGCTGTGACTTTGCTGCTCTGTGAGTTGAAGTCATCTTGAGTAGAAACAACATGGGTGGTAGCCTTTGTGACGCTTCTGGTGAATGATCCACCATGCTTGCGAATGAGAGCCTCGAGAGAGGAATGACTGTGACCAATGTCGTCAAACTTGCCGCTGACTGCGATTGCACAGCCGTCCAGAGGTGGATCAGCTGGAGGGTTCGCGGCAGCTCTTCTTCTAGGAGGCATTTTGGCGGATGTGAGATTGAAAGTGGTGTAAGAGTAGGGGGAAAGTGTAAGAGTTTAGAGAGGAATTGTCTCAACTTAAGACAAAGTTAGCAAATCTCGTAATAACCCTAATCATCCGTCGCGTGGGAAAAGAGCTTGGTTCAGGGGCGTCATACCCAACAGCTTTGAGCTGAACCGAATGCAGCAATCGCCGAATCTCAGGGCGAGCGATCCTTGTCCAATGGTGCGAGGAGCAAATTACGAGGTGGAAACAAGTGGAAGATGATGATGATGCGAGAAGAGAGTGAGGTGAGTTGAGAAGAAATTGAAAGATCTAGAGATGAGGTCGGCGCCTTCCCATTTTAAAGGTTCCTGTAAGCTTAAGCTCATATGAGGTGACGTCCAGCTGAATGGGAAGGTAGCACAGGCATCTAGGCTGAAACCCCCCACTTTGAGCGATCCCTTTGACAGCTGGGGCAGGCTGACAAAAAGGCACCGCCATTAAATGGTCTTTAGTGATTAAATGAACAACAAAGCACACTCTGATTGGTTGAAAAGGCTATTTAAAAGCAACCACGTTCTAACAATCGTCTTTTCCCGCTAACATCTCGCCCAAGGAAACTATTCTGACTCGTAAAGGTGAAAGCGACGAGTCTTGAATGCTCAATGTTTGCAGAGACCTGCTCGCTGATTCTGTCACCCCAAAATAGCCAAGGAGACGCGCTCCAGGCACCAACGCGCCAAAAGACCCGAATTCTGGGCGCGACTGCGTCACGACATCATGTGACATTAATTAAACCCATCAAAGCGGGAATGGCTGCCTGGAATGAATGGATCCAAGTTCAGACCTTGACAATGGATGCCAAAATAAACTCATCAAAGAGTCCCCCAAAATTATGGCAATTTACCCAAGTATTTTCATCATCTAGGGTCGATATCCTAAGCTTTATTGCCCCCCTTATGCCTGGGAAGTCAAAGATACGCATAGAACGAGACTGTACTCTGCAATACCACAATATGTGATAACCTCATCCTGGGTGGGTTGGCTAAGTGGGAGAAGAAAGCGATTGTCTGTCCCGAATTATATCCTCAATGGCCATGATGTCAAACGGCACAACACCAGTATAAAATAAAATAAATACCCGGTTCAAAGCCATGGCCATGTTTCGGTGGATCAATGCCTATAGCGTCCGAGGTCCCCTCACCCGAACCTTACCGTAACGTCATTTTGATCAATTGTTCTCACCTCAATCTCACCTTAGAATAGGTACCTTGCACAGAAAGAGCTGCGACTTGATTGCATGCGCAAGTAAGTACAGCCAACCTTGCGTGCCACTGGAATGAGCACCGAACTGATACTCTTTACCTTAGTCGTTCGTGTATGAGTGGAGCGACTGCCTGTTCGCTGCCTGCTCTAATCTACCACCGCGATCAACTGCTACTTTCTCACTCACGCGATAAAACTACTCTTGTTTTCCACACGGCTCTTTCTTCTGTTAAAAACTTTATAAAACTTTATAAATTTCTTTAAGTTTTTATAAATTTATAAAACTTTATAAGACTTTACTAAACTTTGCAAAACTTTGCAAAATGACAGCCGAATCAGACACCGCCATGGTCGATGTCAGTACCCCCTCGATGGCCGCAACGACAACAGCAACTTCTCCATTCCAAAGGATCCCTCTCGAGGTCCTTCTACGAATTACTTACTTCCTCACCACTCCCGAGCTAGGCAACGTCCGTCTGACATGTCGCTCAATCGAGCAGGCTTTGTACACTACTTTTACCAATGAGTTCTTCACCCGCAAACAGTTTATGATATCAGAAACAAGTCTCCAGGCCCTCATCGACATTTCAAAGAGTCGACTCAGTCCCCATCTTCGCAAAGTTCATTTCGGGCTTGATAGGTTTGCACATGCCCTGCAAGTCCATGGTCACAATGCCAGGACAGCGAGGCAGATGGAATTGTACAATGGCCAGTTTTCTCTGTTGAGCACTGGGTACCACCGGGACATGCTTGTGGAAGCGTTCAAGAATCTCGAGAATCTCGAAGATGTCGTCATTCGCGACTTCAACTCGGTTCGCCGTACACGCGATGGCCCGGGTAAGCACTGGACAAGCTATGGATCGACGACGGCTTTGAGGGAGACGGGGTCTCGTCCTGGCCAGAACAGTGGTATGGCCTGGGGACCTGATACGTCAACGGCCTATGGAAGCACGATCTTCACATCCGTACTCTTCGCCCTCGGACAGGCTGGTGCGAAGCCAAAGGGCATCGAGCACATGTCGCACTCAAGGAATCATCTGCGAGACTGTGCCTTCAACATCCCTTCGTACATGGAAGCCTCGGTCACACCTGTTTTGGAGAATCTTGAGAAGCTACACATCGACATCGATTTACTTGGCGGGAGTGACTTTTCCAGTGACGATGCTGCTGGTCATTCATCAACTGCGGATATGATGCTCCGCAAGTTTCTCCTGAAATTGAAGAACGTCAAGCACCTGCGCATCAACGAGACACATAGCAGTGTTACTGGTCCCGGTATGCTTCTTGGGTGGCTAGGTCGCGAAAATACCCCATTGTCAATGCCTCCAGTAAACCCTTCTTCTGCACCTGGATCACCTCTTGCACCCCCTGAGCCGTCGCCGGAATATGACCGGTTGGAGGAGCTCAATTTTGGAATGATGAATGTGGAACCTCAGCACCTCCTTGCCGTTGCCCGAAAGTTTGCGCCTACGCTCAAGAGACTGGAACTGCACAAAGTCACTCTCCGACGACGCCTGCCGGATGGCCACTCGGGGACTCTACCGAAGATGAGCTTCTGGAATAAGTTCTTAGAGAAGCTCAAAGACATCCCCAATCTTGACTTACATCACATCAAGATCAGCTTTCCTCAACAACAGTGGGCTTCACGGCCAACACGCTCTTTTGTCACATTTGAAGGTCAGAAAGAGAGTGTGAAACAGTACACCGGGACGGATTGGAAGTACTTTGTTGGACACGAGATGATGCCCAAGATCAGTGTGCAATGGCCGAGCGAAGACACCAGCGCGGATGAGGATGATGATGACGGTATTTGGGACCTATATGCGCTTGATCTATAAGCGCGGGGTTTTGCTAACGATGTATGACACAGATGTTTCCGACGACGAGGACGATGAGGACGTGGAATAGTGGACCGGTATCAGGCGGATTGCATGTGTATTATTCAGGATGAATAACACCTCCTACCTTACTACGTACTTATAATCAAGGTGCCAGAAATACCAAATCTAAGGTCTACTAAATCTACCCTAAATTACCCTAAATTATCATAAACTATCATAAATTTACCTTAGTATTTTCGTCGCTTAGCGTAGAGGTCCTAAGCAGTCTCAGGTGTTTCGAATCATTGGTGTATGGGCGTGTATCTGTAGTGTAGCGAGATATCTGCAAGGGTTTGTGCTAGCTGCCCTTGCCCCTTACATTCATCCAATGCCCTTCAGGGTATCCGTATTTCGGTCTAACAAATGATCAGCACTAAACCACAACTCAGTGAGAATCAAGGTAATAATCCAATAATAATAATAATGATTCATGCTGCAAGAGAACTGGCTCTCTGCCAGTATCAACACCATACATGCTCACACATGGTATCTCATGTTAAAAAACCCTGCGACATTGCATTTCTCCAAAAACATCTAATCCGTGAAATGCATTAAAAAAAAAAACATCCTCTTGTCCTCTATAAAGCATCCATATGAATCTTATAGACGCCCAAGCGCCAAACATAAAAACACGGGGGTATAATCTTCAACACCAGCAAGCAACTCAGCGACCACCCATAAACTCATTCTGTCGCAGGAAGCTCGTCGCCAGCTCGTCGCCTCCATGCTCGGCCGCTTCCATCCAGTGAACCGCGACACACATCAGTCCTGGGTCACTTCTCACATCGCTCTCCTTGCCTTCGCCTCCGCTTGAAAACCCGGTGCGGCCTCCTCCGTTGCCGAGACGTCCATATTTGTCCATGACCGTCTGCTTAAACACCTCGCGAGGTTTTGAAAGAGGGAGCGTTGTCCGCTCAACGTATTCCGGGTTGGAAAGGTAGAACAACGCAAGCTCGCGCTGTGCTGTTGGGAATCCTTCCTTGGCCGTGATTGTCCACATCTTACCCGCGTCATCCAATTTGTATGTTGTGGATGGCGGTGGTGGTGTGCCTGTTGTAGACTGTGGCACGTCTGGTATCGTGTTGTCGTTTGGCTTGCGCACATGTGTGTGTGCTGCAACTACTTCATCTGCCATCTCAACCATTGTTCGACATACTTCTGACTTGAGTTTGAGAGCAGCCAGTGCAGTATTCCAGAATGCTTTGCCGCGTTCCTGCTTGTCCAGCACCGAGGGTGGGACGAAAGATGCGATGAACTGCAAGTCACGGAACAGTGTCTTTGGTCGAATTGATGCTTCTCGGAAGAGAGCTTGCAGCTCTTTGGTGATGATGTCGGTGTTGGCGTTTCCTCCCGACATAATTGACCTTGTCTCAGAATTGGCCTGTCGAGGACCAAAGAAGGGCGTTTGAAGTTGAGATTGAAGTGCTTGTGATCGACGCTCTCTGACATTGTCGATTGTCCCTTCCAGTGGTGTAGGGCGGGCATTGGTGTTGTGTTCCGTCACCACGCTTGACCCAGCATCAGATCGATTCCATCGTGGCCTCTTCTGTCCACTTGATTGCAGCGCAGCTACAATAAGGTTCTCAAGTTCATGCAGAGCATTTAGCTTCGCGTAAGGGTTGGGGTGTACGCAAAACATGTTCAGCAGTCGCTGATATGCCTTCTTGAAAGGGAACTCTGTTTTGTCTTTGTCTTCCTTGGCCACCGACAGGCGTGGTGTGGAGTTATTGGTGCTTGATTCCTCAGTGGAGCCCAGAGGAAGGGACTCCGAGGTTTCTGACGCCCGGTCAGAGGGTTCACCAGCGCCTCGTAAGTTGCCAAAGCTCTTCTTCTTCTCAATAACTCTTGGTCGCCCCGAACTTCGCTTCTCCTTGATCTCGGATCGACGTCGAGCTCGACGATCCAAAGCATCTTTACGATCGATACACTGCTGTCCCAACTGGTCGAACCAGCCATCAGTCTCAGAACCCCGTGAGAAAACTTGGTTGCCGAGGTCAGAAAGCAAAAGGCTGGTAAGGGACTGTCTCAGTTCGTTGAGGAAGCGTGTCTTCTCGTCATCCACTTTCTGCTGCTGGAAAACTGTCTCTTGAGATGACGCCGACGTGCCAGGGCGTCCTGTAGAGAAGCTTGAAGTCGATTGAGCAGTGCCGTGATGAGCTGGATGAGAGAATGTGGTTGAGAGGTTGGTCAAACTCGTAGTGGGAGAGTATCCTCGAGAAGCTCCTGAACTGGGAGACATGATCGGCTGGAACGGTGACCAGAAGGTGCTTGCCGAGTCATTTGTGTGCGCTGGCGAAGCGCGATCAAAGTACTCCTGCCCATCGAGGATATCTGAGAGCGCCGAGCTGGCCCGAGGCATGCTCTGTCGCACTGAGTCAAGCGACTGCTGGCTGGGGCTGTGGATTGACAGCGACCTGAGGTCTCGCGCAAGGGAGTTGGGCCTGCTGGATGTCGGGCTGAACTTGCGATCTTGTTCGCTGATGATGCTTCCGGAGTCATCTCCATTCCAGGAAAGTTCTTTTTCTCTGGCCCTTGCGCGGTCATATCCAAGCTTGTCGCGCTTGTACAACTCGCTGGACCACAAAACAGGCGCCTCTCGAATAGTCTCACCGACCAGTCTTGATATGCACTTGTCAACCTCGTAGCAGAAGCGGTGAATTCGTTCTTCGCCCCTACAGAAGTTCTCGATGCCACGGTTCTGAAGCCAAGCTGCAGTCGCCTCGGCAGGATCATCGCTCAGCTTGTTTGGTCCTCCTTGTTCCTCCGACGCAGCAAGCAGATCCATGATCTGAGACTCGGTGCGATAAAGATAGGACGCACTTGGTCCTCTGGCCATGTGGGCACGGGATCGTTGGAAAGAGTTCCAGCGGCGAGGCATGCCCATTGTCTTGAGCGCTTGACAAATATCGCGACTGTGAGCGTACTCTTTTGAGTTGCGCACATCTGTCACGTACCACATCTTGTCACGCACAGCTCGTACCCGCTTCATCATGCGGTCGATGATACCCTCGTGGCGTTCTTGACTTTGCTTGAGCCAGACGAGCCAAGCGTCATATTCTTCAATGGCGGAAGCAGATCGCCGGATAGAGTCTCTTGGGCCGCGAGAGAAGATGTTGATGAGGACTGCGAAACCATTCTCTCGAAGCGAAGGAGATGCGAGGGCATTGAGCTGGTTGAGTGTTTTCCAATACTGGTGGGATGAGACAAAGTCGGCAAGAGCCTTGGATTGCGACGAGGCCGCCTTGAGCATTGTAATAAGAACGGCTTCTGGCTTGTCGTCCTTAGTCTCAATCTCAGGGATAGAGGCCTCTCGCTTATCGTTCGTCTCTTTGCCAAGCTGTTTCCTGTATGGGTTGCGACTGGCCATTGACCGCTCTGTGGTGATAATTCTAGTCTTTGACTTGTATCGCTTCAGACCAGAAGCACGGTTACTCAATTGTGTCCTGTTTTCAGGCTCAAGGCTCCGAGGGATCTCATAGTCCTCGACAAGCTTGAGGATGGAGTCTCGAAGTTGATGGTAGTCCTTGCCGAGTTCTGGTCCATCTGGAGCATCTTCCTCATCCGTGTCAGTGCTGGATGAATTTTCATCGTCATCGAGTTCATCATCAGGGTCGAATGTCATGTTTGTAGAAAGACTCTTTCCATCAGCGGAGATGAAGAGTACAAGCCATCGCTCAGCGCAAGGGTGGCATGATCCACGGACAATGTCAGAACCAAGATTCTGTGTCATCTCGTGGAGTGCCAGGCGCAATCGATAGCCGTCATCCTCATACTTGTTCAGACGTCTCTGTAGCTCCGAGTCCATGGCTGGTGGAGAGTATCGCTGAGGTGTCACTGATGTCTGCTCATCTAGATACCCATCTCTTGTGGTAGTGTCACTAAATACCGAAGAAGCGCTGGTGCTGATGATAGAGGCAGTCTCAAAGTTGTTCCTTGGGTTTGACATGGAGATGGGCTGCGAGATAGCAGACATCCCGGAAATGGAGGCTGGTCCTGATCTAAAGCTTCCTGAAGCCGAGTGGGGTCTTCTTTCGGGGAATATGGCATTCACCAGGGTCGCGATATCGGCAGGGCTAATTACCAGGTAAGGATGGACCTCCTTGGTTTCTCGCAAGGACGTGATGGACCTCGCTGGGAGGAGTTTGGCAGCCGGAACCTTGGATCGTGATCCTTGGAAACGAGCGAGAATACTTTCCACATGGCCCTTGATTTTGGGTGGTATGTCCACAGGAACACAGGTTGCCGAAGGCTTACCACTCCACATGCTGGAAACATACTCATGAGCCTTCATGGCTACCTTTTTAAGAATCTTCTCGCGCGCATAAGGCGTGATGTGGTACTCGGCCAGCATTCCATACGATTCTGGATGGATAATGACGCCCAAAAGAAAAACGAAGAAGAGGCATCTCCAAACTAACCAACGGGAGGTGTTTTCGACATACTTGTTTTCAAGCTTTCTCAAAATGGCATTTCCAAGTTCCAAAAGTCCTTCGGGAATTCCAGTGGCATCTTCATCGTCGACAAGCTCAAATAGTTGATTTACTGCGCGTTCGTAGAACTCCTTGGCTGCAACTTCATCTGAATGGTTCCAGTCGGACAAGTTGAATCGTGTCCCATGCTGGTCCTCTGCTCGGTCGAGCAAGAAGGCTCCATCCTCGAGGATCTTCATCAGATACCATTCCATATTGGATTTGCCAGACCAGTCACGCATTGCTGTCCAAATATTGAGAACTGAAATCAAGAAATGCTCGCCAGTGGATTTGGGTTCAGAGATCAGTCGTGCCAAAGCAGTAGCCCAGATTTCTGTACGTCGTTGATCCTCAGAGCTGTCAGGTCCGGCAGAATTGGCAAAACAGGTGTGGATGAGGATGGACAAGGGGTCGTGTCGTTGGAAAGACAGCAGTCGCTCTATATCCACAGCAGTGCTATTTCGTCCGGACGCGCTTGCGTGAGCTCTACCTCCGGAACGGCCATGGAAAGGAAGGACAGATTCCACGGGCTCCAAACCTTTATGATAAGACAAGAATGCGTTCAACTCGGAACTCGACAGAGAACATATACGAGTAGCCAAATAATCCGGGTTTGTACGGAGCTGTGTGAGAAAATCCAAAAACGTATCGCGAGCAGATGCAGAAATGTCGTTCAAAAATGGTGTAATAGATTTGAGAGGACCAAGAGCTGCCGAGTTAGTAGGAGTATCCAAACTTTCAGAAGATGCGAGACCAGCTGAGGCGAGACCTTCCATCTCGGGATCGAGAAGAGCATAACGACGAAGTTCATCGCAGCTGTTGCGTACATCATGGATGGCGCTGTGAAGGGCGGCAAAGTTCTCCTTATCGTCACGACGGAAACTGTCGACCAGATTACGATGAGCTATTTCTCCGCAACGGGTCAAACGGGCGCTGAGAGCAGTAGAAACCAAATTCCTCTGGAGACGCAGACGGGTATTTGCACGCTTGCGCTCCTGGTATTTGGACAGTCGTACTAGATGAGCCAGCTCTTCGAGTGTTGTACTTTCGGATTCGGGGGAAAGATGTGGATTTGTGTATTGCGAAACATCTTGTAATAATGGCTTAAATGGGGAATGCCCCTCGCCGTCGTTGTCGCTAGGCTTTAAAGAGGAGACCCGAGGGCTGTTTCTTGGTGAAGGCTGGCCTGGCATATTCGGCTGTGCCACAATGGGCTTTCTTGACGACATGACTGGTGAGTGTTGTTGACCATGACCCCGATGGTCTCTGTCTTCAGTCTGTCGTTGTGATGTCTGCTTCGATTCGCGGGTTGGGCTGGGGCTCGGAGAGCGTCGTCGTCGAGATCGAGATGGTTGTACATGAATATCGACAGATGGCGGGGGCGATCCCGAATCTTGCGCTACAGCGGACACAGCTACCGTTAATTAGCAAAAGTTGAAGACAGAATCAGGCACAGCCAGCAGTCGGGTTGTTCAGACTATGGCTGAGTGGCAACGTCGGAGACGTACTAGGAGCAGAATGAATGCGGACAGGTGAAGACAAAGATCGTTGCATAGAAACCATTCTGAGCTCAGGGAACTCTACTTCGCAAATGAGCAGCTATTATAGCTGTCGTGAGGCGCCGCTCACTGGCCTGTAAACAAAGGTATATGACTCGACAAATGCAGGCGGAAGCAAGTCGCAAGGAATATGGTTGTACGAGGATTCGAGAATGGGTGCCAGACCTGCCAGCGAAGATTGGAGCAAGTAAGGAATGACAAGGCGCGAGGTTGGAACCTGAGATGATGGATGGCGCGTTCCAAAAAGTTCTAGCGTATGAAGGACCAGGATCGTATCACGAGTTGGAGTCGCACGTCGAGTTTGGCCAAAAACAATGCAAAACAGAGAGAGATACGGAGAACGAGGGAGGAGTATGTCTATTGTTGAGCAGGAGGAGAAGAGAGGAGACAAGAGAGAAGATGTGGGAGGCGAGAGGAGTTGAGGGGAGTTTTTGGAGGTGGGGGAGAAGTAGGCAAGGTATCGTGGGAATAGAGGGACTATGGATGATATGGTGCTTGTAATAACAGCGATGGAAGGGGCCTCACAACTGGCACCTGTCGGTTGCGCCGACCGACTGCAGCATAGACCAGACGGTGATGCAGGCAGGCTCAGACAAACCAGAAACAGAAACAAACAACCTTGAACAACGAGATCGGACTGGACTTGGACTGGGATAAGCACAGGATCCAATATGATGGGGTAGAAGTATCCCATCCCCGTCCCCGTCCCCATCCCTACGCTACCTCGCTATAACGGACGGGAACAGGCGGTGCGCTACGGTAGTGGGTACAGAGCATCGTTGGCAGATGCTATACGCTAAACCTGTTACAGTCGGGAACGTCGCGGCAATGCGGGTGAGCTTGGAAGTCAATTGGCCAAACGGCTCTCTTGTGGGTCGGTACCTGAAGCCCTGTGCGATTCGCACGTGTCCATCAGCGCTGGGCGGCCTTTTTCCCCTGCCCTGGTCGGTCGGGCCGGGTCATGAGTTGTGCGTTGGCAGTGCCCAAGCGCTACAAGTATGAGTTAGGTTAAACAGATATCAAGGCTGAGTTGTTTAAAAAGACTGGCGGCTCTTGAGAGTTGTGGATTTAAGCTGTGGACCTTGAAAGAGCCGAGCAGGGCAGACTTGCGCCCTATCGTGAACACCTGTTCTTGTCCCGTAGTTATGGTTGAGAGTGGAACAAGGCATCCACTGGTTGAACCAAGTCATGATCGACTATGACGGTAGGACAATCATGACTTGCAGCGTGAGTGTGTGCCTGATTTACAATGTAGGAGTAAGTAATCTCGGTGGCAGAAAGTGTATCTTGTTTATTGTCTGTGTAACTTGAAGCTATGAGTTGTCATGCATTCCCCTCAGCCAGCAAGGATAGCAATCTATGAGGAACAAGAACACCGAACCAGGCAATTATGGCCACGAGGACAAGAGATGATGAAAAGAAGAAATTAAAAATGAATGATAACGAAAACAAAAACAAAACAAAACAAAGAAGCACCTGCATGTCTCCGTGTTCGGATTGAGTTTTACTATCGGGTAATTTTACACCTGTGTTTTAAGTTACAAGGGTTTGGACTATTGCCTCGTCCACTTATACAACTCACGATACTCATCAATGAAACCAAAACTCGAACCGTCGAATAACATGTGATGAAAGATAACAAGCTGTTCTTTTCCAACAATACTTCCCCTCTAACAATTGCTATCATCCTCCTACCAGACCTTCAACATCGCACAATGTACCCAAACCCCCCTCCCCCCATCCACACCAGCAACCAATCTAATCGCACCACGCCAGTTCCCTCTATGCGAGGCAAAGACAACAGTTGCTGCAACTCTACAAGCAGCAGCTGGGTTGTGTGTGCCAACGCATCCCCCTCCAAGACCACCAAGACACCAATCATGCGCTTACCTCCACATGCATCCTCTTCCAATCACTGACTGCCAGACGAGTTCTGCGCTGAGAGCTCACCCAGGACCCCCAGCCATTCATATTTGTTAGACAGACCGACTCGTCGACTCTCTAGCCAGTTACACAGCCGTATTCGGTATATTATCGACTATTCTCAGCTGCCTCCGGCTCTAACTCGCCACTTTAGTCTAATGCAACTATCCTTATTCGTCTGAATATCCAGTGAACGACATTTGTGCTACCTACTCGACTCGAATTGTAATTTGTACAGGCGGTGCGCTGGCCATGCTGCTCCACCATCAAAACTCCACCGCCTCCCAACAATTCACGACAACTTCATCCGTATCTAGCTCCCGCCTTTTCCCCAGCCTCTATGTCCTCATTCAGCCGAGGATGTCTTTCCTTTCATGCACGTCAGCGCGTGACTATCCCAACAGCGGTTGACAGGTTGCCATGGTGTGTTGTCATTACCCATGAACAGTCATCAACACCCATCGACGTAGCTGTCGATCCAGCTCACTGCTAAGGCTCTTCACCTAGGTTATACCCTACAGCCACATGGCATCTTTGGACACCGTTCTTTTCTAGCCCAATCGGTACACTCATCTCATCTACTTCATCTACGTCTCCGACTGGCCAAATCATACAAGCTCACCCTAGTTGCACAAGTTCTTCTAAAACCCTGCTATGCATCCGTTATTGAATGCATCGCCAGGACATGTCTCACATCAGAAGCATTGATCTTAATAGACGCATAAATTCATAGATGCATAGACAAGTGAAGTCTACATCTTAGCCAATGAAGGGTATAATATCAACGCTCCAACCAAAACCCAAACCAGTGCCATATTAGGCATGTCGCAACTCTGCCACGAGCTGTATGCTCACTAAACCATTTTTTGTCATGTACTCAATATCTTTCGTCCAGTTTAACGGCTTGGGATCCCATTAGATTCCCCTCCCAAACCGAATATCAAAATCCTTCAGAACGCTCATTATACTTGCTGCTTCAACCTCAATCGGCATCATCGCACCAGGTGGTGCTGGCCGAGTACCTGGTCTAGGTGTAGCCTTGAGCTTGGGCAACCAAGAGCCGATATCATCAGCCGCCTTGGAAAAGTTGCGATGACTGGATAGTGTCTGGTATGCCTCAGCACAACTCAAACCCAGGCTTGGTAGACTTGGGAGGTTGATCTTCTCTGGTTGCGGTGGCTTCTGGGACTTACAGCAGCCGCCACCAGCACCCTTGCCACCACAGCAGCCACCAGAGCTGCCGTCCTTACGATTCAAGTTGGCGGCCATTAGGCGGCAGAAGAGTCCAGACTTGGGATCGGCCTGACACTGAGCACAAGTACCAGGACCGTTGGGACCACAGCCACGACGCTCAGTCGATTGAGTTTGGGGACGGCGAGAAGGAAGCTTGACAGCACCGTCGGCCGTCATCTCCATAGCGAGAATAGGAGGATCAGTATCTTCAGGAGGTGGGGTCTGAACCTGCTGAGAGATGGGAGGAAGAGTATCATTAGGAGTCATGGCGGGAGTCGCGAGAGCGGTATCAGCGCAGACGCAGTAGGTTCCATCCTTGCAGAAGCCGCAGCCATCTCTGAAGGGCATAGAGTCCATGGAAGGGAGTTGAGAAGGAGCAGAAAAGGCCTCTTGGGTCTTGCGGGAGAACATGGCTGTGAAATCAGTCTCAGCGTCGGCATTAGATCGATGCCTCTTCTCAGTAGATACGTTAGCCGATGGTGAGGCAGGACGCTTCAACTCTTGAGATCGATCAAGAGCCTCAGCTACTTCGTCGAGACACTGGCAATTTGATGTAAGAGTGCACTTGCCGCAGCCATTAGCCGCGGAGTTCAATACCTCCTCGGCACAAGCACAAGGTCCATTTGGAGAACAGTTGCCACAAGTTATGGCTGTCTCAGTATCGTTGGAAGTGCTCATGTCGAGGGTTTCTGGAGGAGAGATGATTTGGGAGATGGAAAAGGAGTGGCCTGATTGACGATCAGGTCGTGCATCAGGAAGACTGTGTCTCGGTCCCTGACTGGTGGGACTGTGAAGTCCTTCAAACGGGTGCTGAGAACTCATGCTTCGGGATTGAAAATTTGAGTTAAAGACACCTTCATCTAGACGACGTTTGAGAGTCTCGGCTTCTGTCTCGACTCTGATACGGTCCTGTCTCTCTCGCTCCAGCATGTTTTCAAGTAACATGCATCTAGATCGGAAGGATTGGACATCGAGTTCAAGTTCGTGGATCTTGTCCTTGAGCTCTGATTCATGTTTCTCCTGGGCCTCACGTTGCTGATCAAGTTGTTCCTCAAGCTCTCCAACACGAGCAGCCCTCCTCTCTCGGAAGGCCCTCTGAGCTGCGCGGTTTTGAGCCTTGCGCTTAGTGGGTGGTGTATCGGTAGCGGGCTTCCTGCCAGGCTTGGGCCTTGGAGGAATCACCCATTCTTTAGAGGTCATAGACACCTTTGGAGGCTCCGGCGGAGCCGGCTGGGGGCTGATTACGGACGACATGGCCATCTTGTTGATGGAAGGAAGAGCAGTGCGCTGCTGAGGTTGTGTGGGTGGAGGTGGCTTCGCACTCGGCTTAATGGAGAGTGGCGTCCTGTGGCTGTGGGGACCCGATGTGGCTGGTGAGGCAGCAGGACTTGGTGCAGCTGAGATGGCACGATGCCTGGTTCCTGACTGTGAAGCGACAGGTGTCCTAGCTCCAGGGGATGCAATGGACTGAGGTGATGAAGCCGACATGGTGGGAGTCGACGAGTAATAGATGTTGTGGTTGTGGCGAGATCGGTTCTCTTTTCGGTCGGTTGTGCCAAATCGGGTCGGAGTTCCGAGAGGTAAATCTTGAAAGATTTGCCGAATCAAGTTTGTCAAATAAAAATCGCCGTAATTGAGTTGTTAATGTTTCTTGCTCCAATCCGAGCTCTTCGTGGACGTCAATGGTGGTTTGGGTTGACAGTCAATGCTGCAGATTGATAAGATTGGTTGGGAGCGTAGCTGACGCAACTGCGATGTGACAGCTCGGTGCGATCTCGGCTTTGGCCTCGGTTGATTGATAACGGCTGAGAGCCAGATTGACAGATTGATAAGGTGATGAACCCATCCGAGTACAGGGGCCGGAGGATTTATAAAGGATCATCAATCAATCAGAACAAAGTTGGAGAGGGGAGAAAGGGTAGCAGAGAAGGAAATTAATCGCGGGGTGCCTCGTTACTTTTGTGCCCCGAGCACAACCGACGGTTGGGAAGCCAATGGTCCGATTCCAGGAGAAGATAGTGGACCTGATCAGATTGATAAGATTTGATTGATAAAAGTTTTGCGGACGTCACACGCCAGGCACGAATCATTTGCGCCAGGCATTCAGAGACAACCAGCCAGATGAAGTTTCATCAGATTACGACCGAATTGAACAGCAACTTTTCTCGTAATTTGATTGCCGACCAGGCATTTTTCAGGCATCCAGTCTCAGCGATGGATCTAATCAGTCATAACTTTTGGTGGCTCCGCAACACCTTGACCACCTAAACGCATCCAGCCGTGAGACCCTCAGAGCAAGTTATTAAAACTCAATTATTGACGCGACAGTCAGAATTCGGCATTTTATCAGCAGTAGCTCGTCGATCTTGCTGATAATCCTCCGCGGCAGTTCGAATCACGTTGCACAATATTCGCATTCTCGTCATAATGTAACGAAAGGTAACATCATCACTGAAGATCTCCAATGGCCGTTCTCTGTTCAATGGGTTCCTCCACCGAAGCCCCTCCAAAGCATTGACACCCACCTTCTTAATTCGTCCGAGGCTCGGGGCTCACCTGGACTTGGCCGGCATAAGTCGGAGTTGCACGAGCGAATCCGTGATCACGCAGCCATCAGATAAGATCCTTTCAGGATGCATAACTTTAGTACCAATCCCAGGGTCTCCCTCCGACTTCGCTGTGCAATGGCTTCAACTCTCAGCCCTCTCTCTATACAGGCCTGGAATCCCCATGGAATTTGCGGCGAACTGTTGGGAAATGGCCCGCTCACGTGGGTGAAGTCGTTATATCCGGACTGGAACAGCCGATCATAGGACCTTAATTGAACTTGCATTTTCCGTCCATCCAGCGGCTGGTGGTTCGTGCCACTTGATGTTGGGGCAAGCTACTAAGCTTGGGACCAGATGATGTGACATTGAACTGTAGCAAGGGTTCAACGCCGCCTGAAACAGCACGGAATTTTTGGCATCTGACATGGTCAATTTGAAGAGGCTCGATGTTCGATGATACCAATCAACTCGAAACCCTTGTCTTCAGAGGGATATTGACTGACTCCAATTCTCGATCTTCAATACGTTCAAGCCAGCTGTCCTTTAGCCTGGACTTATCCTCGGTAACATATGCTTCGGATCAGTTCCTCAAACGTAATGCGATCTGCTTCCTCTGACTTTCTCTTTGCCCGTCCAGTTGATTCGGACATGGTATTCAGCGCTCGATCTCCACGGAGCTAAACCCTTTGCCAGGTTACACGGAGCAAGTCTAGAACCAACATGTCGATGATGGCCAATGGGAAAGGGCTCCTCACACGGAACTTGGAGTTCCAGATAAGGTGATCTTGGCGGTCGGTATTCCTGTCGGGAGCAATGGGCTTAAATCCAGGGCCGTGGGCGACGGGAAGAGTTCTTATATTCTCTCATTCTTGAGGAGACTATCATAAGAATAAACTCTAACTTAGCAGTGAAAATAGACATTTAATTAACCTTAATATGTTATATGTTCATATTATGGAAGATAGATATTCTGATATTGTTCTTATTAATATATGGAAATAAAATCGCATTAAGAGTGATCAATATGCCAGTTCAAAGATCTGGGGTCCATCGATAAGATCACAACATCCAATCAAGGCTAGCGCCGCCTAACTTCACCATCACAAGCTCCTCCACCAAATCCATGCCACCTAACCTTTAGCCTACGTCGAGACACTTACAGACGACCACCCGGTATACAACCACCCATAATGGCCGCCGCGCCAGACAACCTCTCATCCTCCATGGCAGATCTCAGAGTATCCGCTCCATTTACACTCTCCGGCTCAGACACTTCCTCTGTCGATGAAGATGCTCCTCTCCCATTTCCTGAAGCTCTCCCACGCGCCGACTTCTTAGCTCAAGACTTCCAACCTGCCGCCTATCTATCTGCTTTACCACATCGCCACCAAACTCTCGAGGATTTGCGATCAGATCTTCGCGACAGGAGTGCTGCGATCAGCTCTGAACTTCTCGAGCTCGTCAATTCGAACTACACAGCCTTTCTTTCGCTCGGCAGCGAACTGCGCGGCGGCGATGACAAGGTCGAGGATGTCAAGGTTTCTCTACTTGGTTTCCGACGAGCTGTAGAGGAAGTCAAGACGAAAGTTACGGAGCGAAAAGAGGAGGCGAATGCCCTCAACGGAGAGCTACGTGGCGTACGATCAGCTATTGAGAAGGGGCGTAAGATGATTGAGCTCTCTGAGCGTCTCGCATCACTAGAAGAACGCCTGTCCCTGGATAGTTTACCGAACAATGAAGAGTGGGACGAAGAAAGCGAGGAGGAAGACGAGGACGACAACTACGGAAGCTCCCCAACAAGGCTCCTTGTTTCGGCACAAGAATGCAGCCGCATCACAAAGCTACTCGAGTCTTTAGACCCAGATGCCCCGTTTGTGATCAAGATGGAGGAACGTTTGACACGGTGCAGAAACACGTTGCTGCTGGACTTGGGCAATGCTCTAAAAGAAGCAAAGAAGGCTGGTGTAAAAGGACAGGATAGAGTGCTGAAATGCCTGGCGATATATAGAGTGCTAGATGCACAATCAGAGGCCGTCAAGGCCCTCAGAGGCAGTTCATAGCCACAATGAATAATGATACCCACGACGCTCACAAGGTCTATTCTTAATATGACATATGATACAATTATACAAGCTCAAGGCTATTTTTACATGATGCTCGACAATGCCTCGGGGGTAATCTGCTCCTCTGCATCCTTCAACTTTCCATTCAAGCTTATGCCAGGTCCATGGGTTGTGCTGAGAATAACCTCGTGAACCTCCTTGTGCACTTCCTCTGAAATCTCCGCACACTCCGCCTTGACCTTGTTCAGCAACACCTTGATGTTGTTCTTGAGCTGATCCGGCGAGTAACCCAACTGTCCAATAGCCATACGAATAACACCCTGTCTCTCACGGTAATCAGCTGCACCAGCAGAGTCTCGCATCGACTTGACGACGTCGGGGACGATGGTTCGCATACGCTTGCTGGGCATGAGACCCTTGGGACCGAGGATTTTTCCTAGACCGGCTTTGTTGAGAGCTCCTTCGCTGGCCTCGTGGCAGATGAGACGGTCGAAGTTGATCTGTTCCTTTTTGATGGCTTCGAAGAGGGTTTCTTGACCGACGGCTACAGCACCTGCGGCGGTGGCTTGCTGAGCGATCTCGCTGCCTTCGGGGCAGATGACGGCAATTTGCCAATCGCTCTGGACGGGGTGAGGAAGTCGGACGCTGTTCTTGATGACGGGTCCGTTTCGGGCGGTCTTGAGGTTGATGTGAATTTCGTACTTGACCGAAGCAGGCGGTTGTCCAACTTCAACGGCTCGTAGGACTCTGTAGAATATTAGTCTCCCCCGCTTGGTGCCATGTTCCCAATCCCACTGACCTCATAGCTTCACATAACGAGTATTGAGGAAATTCCCTCTTGGACAAGTTATGTCTCTTGAAGTCCTTAGGCAACGCCTTCTTCTTCTTTGTCTTCTTGATTCTCACAACCGAAGCCTGTCGAACTTGTTGAGCAGCCGCCGGGGCGAGGAACTTCGGTATCGTGGGAATTGCCGGTCGAGGAGTCTGGAGGAGGGATAGCCTGGCCATGGAGGCCAAGCAGCGGTCGATTGGCGCCATTGTGAGGGGTTAATTGAGAGCTCTGGCGGACCGGCCCTTGATCGTGATACTTAGATGGCGCAAAAAGTCGAGGTTGCTAAAGTGTTTTAGGTGGGCCTGGAATGTCAGGTGTCGACGCTTATCGATAAGCCCCATCGACTTAATGAGACGTGAACCTGGGAATGGAATCACTTTTGTTTTGGCGGAGAGATACTTGAGATATTGAATTGATTTTGCTAATATAGTCTATATACATGTAAACCTACTCAAATCACTCGCTATATCACTCGCTATCTAATCAACACAAACAAGCATGTCCTTCAACTTGCCCAACACAATCTTCTGTCGCGCAGCATCAGCAGTCGTCTTATCAGCAGCATCACCAACACTAATAGAAGCAAAACATCCGTCCTTCAGAGCAATCTCAGTCTCAGTAGGAAGGCGATCCTCGCCGCACCATTCAGTATCACGCTCAGACAGAAGACCAGTGTTGATGCGGGTCAACACCCACTGGAACTTGGACGCATCAGTACATTTACCCTCAACCTTGCCAAAGTTGACGTTGAGATAGACATCCTTGGGCAGGTAAGGCTTTCCAGAGTCGACAATCTTCTTGACGAGAGTGGTCGCGAGCTCAGCGTAGACAAGACTGCGCTTGGGGACGGGGCTAGTGTTGAAGGCCGTATTTCCGGTAGAAGCTCCAGAGAAGGCAATGGCTGGGATGCCCTCTTCGTGAGCAGCATAGCAAGCGGCGCCGACGGTGCCAGAGAAAGGAACTTGGAGCCAAAGGTTGGTTCCAACGTTGGGACCAGCGACAGCAAGCTCAGGAGCGGCGCCATCCCACAAGCTAGGACCAAAAGTGTCGATACCGTACTTCATTGAAGTGACAGGGAACGAGTTGACCCAGTTAAGATCAGGGCGCTCGGGATCATGACCAACAGGGCCGCTGTTGGCAGGACAGCTGTCGTACTGACACGCCGTGGTGCGGTCCTTGGGCTTCTCATCCCTAGAGCCTATATGATGTTAGATGTGATCGAAACGCGTCTTTATGTGACTTACTGCTGCCAGACTTGTTCTCTGCAGGAGCCGAGAGAACAACGTCGTAACCCGCACTGTTCAAAGCGTCATTGAAAGTGCGGATATATGACTCTGCCCAGCCATCATCGTTAGATTGAACGATTCTCACAGCCTGAACCGCAAGGGGCAGAATAGCAACAGAAACGAAGGACTTCATGATGACTGAGTTGAACGAAAGAAGGTGGGAAACAAAAAAAAAAAAAACGCGGGTTTCATACCAGGAGTTTCGAAACTATATATCCCCTTTCGCATAATCCATCCCAATATCTGATTCCTCTAATCATCCACTCCGTCCAATACCACCCTCGTGAGCTCTTAGTGCACCCTAGTCCCAAGCCACCAATCAGCATGCATAGCATCCTCCTCACCAGGTTCGCATCAACGCTTGAAACCCCCAGGTCATCAGCATCGACCACCCACGTGCCGATCACCAGAGCTAATCAGCGACAGCCCAAGACAGTTTCGACGTTCATCATTTCCACGTTCACAGCTCAGTGGTAAATGACCCCTGGGACGCATGCAGGTCTGAAGAGCGCGTTTATTCACATTGAGGCAACGGCCCGAGCCGTTCGATAAGTTTTTAAGCTTTTCAGAGGGATTCGGTGACTGTTTTGAGGGTTGGTCCGGGGTGGAATCGCGAACTGCCGTAATCGGGTCAAGAGCCGGCGCCGGTTCGGGCGGAAGTGGAGAAAGCTCCGGGCTCGCTACCGGAGTGCGACTGGGTTGAATGTAACGGCGACGATCATCGAGAATTGTAATTGCATGTGACATTCAAGATATTGAACACTTCCACAAGCATGTCCCGGTGGTACCCAGTACTCAATAGAGAAAAAGCATGAAGGTTAAGGATAGTGGAAAACTCAGGATTTTAATCGTAGGAAATTAAAAGAAAAAGACAAGTTTAGGGTAAGCTTGGTAGACTTGAGTGTCATCTTTCCGCCTGCTGGTAGCAAATGGCAGTCTTGGATGTGTTGACAACTCAAAGTGGAATATAGTTTTCATCACAATAGGTAACGCTGTGGTATGGATGAAAGAATGTATAAGCTCCATTATCTTGGCGGAAACGGACCGTATCGTATCCTCCAGCTCTCAATCATGGAAGATAGGGTCTATCATTAAGGTACTGTCACTGGTTTGCGGATATGGCCAACTACTATGCAACTGAGTTCCACCACATATGTACTTCTATCACATCGAGCTCCTTGTTGAACCCTGGCTCCTACTTTTCGGCAACTCAATGCAAGAAGTCGACGACTAGTGCATGGTTTCGTTAGTAATGACTTCTTTTCCGTGGTCTTTACGCCAGTGCTCACCAGGAAGATCAGGAGCGTTGATATCTACTCTCACGATCTGAGCCATGATAGACTTCGCCTAACCTGTACGTCAAGTTCCGGGTAGAGAAGAATGCTCGCGCCTTCTTTTTCCATCGGATTTCCCCTATGACAGGGTTCTGACTCTGTCCGGGAATTTGTTGCTGTAGACAATAACCGCGTAGTCAATGTTATACATGACCTCAGGTATTGAGGAGTGGCTTGTTGTTGCTTGTGCAGTGGTCGGCAACCACATTTCCAACTCGCGATGAGCTTGCACAGGTTCGCTTAGCACCTTTCATCGTACAGTAGAGTTGGCTCCCAGGTGAAATTTCCTTCTGTAATATCATCAATTCATGCCAGCAATTCCTCGATGAGTATCATGTATAACTAGTTTCCTGTGCGTCATCATATGCAGATAGTGCGTCTTGAGTAGGAGCCCGAAAGAAGACGGGAGGTGGTGTTGAGCACAGCCGAACTTATACTTCTTTATAGCTCAGGCCTGAGAACTGTCGAGTGTTTCTAATGCTACGACTATTGTGGTCGCTTTGCTGTAATGGCATTCTCGAGGTCATCGACGTTATAATACAGCATTTATAAGGTGTAAAGAAACTCGTGACACGAAAGCGCAAAGCATGACATTACTCATGAAGCTATGTGTGATCGTTGGTGAAGGGGCTCGTTTCGTCACCGATTATGCCGGAGTTTGTATGCATCATTGGCGGTAGAATGTTTGATATAACATCTGATAAATCTGGCTCATTGATGTCTCCCTTAACAGCTTCCAAGCTCATCAAGGTCTCGGCCAGACCGCGACTCCCCCCCTCCTGTCTATTGCAAAGCTGCTCACTACCACCAGTGATGGTTCAGACAGACTGGAACCTTTGAACATTCTGTGACCTTAGACTAACTAGGTTAAAGCTAGAATTTTCATGAATTGAGACTACTACAGTAAAGAAAGTCAAGCTCTGTGTATTTTATTTACCTGGTCTGCACTGATTACAATTATTGCTAACACTTCAAATTACCACTACGCCAAGATGGGAGTTAAGGAAAGTTCTGTAACTCAGCTGTCTTAATATACTACCTAAGGTAGGTAGTGTAGAAATACATTTTGTGACAGAAAACTTTCATACTCTCTCACCATTTAAGTGTTCTCCCCCAAAGCCAGCTTTCGCTCTCACCGTCCATTTTGACAGTATATATACCACTAGTAAGTATAGGCCTCCCTGCAATGAATTGAATGCTGATCAGGATCTCCATAGATCACCTGGAGTGGTGCATAGAGAGGTCAACCAACTGTCGAAAGGCTTCAGACCTCCATTTCAGGGTTCCTGGCTATTTTGCCCCCACGAGGCGGGATGCTACAACCAATTACGTTTCTAGCAAGCGTTCCTGATAGAGCCGTGTGTTGAAGAATTATGATACAAAGAACGAAACCTTCAATTAGAAAACAAGAGTGTCATCCACGCATGAGCATTGGGGCCCAAATATTATGGAGTCAGCACTTGTAGCAGGAAAAATACCAGTAATGGCGACAGTGGCAAACACCAGCACCTCAATTGCAAATACCCCCAGATCGTTTGTTGCAGTCGTTGGTCTCAGAGAGCTTCGTTTTGCATTTGATCAAGGGTGGCCTGCTATCCTCAAGGCGTTTGACCACTTCAGTGGTTTGTGGACATGAACTTATTCTCGACAGAGTCAGTTCCCTTGGTCTAGCGCATACAATGACTAGAACATGCAAGTCTTTTCAGGGTCCTAAATCAGTTAGACTAGTATAAGATTCTGATTTAATTCTACCGGTTCGTGTGTCTAAGTAGGATGGCTCTGATTGTGCGTGGAAATGGTGGGAAACTCTGCGATCAAACTGCATTTGATGCGCCGTATGTGTGGCTGCAATATCAGTGCAAGCATGGTGCTTTCTGTTTATTTCATTGCAAACAAGATAGGAAATGTTTAGAATAATGATTGCGATGATGCTTGTCAAAAGTGACTAAATCATGTTGATTGCTCACTTCCCGTGCATGGCGTTTGCTTTCTTTGTTTCATCCATGCAGCTATCCGGACCATCATTTCAACATGATAGGGGACGAGTCATTTTAAACTCAGAGAAGAAAAATGGAATGTCAGAAATGAAGAGGTGGGTAAACAGAGTTGCTCCTGATGGCAACCATACCTGTATCAGCTTCCAAAGCAGCTTCCAAAGGCCGGGAGGACTTGATGAAACCTGGGATCACTGCCACCAAGACCGCCAGCAGGGGTTGGAGTCCGCAATCAGACCTCGGCGCGTCCATTTCATTGGCCCTGACTTCAAAACTGCCGAAAAGATTGTCGACGCAGGCAGGCCTCACCTCATCACGAGCAACACCCGTCGTCGGCTGATCTTCGACCTCGAGACAAGACAACCCGTTACCGTAACCACACAATGCTCAAACTCCGAAGAGAAGCAACAGATGAGTTGGGTGCATCGATTCAGCAGAGAGAGCACAAACATATACACACAGCCAGGGTTCTGCTATGGGGCTGGACATCGTCGACACATGAGAGTTCGGGATGAACAGCTTGGGGGCTTTTTAACAGCTTTGAGCGAGTTTGGCAAATGGCCTCTCGGTATTTCCAACGTCGTGCGTCTTTTTGATTCCAGAGGAGAAGAATCGCAAGTCGCCACCGATATTGGGCAGCGACTCACTCGGCAAGGGATCCTTAAACATGATGCCAAGTCGACCACAACGTGGTCACTGGCTCTTCCTAAGGAAACTCGCCAGGCTTTCTATAGAGTTATTCCCCTTGTTGGGTACGATCATTGTCTCGCGCTCTTTCTGAGTATCAAGTCCAAGAACCCTATGGTTAATACAGCCAAAGCGCAAATGGCAGCGACAATCTCGGGGAGTAGCACGAACTGCTTTGACTTTGTTGGCAAAACAGCCCCTGAAATCCATGAAACCAGTGACGCAGCCCGAATTGGTCTCTTCAAGCATGTTGCGCATACTAGTACTGTCATGAAAGGTCTTGGACTCATAAAGACTGCGATAACCGCATCACGCTTTTCTATGATCTTACCAGAGATTTACCTCGTCGATAAGCAAATTCGTGTCAGCATGAACGAAGTAAAGCACGCAATGGAACTATGCAGAATGTTACTCGAAGTCCCCAACACGTGCGGTTACAACGTTGAGGAAGCTTTGCCTTTTACCCAGGAAGAAGCGGAGGCTATTGAATTCGATCAATTCATGGAAGTCTGGTCACATCTCCTGAGAGCTTATTCCAAATCGCTCTTGTCACAGTCAACAGACACGGCGATATATTCATAACGGACCTTGTGTCTCAAATACGCCTCGAAGCAAGTTTCGAGGTACGGCACAGTCTCGAATGGCCGGTTATCCCGAAGAACAAGAAGGATTACGCCATGGGCATTTACACTAGAGCTACTCGTGAGCGAGGGAGGACTACGATTCAAGACTGGAATTGGATCCCGCGGAAGGTTTGGGATCGCTGGGGTGCTGAGTTGCCAGGGGGCATTGAAGGGCTGCGAACGAAGTTTAAGTTGACGAAGAATCATGATGAGGTTGTTGATGATACTTGAGTGGTGGGTTGCTTTGATAAAGAAAAGAGGCGTTTGAACAAAGTGATGTGATACCGTTATTAGCATAGTTCATTGTATTTAACTGTTTATAAGTATTATATATGATTGTGGTTTCGTTTTGGGTTTGCACTGGCGAAGATGCCATTAAATGTTAGTTGCAGCACTGTTCCAACGACTGCCTTTCGGCGAATACCCTTACCGAAGCTTGCAGAAGATATTCGAGTTTTGTCTAAATACTTTATAATGTACCCAGAGTAGATTACTTATCCATAAACTGTTACTCTTGGCATAGAAGTTAAAAGTAGGGCCTGAATCAATACTGTTCTACAGACCTACGCCGGTCCAGAGGGGAGCTGCAGATACGAGTAATCAAACAGCTTGGAATCATGACCGTTATCATTGTGCTTGGGTTTTGGTTAAGATCTTAATATAAAGAGTTATAGATATCCTTCGAGTATCAGCACAACAATATATACCTTTTTGTTTCCTTCTTAGTTTAAGCCAGTGCTGGCATATACATGGTAGCCGAAATCACTTTATCATTGGGAATCAATAGATTGGGGAGCCAGATGAATTCTCTGAATACTAATTAACTTTCCTCCGTATTCCTCTTTCTGCTCTCAATTCATCTTGGTCCTGATCAACCATGCCCATGTCCATTCCTTACCCGAGTTGCCCGTGAACATTTAATAGCGATAACTTGTTCAACTTGACAGCGCTGAACATGATCTGTTCAAGACTTGTTGTTACCTGCCGTTGGTTTGGGACTTATTAATATATCGTACTCCTGCCATCCTCTATCATCTCATTCCTTCGCGAGTGCTGTCAACCCCCCGAAGTTAGTCATACGTTAATCACTCAAGGGCGGAAGAACTTATTGTCGCCTCTGATTGCCTCTCCTCTAGGGTCATCAGGCCTAGCTCTTGCTGAGCATCTGGCTCTCACTCCTAACGACGCTGTCCATGGTTCGCCTGCGGTCTCTGGCCTCTTCCGGCGCTCATGTCTCCACCATAGTAGACCTTGGCATTCTCCCAGGAAGAGGTGCGAGGGTCGATACCTCCCAGCTGCTCAGTGTCACGACGATGCTGACCAAGGAGGAAGGGATCTTGAACGTCGCAAGAGATGTAAAATCTCTTGCTATGCTGAAGGCTCCAAGGGAGTCCAGGGACGAGAGTGTTTGGATTCTCGCGCATGAAGTCAAACAGCATAGGGTACCAGAATTTCCCAGTCAGAGGTGGCTTATTTGCCCTGTTGAAGACCATCAGATTGATTATCTCCAGCTTGTCATTCTTGGGGAACTCGGGGCACTTCCAGGTGGAGTGTCTAGAAGAGTTGCAGATGGCGCAGCCACCGATGAAGCCACTTTCACGGACTCGATGACACATGGCTACCGTGTGGCCTCTGTCTTGACAATTACCACAGATCGTCGGGTTAGTGGCTGCATTACAGCGAGTGTTGGTGTCTCTCAGTTTGAAGTAGATCTGGGGATCAACTTGCTCGAGGGCGAGGCAGTCCCTGGCCGAGACGATCCGCTGTCGCTTTGCCATGTTAGACAGCATTTGGGGCCCCGTGTTTGGTGGTTCTGTCGAGAGTCCTGCGTTCCAAGAGAGAGTGATGGGTTCGCCTAGCTGGAACATGCCCTCAATCGCCTGTATGGCAGCTTCACGGTTGAGGAAGCTTGCACGGCCTTTGGCTTTAAGTACTCCATAGTCAATGCTATGATCGACCGCGTTCATCTGGGACATGCTGCCACGGCGGCCAGCGAACACAGTCTGGTTCGCGGCATGGGCCATGTTCGTCTGTTCACCATGCTCTGCGTTGTTCTTGCGCTTAGTGCCTCTATAGGCCTGGTTAGGGTAAGCTTCTTGACCATCACTCCCTGGCTGGCTTTGACTGGCTGACAGGCCCTGATACTGATGGTAGTTGTCGTTCATCGAGAGATGAATAGCATTGTTGACTGCCGCACCGAGTGATTCGAGATACGGAGGCTGGGGGTGGCAAGTTACTGCAGGGGGTGGAGGCTGTTGAGGAGCACGCTGATAGTGGCCATCGTAGTGAGGGTAGTTGTTTGGGAATCTGCCATATCCTTGGGGATACAAAGCAGGTTGCTCGTATTCCCATCGCTGCTGGCCGTAGCTAGGACCTGGTGTGTCGTTTCTGGACCCTTGAGGCTGGCCACTAACACGACCTCGTCCGATGTGAGGAGGAATATAGCCTCGGCCGCCCGCGTATGGGTATCCGCGGACGTTAGCCCGATGGTTGTTGAAGGACATCGTTCTGCTGCTGATGTATTGTTAATATTACCTGCAGTATTGAAGTTAAGTGTAGTGGAAGGGAAACGTGAAGTTGAGAGGAGAGAGAAACACAGAAGAAAATATATTGTCGATGGAGATATTGGATGCCTGGCATGGACACTCGCGTTGACGGCCGTTGCCAGTGTCAGGGCAAAGTCCTGCCACTCCCAGACATCAACTCACACTCCGGCCAGTCAATGTACACTCACGCCCTGTTGCACTGGAAGTATGCTTGAAGATTATACATTTCATTAATTATTTACTCATTATGATCGTGAACAATCAGCATTGCCCCTTTTCCGAGACATTATCTCCTAAACCCAGTTGTTCCATGCTCAATGCACATCCTGTCCCCCATAGGCGTATGAATAGGCCCATACGTCCAACTCCCTCCAAGTCCCTGGACTGCATCCTTCCGTTTCCTTGCACTCATCGCCGCTACACCCTCGAGACCTCTTACCCACGGTGCATCAGCAACGTACCAAAGTGCACCAGCCAGACTTCGTGGATCGACGGGCAAGTCGGGCCACTTGACCAACAGACTCGACAGCATGGCGAAGACCATGATGAGAAGAATACCAATGCTCAGACGGGAGCATATCTCGTGGGCTTCACTTGTCTGTGTGAGACTGTATGGTACGTTGGCGAGCAGGATCGGGAGAAACTGGGCGAGGAGGGTGGTGAAGGCTGTGAAGAAGAGGAGAGGGTCGCGGATTCGAAGAGCAACGAAGAAGCCGGAGACTGGGTTTGTTGCTGGTGTCATGAGGACTGATCGTGTAGGAACTTGAGGGTCTTCAGCCATTCGACGATAGGGTGTGATAACAGCGACACCTGACAGGTCAGTATATGTATCAAAAAGGGGATTAGAAGCGGCTTACTGGTGAAGAGGAACTCCCAGCAAAAGACAACAATGACACCAAGCGCAGAACAAACAAATCGTACACCAAAGTCTTGGCTCTCCATCAACTTCTTCATGTTATTGGGCAAGTGTCCAAACGTATCGACAAAGTGATAGTAGCTGATGAAACCAAGCAGACAGATCAAAAACACGAGGAATGTGAAGCGATACCAGAAACTCAATGCCATGAACGTCTGCGGTGCTCGACGACGAGTCTGTGGACGATACGCCATACCCTCTTCATACGGCGTGTTACCATAGGGGGCTATGATATCACGGTTGATGTCGCCGACGACAACAAGACCATACTCGTCTCTACCTTCTTGATTGCGGAACCATCCCATAGCAAACCTCTTCTCTGTAACAGCGCCCTTCAAGTCTTTCCAATCTTGAGCACCCATCGATCGAATCTCGGGGTTACGAGCAACAAGCGCCGCCGTGTTGGCAGCACACCAGGGATTCGCAAACACGCCAGTTCGCCAGTGACGACTAATAACGCTGAGTGTGAACATGAGTAGAATGGCGATTGCACCGAGAAGACCGACGAGCGCATAGGCAGCTGTGTTCGAAACACCAAGTTCAAGAGCACAGCCGTCAATGGCACCCTTTTTGCAGCGTCCATAGATCTTGAGACCGACAGCTTCACTGGACAACGGCGCCGCGATACTTGATGCCCACAGAGCGAGTGCCGTCAAGAACGGAAGAGGCTGGTTGTTGAACAAAAGCTTGAACGGAAGATAGATACTCATCCATCCATCGAAACTCAGCAACAATGCCTCACGGCCCAAAGCACCGCCCTGCCTTGTCAAGGCGGCAAAAGGCTGATACTGCTGCGCCGACTGATTCAACGCTCGAATCCCCATCGCAAGAAGAACAGCAACAATAGGCGGTAGAAACTTTCCAATGAAATACCCCGAATGCGTAAGCGTATGCGTCGTAGCCTCAACAACAATCTTCGTATCACCAGTCGGCGTCTCAACATCCGTAACAACAACCTTTGTCGGCGGCACAGTTGTAACACGCGTAGTCCCAACAGGCGTGGAAACAGACGTTATAACCTGTCCACCCGCCAGTGTCTGAACCATAGTGACAGGCGGGGGCGCATCAACTACTGTCTTGACCGTAGCAGCGACTTCACTGGTTCTGACCCTTGTAACAGGAGGTTTCGCTACTTTGCCCTCTGAATCTATAGTGAGAACCGAGTAGATCGTTGTCGTTCCAACAGAAGCGTAAACAATTGGTGGACCAGTCCGTGTCGTTTCTCGAACGGTTGTGCGGACGGCGCCGTTTTCTTTTACGGTGATGAGGGTTTTTGTCTGGCCAGGCTGGACGACTGTTGTAGGCTGCCACTCTTCAGGGGGGACTGACTCTTCGGGGATGAAGGATGTGAAGGTTGATGCGGCCTCGGTGATGGTTTCGGTGAGGGTGGTTTCGCCTGTTTCTGTGATGGTCTCAGTTGTTTTGGAGACTTCAATTGAGCCTGGTTCTGTGACCATTGTTGTAAAGACAGATTCGACGAGGGCTGTTGTCAGAGTACCGCCTTCAACATCACCAGTTGCAGCAGGTGTGTCGTCTGTAGGGACAGGCTCAGGCTCGGGTTCTGAGGCTTGAGATTCTTCAGTCCCAGTGTCGGCTGTTGGTTCCGGTTGAGATGGTTCGCTTGCGACATCTTGTCTCTTCATGTAGAACAGATTTTCATTCGTGATTCTAAACGAGCGACTCTCGAGGGTGGCTGTCTTATCGTCGCCATTTAACGTGCGTGTAGCATAGATGATCAATCCCATAAGACCCAGCAACACAATAATCAAGGCGCTGATAAAGGGCCATCGTAGAGGAATTGGTCGGTAATCAGGTCTCTCTCGTTCCCGCTTCTCAGGTGGTCCCGCATCTGTCTCGACAGGATACACCTCTTGTGCAGTGACAGGTTTATACTCGTATGTAGTTTGCTGTTGTTGCGGCTGTTGCTGCTGATACGGCTGATAAGGTTGATACGACTCATTCTGCAAATACGGCGGCTGATACATCTTGACGATCGCAGAGCTTGTGTATCCAACTTGAGTCGCGTGCAAGGAAAGGAGGCTTTATTAAACTACCACAACCTCCAACGCCCCAGCCCACCGGCTCTTCAACTCTCCGAATGCCACGGGTGCATTAGCAAGGCATTCGTCGTGTCATTGCAACTCCATCATTGGCTTCGCCCTCAACGGCATAATAACCTAAACGTAAAATCCAGGCGTGGCGTCTCCCTGGAAGACCAGGACAGCTGAGCTATTGAGAATGCAAGGTTGCTATTGGATCAACAGGCGAGTGGTGTTGTAGGGCTGAGAGCTAGACAGTCTCAAAGAGGGAATGCCAAGACTGAGCTGGAGTCTAGACCATTTAAGCTTATCGATATTTGGGTAAAACCATCATGTGTCATTTCCACAGAGCAGAATATTTGGCAGTTAGCCTTGCACTATTTCTATCTCGCATGTGGGTTTGGTAAAAATGTTTAATTATTCGTATCTATGACAACTTTATTGACAAGGCAGATTCCAACGCCCCATGTCCAAAAACCAGTGTTCCAAACGCCATCCCAATGATACCCAAAATTACCAGCCGAGAACGTTGAACAGGCTTGTTCGGGGATCAGGAACAGAACCGTTGAAAGTCTTTGCACGAACAGATTCGCTCTTTGTGGTGTTGTATTGACTAAAGTAGCGATCGAATGTTCGGGATTGGTTTGTGAGTTGCGAGCGAACGTAGCCGCCGACAACAGAGATGCTTCCAACAGCGATGAGAACAGGGAGGACCCTGAATATGTTAGATATGGAGATTTTGAGACGAGGTGGATGCTTACTTGGGGCCGACAGTGGGCTTGATCATGAGAGCGGCCATTTTTATGGATTGATGTGATTGGTGGGTTGTGTAAGTGAGCTGAAGCTGAAGATGCAAGTGTTGTTGGTGAGAAGATCTCAGTGATTGTTGTTGTGATTGATGGTGATGAGAAAAACTATTTGAGAGTAAAGAACTCCGTCATTATATATTCTCGTCTTGAGGTTCATTTCGTTCAATTCCGTGACCATTTTCTTCGGTCGCATGTTGATGTTCTGAGCTGACGGTGGTGCTGTTTTTGGTGGTGCCATAGAATGATCCAGCCCTGGACACAGCCATTTCGGGCGATGCCGGGGTCCGCAACACCAAGAATTGGATCTCTACAGCTTGTGAGATCTTCAGGATGAATTGATAGATTATCTATATTTCCAATTGATTAAATTTCATCATATAAGTTGCTTTGTTATTTTCTAAACGCTCGCTGCCATTTTCAGAGTATTATACATGTGATGTATGTATACAATTCTAATTAGTCTCGAACAATTGGACACATCATTGTAAATTTAATAGCTATGAGCATGTGTACTTACCTTTACGACAATCATATCTCAGCAATAATTCAATTGAAACTATCTACCGAATGCATCTGTGTATGCGATTATGGTGATGGCATTCTCAGAATCTGGTGTTGAGAAATCATCTGATTTTCGGAACCGGCGTCTACCGAACCCACCCAAAATTCTCCGGGAAATCAGTCCATCATTCAGTTCTCAACACACTCAGCCCCAAAGTCCATTCTCGACTGCCAAGATCGTCTCACTAATCAACTCTAACTCTGTCATCGAAATCATCAGGAACAATGCTGTTTTTTCTTACTTGAGCGTTTATTTTTCGTGATGCGACAGTGGATTGAGAGTGATGACCTCAAAGTCAGTGTCTCTGCATCAGAACCCTCCATGTCTTCTTCTTATCTGTGTATCAGCTCTCCGCACATCCCCGTCCAGGTATGCCCGGAGTCATGAAATGCCCACCGGTCAGGTCCCACAATTCCCGGTGCCTACGCCGGTAACACGGCCGGCGACGTCATGGATGGGCGGAAAAAGATGGCAATTGATACTTAACCCTTCAATTCAATTACATTCAAGAACATATTAGCATCTTTCCTCATAATTAGCATAGAGATCCTCAGCCTGGTCCAATCTCACAATGACCTTATTACTGAACCCAGCTCAAACCATATCATATCATCTCAGCTACCGTTAACAGTCCATCAATACAACCATCCCCAAACCTCCATCCAAACATCGGAAAATTCCAATCCAGCCCCCAAGCCCTTTATCTACATGTCACATGTTTCTATTCCCGCCTCAATCCCAAAACGTCCATCACCCATCAATGACATCCAATAATCGTCAATGGCTACACATCTCCAGATATTCTGACGCGGGGAAGCTCCTGATCCTGTAGCTCACCACGTCATCCCTCCATCATTCAAAGCTCTTAGATCATTGACCAAACCCTATTAAATAGCAAAGGTCCCTCAACTACTGAGATCAAATACTGCTTCATAATAATCGTTGTATCAGAAGAACAAGTCAAAATGTCCATGAGATTAATCCTTCGTCCGGTGGTGCGAATCCCGCTCCTCCGCCCCCAGATCCGTCTTGCGACTACAAACCCTACGCATGTCCATCCAGATGGTAACCTCGGCGGTCCGGGAGGTCAGCAGCCCCCACCTGCACGCCCCGGCGGTCCGGAAGCTATCACAAGGAACTGGTACAGTCACCCTCACCCTCCTTGTTATCACCACTGACACTCCCAGGATGCCCATCGCTGCTGCAGCAGGTGTAATCGCAGGCGGCGTCTACATCATGCTCCCCACACGAGGAAAATCCCCTGAGAGAACTCTCGAAAGCGACATGGTAGCCGCCAACTCGACTGCGATTGGATACATCGGTCAACCATCTGGAAAACCAGGCATTGCTTCTCATTACAGGGAGCTTCGAGATGGGAAGGAAGTCGAGTCGATGAAGGAGTTGAGTGGGAGAAAAGGAGGTGGTTCAATGGGTCCTTTCAGAGCGGAATGAATAACGAAAAATGTGTTCGTAACGGAGGCGACCTGCCCAGAGTATCAAATTGTCTATCATCGCTCGATGGAGCTGTACATTAATAGTAACACATCGCTTACTTCTGCTCTAAAGGTTCGTCTTTCTTCTTTTGTAGCAGATAATCTCCCCCAAATACCGCTTTGTACACTCCTCTCAATCCCCTTATCGGCCATCCTGTTCGTGCAGTTGACTTCATGAGCTTCTCGTCACCTTCAATATCAACTTTGACTTTATCGTAGACATTCGGTAGATACGACGCTCCGTACTTTGCTCTTAGCGCATCGTACGCTTCTTTGTTGTAATGTGACCAGAATTCATCTTCTGTGTAGTATGCTTGGGCGTATAGCCATTTCTTTCCTCCGCAGTCTTGTACTTTTTGCTCCAGAGCTCGATTATGTCGAATTGCGTCTCGTCGGTTTCCTTGCAGAGGTCCCCATATTCCAAAGTTCATGAGTTCCACGGTTCCAGGTTTTGCGAATTCTGCGTGCAGACCATATCCAGAGTCCGGATCTTCTCGTCGTACTCGTAATGGACATATCCAGAGTGGATAGATTCTGAATTGCTTATCCAGCCAGTTTTGAAACTCCGGTACACTGTTGTAAGGCACTCCGACATCTTGAACCATGTAATAGTCAAACAGGTTACTCTTGTGGCCAGCAGAGTACATGACGCGAGCTCGTAGGAGAGGATCCAGGATGTATCGTGTCAGTCGGTTAAATGGTGTGAGAAAGTAGTCGAAGGCGTATTTGGCGACCCAGAATCCACCTCTGTCATATCGGAACAGATAATCCTTCAATGGGATGTAGTCGGCGACGCAGGTGACAGATCCCATCCGTAACCCATCTCGAACCTTTTCAACATGAAGATAAAACCACTTATCCTTCCGTCGATTCAGTTGCCTTGGCGTAGCACTGATTGGTATCTCATCCACCATTCGTCCCGCACATACAACAGTCGTATCCTTGGAGTAGACAACCCCATCAACATAATCATTCTCCCATCTCTTACACTCCTCCTTGATAATCTTGACAGACTCAGACGGCCCCCTCGCAAGCCGATACTTGAGCTCAACATACTCCTTCGCCTCCTTCAACTGAACCTCCAGCAACGTAACAACACCGAGTGTTCCGAACGCCGAAGCAGCACCCCAGAAAAGATCCGGCTGTTCCGTTTTAGAAGCACGCGTAACAGTTCCATCCGCGAGAACAATCTCGATCCAATTCACAGTCGCGTCGAAAGCACCGTACCGAAAAGAGCTGCTCTCTCCCGACGTCCCCGAAAAGCCACCTCCAACGGTAATAGCCGGGAACTCCATAACGACCAGCGGAACAAGCCCCAGCGGTAGAGTTGCATCAACGAGGACTTCCATCGAGACATTTGGTTCAACAATCACCGCCTTGGAATCTTTGTTCACTTCGATGACATGGTTGAGCTTGCTTGTGTCGACGGTGTTGTCCACACGCCGGTTTGAGTGCCGTGTGCTGTTAGTTGAGCCATGGTATAGACGGAACGGTTCCTGGCGGGCGTGAAAGTGCTTAACTCTATCCGCGACGCCAGCGACGATGGTTTTATGAGCGTCCATCATGAGATGGAATCGCAGAAATAAAAAAAGAGAGATGCAGGAATCAAAGATAAAAGACTTGGCGAGTCGTTCAGAGTAGTATCGGGTCGGAAATAGCGAGGAATGATCCACAATTCCTTGTCCTTGTGTCGTGCTTGTGCTTGTGCTCATGCTTACGACCAAGATTTTATATGAGTCGATCACTCATGACGCTTGATTCCGACATATCCGAGCATCATGATTGCTTCGAATCAGCAAGACTCGTCTTATTTACATTTACTTGTTACGGTCTGAGGCGCCACGTCAAACACGTCAGCCCTGCTTTGACCATATCGCCAAGTTTTTTATTCTATTCTGGTCGATCTCAATATGACGTTTGTTGTTTCATTGGTTCAGCTTGTGATGCATGAATAGGCGCGTTTGCTAGTGGACAAGCAATCCTGGAAATGGCCCCCACAAGACATTGACAACCAAACGCTGTGTTAACAAACTATCCTAATTAATGACTCTGCAATTCTAGCTTTGATGTGTAACGCTCTGTTGTGTATTCTCCTATCGCTCCGGTGAATGCGAGAAATCATCCAACCGAGGTAGTTCATAGTCGCTATCATGCTCATCCTCCTCGTCCAGAGTTTCACTTTCCTCGTTCCCATCGTCTTCGACCTCAGCGAAATAATCAAGATCGGCAATGAAGTAATCAAGATCCTTATCAGTAATAGGTCGTTTGTCTTTCCCGCTGATGAAGGGCTCGGGCGTTTCTTCCAACAACTTTTCCAGGACCTTGGCGTTTTCGATTAGTCTCCCTTCCAATTTGTCTGTGTATCTCTTTGCCCGTGTTACGATACCAAGATAATCCGTTTCGATGCCATGTAGAGGACCGCACATCGCCCAGAGTCTTTCCTATCCTGCAATAAGACGTGCTTCGATCGTCCATCGGTCAAGATGGCCTTGTATTATACATCTCCGGCAGTTTGAAGGGACCCTGCCATTGGTCTTAGATTGTAAAAGAAAGCCTGTCGGTATTTTTACTTCGCCACCACACAGGGGAACAGCAAGTTCAGAGGTGTGTGCACAGTCGAACATGACACGATGAGTGCACGGTTCGACATCTTGGGCAACATCTCCCTTCTGCTTGCCTTGCTATGGGCAGATGGGTGACATCTCGGACGACTTGAAGTTATCGACGAGTGCATCGTGACACGAGTCTCCAATAACGTGTCCACAGGGAAACAACAAACCAGAATGTCCTTGTATCGGGGCCATGGTTTCGGCATCCTGGCAAGGTCTTCGACAGGCAACACAACGAAAGCGAATACACGCGAATTGCAAAGTCAACAAACTTTTCTTCCCCTCCGTGTCCTTGCACGCATTTTCTCCCTTGCTGTGGAATTTCACTGTGACTTTCTTCAGCCATTCGTATGCACTCGGCCAGTGAAATTGACTGGGGAGACCTAGGTTTTCCTTCGAGATCGCATTGAAGAACAGATCGGGCATGTCTGGGAACAAGAGTTGCCGTATGGCTGATAAGCTCACGATCTCGTCCTCGGCCGACTCGCCATCACTGTGTTGGGCGTCAGTCATCTCATCGTCTTTCGATGTCTCTTCTATCTTTTCCTCTGCCGTAATTTCTTCTGTCGTTTTGTTATCGTTAATTTTTTCGTCGGCCATCTTGTCGTCTATCGATTTGTCGTTGATAACTTCGTTGTGGGCTATGTTCTTATCGGCAACCTCGTTGTCGCTCATGGTGATGATATCCTCGATAATCTGTAGGCTTTTATTTGTATGAGTGATATTGGTGTGATGGCTGATGTTGATGTTGATGTTGAGTCGACGTTGAAAGAGGTCAGTCGGACTGTTATGAATTGCAAGCACCTTCCAGCTGTGATTCACATCCCTAACAAAGGCAAGTTGTGTCAAATACGTCCTTCCTCATTACTATATGGAACATACGCTGTAATATGATTAGGCAGGTGATGTCTATTCTACGCCTCAAGCCTCAGTTTAGCAGGAACCCGGATCTGCACCCAGCAACTATCAGCCGAACGCCTTCTCATTCTTCTTCTGAGGGACATTATGACGATTCATCTCGCTTTCATGCCTTCTCCTTGGTACATCTCCCGGCGCCAAATTCATCTGATCTAATGAATGGCCTACCCAAGTATATCGCAGCCAACTCAATGGTCTACGCTCCTCAAGCAACGCTTTTTGACCTGCGTTTTTATAGGAGAAGGCCAGGATGGTCTGAATCATAAACACAGTTGCATTCCCCGAACATGATGTGAGCTTTCCGAATCGAGTATCTTCAAACCGAATACCCAGGCGCTCCAGAATATGCTCAAATACTGCGGGTTGTTGAAGGCGTGTCTGAAACTGATTCTCCTTCTTCAAGTCCCATATCTGCACATTGGGTTCTGCTAACCACTCCAAAGCAAGCTGCAACAGCGCAGTTTTGACGGGCTCTGTGTCAAAGGTCAGCAAAATGAGCTGTCGAAGACGTCCTTGCTCGACCTCATCTTTCCGTCTGTTCTTTTTTCTCAGTGCTGAAAAGACTCGGTAAAATCTGTACGCAAGATCTTTCTCCTGAACCCTTCTTGATCGGCCAAAAGCGAACAAATATGGCGACTGATCTGATTCGTCTTGGTTCTCGAACTCTTCCACTATATAGTGGAGAGGTGTCATGTACTTGAACCAGGACGACCCACGATCTCCAGGCATGACGCCTTTACCACGGTCATACAAGATATCTCGCATGTCGAGATACGCGACTCCGGCCTCGATGATAGGATCTTGTCGATATGACGGTCCATGTATGGATACACTGAGCTCTCTCAAGCAAATATGATGGAAATCCAGCGAGATAAGGATGTAATCAGTGTCAGGCATTTTGGCGAACTGGTTCTCTTCGGTATCTAGTGCTGGGAAGACGTTCTCCAAGCAGTTGGTAGAAAGGACACATGATTGGCAAGGGTTATAATCCAACTCTTCGTCAGAAATAGAGGTTTTGTACGAGTAACTCTCCTCGTCACTCGAAGTCGGCATCGTCAGAGCTGCGCTGAAGCGAAGAAGGGTCTCAGGTGAGGCTCGGGTCAGGATTTGAAAGAGTGGCCGATTTCGATCTCATTGATTTGACTACAGAATATACAGCCGAGCAAACGACCTCTCATTTATATACGTTGATGTTCCTGTACTTCAAAGTACTTTCGTAAGTGAACGGCGACAAATTACGTCTATGAGCCAGAGTCTCACGCAGTTTGTCAGTGAACCGTGCCACTGTTTGCCCTCAACCACCCAATACCGCATCGATTCAGAGCGAAATTCCAGACTTCAATCGTGTCATAGTATCGGTCATGTGCAGAAGAAGAGATCCTTCCGCTGTGTAGTCTCATTCACCGCGCAAATACAGCTTGGACCTCGAGATTGACTGCACCCGGTTGAGTGAAGGGATTGTCTTGCAAATTACAGGTGAGGGCAGTACAATAAGAGCTTCACATCGATTGATATCTAACAATTCCAATCATATCTAAGCTTATTACTCTTCGTTACCATAGTGTACCCAAACATCACGTAGAGGTCAAGTTCCTCTTTGTGTGATTTACAGTCTCGGGATAGCTGTCAAGTAGGTCCCTCCCAACTTGAGCATATCAACAGCTTCCTTGACCATCTCATCGACAATCTCCCCAGCAGGCTGGATCTTGGTGATGGCTCCAGCAACCTGTCCCATCAAATGTGGCAGATCGAAATCGTTGCCCTGCTCAAAGTCGTACTCAATTGGTACAACACCCTTATCACACAGTTCCTTGATCTTATCTGGCTGCTCATGCCACTTCCTGATGTAATCGTTCGTCTTCATTCTCAATGGCCGTCCAGAGATAACAAGAGTTCGCTGCGTATCTTCGAATCCACATGAAACAACCTCCTTCTTATGTTCCTCACTGCAACTCGCTTCAACAGAGGCTACAAACCGTGTACCTACCCATACGCCTACAGCGCCCTGCATCAATGAGCTCGCAAGACTCCTTCCAGAGGAGATACCTCCGGCTGCAATAACCAACGCTGGCAGACCCTTGAGAAGAGGAGGGTGGTACTTCGAAGCAACGTCTGCGACGGCGGGGATGAGGATGGAGTTTGCAACATCTCCTGTGTGACCTCCTCCTTCACCACCTTGAGCGCAAACCATGTCAACTCCCAGCTCGAGCGCTTTGGTCTTGGATGTGTCAGTGAATAGCAGCCAACTCCGGTCTGTGACTTACTGCATGCTTAGGATGGCCAACCATGTTCATGACCAGGATTCCCTTATCATGAAACCTCTTAATCACTTGAGGTGGCGGTACACCAACAGCACTGACAAACAACTTGGCACCGCTGTCAATGATGATGTCCACCAACTCGTCCAACTTTCCACCAGTGTAATCATGGTTGGTCTTACGCGCATTGCCTCCGATCTGAGGCAGGGCGAGATCAACACCAAAGGGTAGATCGGGTCGCGAGAAATTGGCCTTCATTTCCGCAATGATCTCTCGAAGTTGATCGGGTGTGTATTGGAAACCACCGATTATACCGAGACCGCCAGCATTGGATACAGCTGCTGCAAGACGACCACCAGACACCCTAGCCATGCCGGCGAGGATGATGGGGTGCTTGATTCCCAGCAGGGATGTAAGTGGTGTTGTAATTGGGCCTGGAGGTGCCATTTTTTGATATTATGAATGATAATAAAAGACGATGGTTTGCCAACAGATCAAGTATAAGAATACAATACAGCTGGATATTGGCCCTCGGCTCTTACATATCTGTGGGGATCGGCTCTTTTAAACATCATCAACCGATCTACCGATTTGCGGGGGAAGCTTCATCCAAAGTCCGAGGCATTACCGCATTAGGCTACCAATTCGCGTATCTCATGTGCCTCTGAAAGCGCTTTGAACCCTTTCTGCATAAAATGCCGACACCGGTGATGCGTTGTATTTGTGCATATTATATTCGCTGAATCTATCAAGTTATCCCGTCTCATTCTCGTTTCATCGTTGGCTCAAATTCCATACTTGGCTCAATGTTGGTATCATACATGAAATATCCGTGACCCGCTATCATCCATCATTAGGTAGTGTTACAGAGAGCGAAAGTCCTCGTCATTGGAAATGCGGTAAGCGCGCTGGAACGAAATCTGTCTTCTCTGGTGATTTTGTGCCATCGGGTTGTGAACTGTTTGGCGCTTCATCTTGTGTGGCGGGCTTGTCTTCGACTTCTTCGACGTGGTGGTAGGCGGCTTTTGAAGGCGATGCTTGATACACATCATCCTCTGCAACCGCTGGTTTTGATTCGGAGATTGATTTGGGGTCAGATCTTGGTGCGAGACCTTTTTCTGCCGCGAGTTGCGCTGCTGCTTGCTTCTTCCTCTCGACATCCTCGTCTTGTTCTTTTCGTAGCAGATGCTCTTCTTGTTCCAGGTCATGTAGAGTCGGTCCCTCAACATCTGGCGTTACAGAAAACGAATTTGATCGCTGCTCCATTCGGTAGTCGTCCTTGGAAGAAATTGACCCCAACGTCGTCCGCGATACTGTTCTCGACCCTGCCAAACCACTAGCTGGTCTTTTACCCTTACTGCTTGTTCTCCCACTTCTTCCGCTTCGATCATCCTTTCTAACCATGTCGTATGTTACTTCGTCATCGAGTGGGATTGCATCTTCTTCGCCTTCGCCATCGCTTGGGAACAAATCGCCTCGTGATCGATATGAATCTGATGTATCGCCCGACCCTGTCGTCCCGCTGCGCTTTCTAGTCACTGGTAGGTCAAAGTCGTCTTCATCAGAATGTAGTAGTGGTTCATTTTCTCCTTCGCCATGTCGTCGTGGATGGTCTTGTAGATCTGCCGCACTAGGTTTGTATCGTAAAGTACCGCCCATCTTCCAAGGTAGTTTGCTGAGGAAACCGATCGGTTGTGTACTAGGAATTACAGTCGGGTCATCATCCATGCTTGGTTTTCGTCTTCGGTCTCGGGTTCCATAGCTCATACCGCGTTTCCTACGCGGTTGTTCAGTTTCTCCCCCAGTATGCCTTCGCTGAGTGCCAGTCCCAGCCAACAATCGATCCCAGTCTTCATTACCCCATGTGCCAAACAGACCACTCTGCTCTTCCTCATACCAGTCATCATAAAAGTCGAAGCTGTACTCTGCCCTACTATGCGACAGCTCTCGTTCTCTGCGCTTTCGTAGACGTTCCTCAGGGTCACCTAGACATACTGTCGTACACTGTTCAATAGAGTGCGCGATGGATGAAAAGCATGGGTTGATATAATTATGTTGAAAGGTCCAGATTCCTGCTGCCGCATTCTCGGTTATGGTCTCGGTATCGTGGGCAATTTGGTTCCAGCGTTGGCGCAGTCGGGGGTCCTCGAGGAATGCCATTGTGAAGATAGTGGATATGACGTCGCAACATGGAAGCGCCGAGGTCGCAATGTTTCAGAAGATGTAAGAGGATTCAGAAGAGCAGATGATTAATTTGGGTGTGAGTCAATTAGTAGACATGATCGCAAAGGTGAGGAGTTCACGATCAGCCATCAGAAGAATAATCTCGTGAGTGACAGGCTATGATCGAAGATCAGAGTTGATTGTAACTGTAAGACAGCGGTTGTTGTGGCACGTGCAGCGAGGTGAGACGATTAACAGTTGGGCTTGTTGGGTGGTTGGTTGAGTGGAGGTACTTTGAAACGTGGTTGTCTGGTGGCTGGCCATCAAGTACTGGATCCACTGGGCTTGACTTTCGATATCTATGATACTTCAATGCTGTAATTCGACGAATCTTGACATGATGAACCTTATTATTTTTGGTGAGAGATGGCGAGGCGAGATCTTGTCAAGTTGTCCAAGCTTACACTCTATTTCGATTTGACGTTACATTTGTCTTAGACGAGGTAAGAAAATATTCGTATTGAGCAGTCTGCAGGTGGTATCAGGCAACGCAAGAAACAGTGATGTAGTACTAAACAGTCCAATGATCTCAAGTTGTGGTATCCTACTTCCTTGGGATACGCATATTTGCTATCACTCTTTCGATAAGCTCTTCCTTGGTGGCCTTTGGGTCGGGATGTAGATTTCTCTGCTTCTGTTAGCCTACGTCAACGGCTGTGAATGATTCGCTTGCCTTGTTCAACCACAATTGGCATTCTTCCTTTGTCCATGTTTTTGGATCACCAGTAGGATCTGGCTGAGGTGGGAAAATACCCTGGCCATCGTTCCCCCAGATTGTGTATGCCGCTGCCATAGAAACAACGCCTCCAAAGACTGGGCATATCAGTATGTGGCTTACCCTGCAGATAACAGATACTTACAGAGGACGACGTTCTGAGAAGTGTTAGTGTGTTTGAGCTTGGCTGATCGATAGATACTAATCAATGACTAGATTGTCTGCTCTTACCTTGGACTTCATAAAGTTATCAAGCCGGGTCGACATGTTGACGACTTTCGTTTAGAGACACTGACGTTATCAACAAGTTTGGCAATCAGTAGATGTACACCTATTCCGGAGCAACAAGTGTTGTAGGGTGAGAGGGTCTAATGAACAACAAAAATAATGCGGTTACAATGATAATAAGCACCTTAAGTATTAAGTTTCATAAGGCATTCACAATCACAATGAAAGGTGGCCATTTCAAGATTCCTGCCTGTTGCCTCATGGCCTCGTCTCATCGTCGTCTGCGCCACGTATTCTTACGCCACATCTCGGTGGATCGGCGACCAACTCTCCCGGACCAGTCCAACAAACGACAGTGGTCCGTGCACTTCAAGGCCCCGCGAAAAGCAGCGCACAAAATTAATTCCTTCCTCAAATTCATATCGAAATCGTCAACCCGTGCCTTTGACAAGTTTCCGTTCAACCCATCCACCTTGAACTACCGCCAAGATGCCTCAAGAGGTCGCCGATATCAAGAAGGTATGAGATGCGAATAACAGCGGAAGAAACGAAATACTGACTCAATTACCAGTTCATCGAGATCTGCCGTCGGAAGGACGCCTCCTGTACGTTTTGACGAAGAAAAACCTCCACGAAAAACGCAATTCGATTCTAACAATTATCCCAACAGCCGCGCGGATCAAGAAGAGCAAGCAGACCAACAACATCAAGTTCAAGGTCCGCTGCCAGAAGCACCTCTACACCTTGGTTCTCAAGGACACCGACAAGGCCGAGAAGCTCAAGCAGAGCCTTCCCCCCAGTATGATCCTCCGCCAGGACACACGATGATACAAACCACTGACACAGCACACAGACCTGCAACTCACCGATGTCTCCAAGAAGGCCAAGAAGTCTGCTTAAGAAGGTGGTTGAATAAAGGGTTTACTATGGGTGTGGGAGGATTTCACAGGCACGAATGGGCGTCTCGGGATACCTTGCATTTCATCATGTGCTCTGAAAGGAGGATACTCGGATGAGTCCAAAAAAATAAAAGAACGATTCGAGTCACAAGATACTGGGTTTTTTTGCGTGACGAGTGTTGAATTGGCTAATGCAGAAAAGGCTTGTGCTCGAAGCGGGAGACTTTGGTAGCTTCGAACCTCACAGCTATACCGGATTCGATCACGTCTTCGAAGCCTGGGGATGCGATTATCACCATGATTGAATCGTCGCCTTCTATCCTCCATCCTGCCCACATTCTTTGACCTGGTAGTGTTGCGGATTGGGTCTCGATGGAACGATATTCTTTTTCGAGAGATGCTTTTTCTTCGGGCTTCACTGATATCTTCCAGACCTTGACGGATCCTCTTGACAGAATGTCTCCTCGGAATTCATTTTCTCCAGCTGGCCCCAGATGATACAAGGCCACGGCGTCCTTGTCTTGACTGATGAATTCTTTGAGCTCTTGCATTAGAGAGACATTCTCTTGACTTTGGATCCATTCGTTGTGACCACCCACAGATTCCCACGGTGCTGTGAGAAATAGGTAGGGCGCTTCGCCATCGGTGATCCAAATGTCCGTGGTGTAATTATAAGGCTTTCCCTCAAGGAGATTGGGTTGGTGCTCCCTGATCCATTGAGCTTGTACTTGCTGGGTCTCCCTGAGGATGTTTCGTAGCTTATCCTCATCGTACCCTGGCTTTAGCTGGATGGAGGCTGTTTCAACGATACCGGCCATTTTATCGACAAAAGACTTGAATTGCTCAATTGACAAAAGTCTAGACGCCCTTTACCCTTCACGATGAAGCTGAATAAATAATCAGTCAATCAGGCATCTTTGACGACGTTGATGCGGGGTTCAGTCGATGATGCGCCATTGAGTTGCCTGGGAAGGATCACAGTCAGCAACGTAGTCGTCAGCCATAGGGTTGAATACTGGTCGTAGTCCAAGGAGATTTCCGTTCATTTGATATAGCCATCGTGTCAACCCTTTGTCCCAAATCCTTCATCATAGAATCTCATAGTACTCTTACAATATCCTCAAAATGTTAGCCTCAATCTTGAGACTGTCAACCAAGTCATTGCCGACAACGACATGCGTGCAGCCTTGACATATGGATGGATGCCTCGAATTATTCCGTGCCTGGATTGCCGCCCTCTAGAAACTTGAAGAATGTCAACGTATTCCCATCAGGATCTTTGATAGCGAACTGCCGAAAACCCCACGGCTTATCTTCAATCGCTTCTTCAATTACATCGCTTCTCTGACCCTTGACAGTATCATGCAGCATGTCCAACTGCTCTGTACCCAATGCGATATATACCGACCCTGGTTTGACATCACCATCAGGTTTGAAGAAGTAGATATTGGCTGCTGCTTTATCCCCTGCAAAGATCGAGCAAAAAGTATAATCTGAAGACGGCCCGTCCTCTGGCTTTACCCCGCCCAATTCGAATCCAAGAAAGTCGACATAGAAATCAAGAGTTCTCTGTATCGATTTTGATTCGAACGTTGGAATGATTTTCCACGCTGAAGCGATTGGCGCCGTCATTTGTGTCTGTTCAATATAGTATTCGTATAAAAGAGATGCGAATACGAAAGTGTTTCAATGCATTTAGCAGCCAAGAGGAGCGTTATGTATGCGACAATTGATGCACTCTTTGTTGTCCAGTAACAGGCTACAGCTTCTCCAAGTACGGATACGGCCACACCAATGAGTTATAGCATGGATATTTTCCCGCCTGTCGTCATATTTTAGCTTCGCCTCGACGACGTAACTGCAAGCCTCCAAGTTCCAACGACTCCAAATGTTCTGTTGCTTCGGCAGATATTCGAGGCTGGCTCAAAATCTCATAACCTGATTTACAGAGAACCGCCTGGCCAACCAGACTGTTCCCTATCACAATCAACCCCTTCTGGTGCATCGATCAACAGCTGAACCAGACGGCTTATCCGGCACGCAGGGTCACACGGTTGGGTTGCTGTTGTATTGTTCGTTGCTATTGTCATCATCATCAATCACGCGGCGACAAATGCCCATGCTTGTCTCTTATGCAGTTCTTCTGCATCTCTTCTTCAACTGATAGGCATTTCTGATTCTGAAACCTTGAAATACCCGGTCCTCGCCGGAAAACTCGGTTCATATACTTTTGCTTGTTCGATTTTCCACTCTCGGTTGCTGCATCGACAAATCGCGGGAGACGGGACGTCTAAGTCGTGGTGGGCTCAGCTCAGTCTCCAGATAAACCTAAGCCCAGCTGGAGACTCGACTTTAGCGCTAGACCGCTATTTTGAGTTCTTCCAATTGGAGGCCTATCATTACACATTCAGTTCAACAACAGAGGACAGATGTTGTGAGCTGTTGGCAACGTCTTGTAGGCATCTCATATCAACTCATCTCCAATTTGAAGACGAGATAATAACGGTAGCACCTAGATTGTAACCCAAGTCCCTTAGCCCGTCTCGTTAAAGCAGTTAGTTCCACCTCATCTTGTTGATCGTTGGTAACTGTCATCTGCACCATCGAGGCACTCACATCCGGAACCTTTCCTATTTCGGTTGACGGGCGTTTCCCTACATCGTCCTGCTCCTGCACTTTTCCATGGAAACAAGTGTGAGGTGTGCCAGAAGGCAGGTACACTGATCTAGGGACAGAGGTGGAAAGTGCGGGGGACTCAATTACCCATTACGCCAACAATTCCCAGAGGTGCATCAACCTACGTCTAGACTTGAGCTAACACTTCTTCTGTGACGCTGCTATCCCTTTCATTATCGTCTTTGACTTGCATTGCATTGTTGGGAGTCAAAAGTCCGTCCGTTGTTGCCCGCTTCCTTCCTAACTATTTTAACTTATCACACCCCCGCTCTCGAATTTAAAGAAGTTACTTTCCACCCCCTGACGATGGTCAAGAAAGGCAACCACTAATTTACCGAATTAAGCAACTTTCCTCCTTCATCTTATACTTTTCTTTCTACCGTTAAATTCAATTATCTTCATACAATCTTTTACTCCTATTTCTCGCTATTCACTTTCTACGAAACATACCGCAGGCAATCATCACGACAGGGGTCAGACCACGTAGTTGGAGATAATATCAACACCAAACAACGCGCGCGACACAATCACCTCCATGCCGTCTGTGACCCCAGTCATGGTAAACGGGCTCAATGGCAGCCATGCCAACGGCAACGGCAATAGTCACGGCCCTGCCTCTGATTCCGGCTCCGAAACATCTGGCGACTCCAGCAATGGCAGTGCCCGTCGTCGCATGAAGTTGAATCGCAAAATGTCTAGCCCCATGGCACCTCCTTTCATGGTATCAGCACCAGGAAAGGTCATTGTTTTTGGGGAACACTCCGTTGTCCATGGAAAGGTAAGTCGGTACCATCTTATCGCCAATTGCATGCTTACATGATTGGCGCATAGGCAGCCATTGCCGCAGCCATCTCACTGCGGTCCTACCTTCACGTCACCACCCTCTCCAAGTCGAAACGTACCGTCTCGCTCCGATTCGCTGATATCGATCTCGTTCATACCTGGAACATCGACGACCTGCCATGGGACGCTTTCCAACAACCCTCCAAGAAGAAGTCATACTACTCTCTCGTAACAGAACTCGACCCTGATCTTGTTGCGGCCATCCAACCACACATCGAAGTTGTCTCACCCAACCACCCAGAGGAGATTCGGAGAGTTCATCATAGCTCTGTCTCAGCTTTCCTCTACCTCTTCCTATCGTTAGGATCGCCATCTTTCCCCCCATGTCTATACACTCTCCGGTCAACAATACCAATTGGTGCTGGTTTGGGCAGCAGCGCGTCAGTTTCAGTATGCCTTTCAGCTGCACTTCTGCTTCAACTACGGACACTATCAGGCCCTCACCCAGATCAACCTTCGGAGGAAGCACGACTTCAAGTCGAACGAATCAACAGATGGGCATTTGTGTCAGAAATGTGTATTCACGGAAACCCTTCTGGCGTGGATAATACGGTTGCGACGCAAGGTAAGGCCGTGGTGTTTCAACGGACAGATTACTCCAAACCACCGACAGTTCGACCATTGTGGGATTTCCCTGAACTGCCTCTGTTGTTGGTGGACACCCGGCAATCCAAGTCTACCGCACACGAGGTTGGCAAGGTCGCAAAGCTGAAACAAACCCACCCTAAGCTTGTTGGCACGATCTTGGATGCGATGGACAAGGTCACGGATGCCGCTTCTGAGCTCATTCACGACACTTCTTTTGACAGCAATTCGGAGACGGACCTTAGCAAGGTGGGCGAGCTGATGACCATCAATCATGGCCTATTAGTATCACTAGGTGTTTCTCATCCACGTTTGGAACGAGTGCGAGAACTCGTCGACCATGAGGGTATTGGCTGGACAAAGTTAACTGGCGCTGGCGGTGGTGGATGTTCAATCACTCTTTTACGACCCGGTGTACCCACAGATAAGCTGCAAAAGCTCGAAGGACAACTAGAGTCTGAGAATTACGCCAAATTCGAGACGACCCTTGGTGGCGACGGTATTGGCGTCCTTTGGCCAGCTGTCTTGAAGAACGGTACAGAGGAAGATGACGAGGGCGGTATGGAGATTGATCTTGAGAAGTTCTTAGAAGCTGAAGGCACTGAGGGTGTCGAAAAGCTCGTCGGAGTACATGGCGATACTGGGGAAAGAGAGGGATGGAAGTTCTGGCGAGTTGAAAGCCAATAAATCACTAATAAGACAGAACACGCTCAAGCTGTTGAGCATTTACTCCGATTTACACCATCTGGTAAGCCATGCAAGGTCAAACATGACTAGGACTTGAAGTAGCAGTGGAAAAGGCCTGTTTGGTGGGAGTTTTTGGCATATATATGATTATAATCTAGTAATGCGACATGTTCTTTCTACTCACTCCGTTAGGGCACCGTACTCCGGGTCTCTGGGCATTCGATGTTTAATAGGACTACAATTCAGGGCTTGAGGTATCAAATCATATCATATCAAAACATCTCCAACTACTCCTTTGCGCTCTGACCGCTCTTCAGCAGTGTCACACGGTATTTCCAATATCCCTCTCGTACAGGATCCCATTTCTCACCAAGTCGTCGTAGACACAGCTCAGCCTTTTCCTTGTCACCCTCTTCATCATACAATTTGGCCAGGAAATCAAGCGCATGTGAACTGCGGACCTCTTCTGCTTCCTCTCCCAGTGCAGTGACAAACTTCTCGGCGAACTCTTTAAAGGAGGATAGGGGACGAGAGCCCTTGGTCAGAACAGCAAAGACATAGTTCCACGGAGACTGATTCTGCGGCGCTAGATCAATCTTCTCTTTGGAGTAGTTGATCTCTCGATCAATTGTCTCTGCTGGAACGCGGGGGTCTGCTTCCGTAGGTCCTGATCCAGGGGTGGAGGCTGTGGGGTCTGAGAAGACAAGATAGAAGCGGTGCGACCAAGCTGAGTTGTTTCGTACATCCTCTTCAATGTGGTTTTGGGTGGAAAGAAGCTCACTCATAGTCCACATGTACAACTTGGAGACGAGGTACTGGCGATACGACCAAACATGGTAGTTCTTGGCATCTGATTCCAGCATCTTTGTGATGAACTGCGTCTCAGAACGAGCCAGCTGACGAACAGTCGCAGTATCCTCCTCGATAAGAGGATAGTAGTGGTCCATCAGGAGCTGGCGATGGTTCCAAATCTGGTAGTTCTTGAGATTGCTGAGAGCAACCTCGTTCAACCATGTGATCTCATCAGGAATGCTGAGCTTGAGTACCGAGATGATCTTGAAGCGGAACAACCAGACAGTGTAGTGTGCTGGATTCATGGAAATGACGTGCTCTGTCAAACGCAGACTTCGGGGAGAGCATTCGTCTGCAGCCATGACGGCGCGAAGGTAGGATACGGCTATGATGCTGTTCAGTCAGTCACTCCTTTAAGGCCTGGGCATCAAACGGACGTACCCTCGGCGTAGTCGTCCGGGTAGGCAATCTGCGCGAGGGCGCCTTCGGGCTCATTCTGCGGGATGGGGATGACATCGTCCCATTCAGGATCCTGGGCCAGACTTCCCGTGATCTCCCCGTACAAGTCCCTCTTGAGTGCAGCCATAGCTTTTCTTCTCGTCTTTTCAGCGGCGATTTCCTCTGTGGTTACTTCGAGCTGCTTCTCTCGCTTCTTGAGAAACTGACGGTGCTGTATTTGTAGCGATGTGAGCTTTGCGTGCTTTAAGGTGCGCTGTTCAAGTTCGTCGGGCGAATATGTCCCGATATCTCGTCCGGAACGGTCTTTTCCCCAGGCGTAGTCGCGGGGGAGTCTGCGAATAGGTAGACCCTCTTTTGTAACGAACTTCCAGAACTCACGCTCTGTCTTGTTGGAAAAGGGTACGCGGCGGTTTACAGCGGGATGGATAAGGTTAACGTGTGCGTATGTCTTCTTCTCAGCGGGAGTTAGAGCCGATAAACCGACTTGCTGACGACGGTTCTCGATAGGATTCGTCTGGAAGAAGCGCTGCTGCGAACGCTGAGCGATGGTGTCTGGGGGAGATTCTGGAGCGGCTGCGAAATGTTAGACAGATATATAGAGGCCGAATCAAAAGGGCATACCTCTGGGCTCGGGGTTCGGGACCTTGGAGCTGGCTTTTGTCTTGGGTGGCATTGTTGGAGTTGGAGAGCTACGTTTGTGATGGATGGTGGGGTTTTGTCACTGGTTCTACTGTTTTTTTGCTGTATGGGGATTGATGTATGTGCAGGGGAGGATACCCCGCCAAAATGAAGCAATTGTTCTTGAAGCCTCGTTGAAGAACAATATGAATACGTGCAAGAAGTGGTTAAGCTCGGACATTTGTTATGTAGTGTTGGCAAACAGTTGTTGGTGGTGTAAAATGAGTTACTTGTTGGTTTGATGTCTAAATTAACCGATACTTGGATGAAAGCCTATCATCTGAGTTCATCCGAATGCCCTATTGTTCTATGCGCCATGATACCGGCTCGTCTTTCATGCCTCATCAAAGCCCAGTTCTCTCCCATTCGATCTGGATCTTTCGTTCATGATCTTCTACCCTGAGTGGCACGATCTGCCCCCTATGGCTTCTGGCCATGGGGTTTCTTGGCCGAGTTTGCGTGACTGTTATCCTCATTCAACGCACGCTTGATCTTTCCAAAGCTTCTCTCAAACTCTGTTTCCTCTCTAATCGGTATCTCTTCACCCTCCACCCAGCCCTACAGGGCGCGAAAGTTCTGAGACATGACCAGCCATTTCTTGACGCCCTTCGGAGGGTTCTTGACCATGGATTCCCAGTTCGGTACGAGAACAAACGTCTCGTTGAACATCTTTTGAGGCGCCTCTCTGCCCTTTCCGAATTGTACCCTGCCCATAACAGTAACGAGTATAGACATCTTGTCGCCGTTCTTCTCCTTCTTCGCGCTGTCGAAGATGTTTTCGGGCGCGCCCATTGTGAAATTTGGGTTGAGGACGTGTGCGTCGAAGGATTCGATTTCATAGTGTGCGTCTTTGCCTTGCGCTTCGAGGAGTTTGGAGTAGTCGGCTGGTGTTGGGAGGACGGCACCGTTGATGGAGATGTCTGCGGCAATGGGGTATCTTTGGGAGGAGTTTATGTAGAATGGGAGGATGTTGTTTTGTCGGTTTATGGCTTGGTAATAGTTGCTGGTGAAGATTTCAGCAGCTGGGTTTGTTAGCTATTGCTTTCGCTGTATGATGATGGAGATGACCTACCATCGCTGGAGGTTTGCACCTCTGTTGCTAGAGTTGGGGCTGACATGGTTGTGTTTGTGTGTGTATTGATGATTGGAGGAAAGGATTGAGTGGGAGGAAGAAGACGGGCACAAATAGGTCAGGAAACTTTGAGGTTGTCGCAAAAGTAAACAGTTCCAGGCAGAGTTTCAAAAAAGATGCCTGCGATGATGCAGACGCACAGTTATCACAGACCTTACTCACACGGTACACTTTCTAGCTTATCGGATGAAGCTTTGCAGCTGCACTTCTATATCCCCACATTCCGCTCAGAATTACAGCAAGAATAGTGGCTTTAGAAGCTCTCAAGTGCCATGAGGGCCTTCAGGTTTCAATCGTTACACGGCCTACGCCAAGTAAAGTCTAGATTGGCCTGTCAATCCCACTTGAGTCGCCTAGGATGTCGAGCCTATGCGCCAACCTCACAATGGCGCCGTTCGAATAGCACTGAGTCGACAGGCAAAGAGAAGCCATTTTACGTGACAACGCCGATCTTTTATGTCAATGCTGGTGAGTTTGATGCCTCGTAGATTTGTCATATCTAATTGCTGTGTAGCTCCTCATATTGGCCATCTGTACACCATGGTTCTGGCAGATGTCATTAAACGATGGAAGCAAATCAGCGGCCATGAGGCCTACCTGGCTACAGGCACTGACGAACATGGCATGAAGATCCAACAAGCAGCTCTGAAAGAAGGATTGCCACCGAAGGAATTCTGCGACAACAACTCCAACAAGTTCAAAGACCTCGCCGAACATGCCAACATCTCGCACGATTTCTTCATCCGAACCACCGATCAAGAACATAAAGATGTTGTACAGCAGTTTTGGCTTCTTCTCAAGGCTCGCGCACCTGAGGGATTGGGTCTGTACAAGGGAAAGCATGAGGGATGGTACTGTGTCAGTGATGAGTGCTTCTATCCTGAAGATCTTGTCCAGCCAAGCGTTTCTCCTCAAACAGGGCGCAAGATCATGGTCAGCACAGAGTCAGGCAATGAGGTTGAATGGGTTTCGGAAGATACGTGGTTTTTCCCGCTGTCCAAGTATAAGGAGAAATTGCTTCAGTTCTATGACGAGAACCCGACATGGATTCAACCAGCTCATCGTATGAATGAAGTGCGCAACTGGGTTCAAGATCATCTTGAGGATCTCTCCATCACTCGCCCTGCAACAAGACTGAACTGGGGAATCAAGGATCCCGAAGATCCCAACAACACTATCTACGTTTGGGTGGACGCTCTTGTTAATTATCTAACCACATCTGGGTTCGGCACAAAGTGGCAGGTTGGTGATAAGGACACGGGAATCTGGCCAGCAGACATGCACATCGTCGGCAAAGACATCATTCGATTCCACGCGATCTACTGGCCTGCTCTTCTCATGGCCGCAGGTCTTCCCCTACCTAAGCAGATCCTCTGCCACAACCACTGGACCATGTCGAACCGCAAAATGTCAAAATCCATCGGCAACGTCGTCAACCCTTTCTTCGCCGTGCAGCGCTGGAGTCTCGACGCTTTGCGATACTTCCTCATGCGAAATGGCAGTTACAAGGGCGACATGGACTACGCGAACGAATCTATCGCTGCTATCTACGAGAAGGACCTTCAGGCCAATATTGGTAACCTGTTCAACCGAATTTCTCGTGTCAGGAATAATAAATGGAGTACGATTGAGGCAGTTGAACTTGCGAAGGCCGGGAAGTTTGAGAACCTCCAAGAGATCTTGCCTACGACTTCTCCTGGGCCCGACTTCTTAAGTCTCGAGAACAGTCTGCAGTGCCTACCGGAGGAAATTCGAACCAACATGGATAACAATCAAGTGAACCATGCCCTGCGGTGTATCTTTTCGCTTCTCCAGGACGTGAGTATTCCTTCTCCATTTGACGACCAGTGACTGACCTGTCTCTAGACCAACCGCTTTATTTCAGAAACTGCGCCCTGGAAGATTGTGAAAGAGAAGAAGTCGGATGAAAATGCGCAAACCCGGCTCAATTGGGTTATTTACCGATCAGCCGAAGCTCTGCGCATCGCAGGCATCTTTCTGCAACCTGTCATGCCCGAAAAGGCTACCCAGCTACTCGATGGTCTAGGTGTCAAGCCAGAGCGACGTACCGTCGAGTATGCTCGCGCTGACGCTGATCTCGATTATGGCACAGGACCTGCTCTTGTGAGTAGACAACCTGATGCCTTTGGGTCTATGTTCCCTCCTGTCGCGGGCATTGAGCTGCCTGATGCTGAAGTTGTGGCTGGGATGGAAGGGCCAAAGAATCGATTGGGTCGTGTGGTGGCAGCGTTGGCGAAGGAGGCTCAAAAGGCTCTAGAGGCTGAAAAGACTCAAGAGGTTGAGACCAAAGAGCCTGAGACTAAAGAATGATGGATGTGAATCAGTGTAACGAAATATGTAAAATATGTACAATATAAAGAAAGCGTTGGTATGTTATCCTGCATTTACCTCTGGTTGTGGTTGTAAGAAAGTTTTTGGTGCCCCATTTTGACTCGACTTTTTCACCAATGGTGTTGAACTGTGAATATTCACCTCACAACTTACACCTCACAAAATCACAATGAAGATCAACCAGAATACAGGTAAACACCAGGCTTTTCATGAAACGCACGTGCACTGATACGTAATAGCCATCTCAACAAGTAAAGCCTTGCTCGTTCCATACGAGGCGCATCATGTGAAGCAATACCACGCATGGATGCAAGATCCTGTAAGCTCTCACCATCACCAGAATCTCACATACTAACACGTCTCAGGATATCCAAGAAGCTACAGCTTCAGAGCCCATGACTTTGGATGAGGAATATGAGAACCAGCAGTCATGGCGCACATCGTCTGATAAACTCACCTTTATCGTCTGCGCACCGCTCACCGAAGATGTATCACTTGTGAAAGCCGGCACCGCGGATGCAGACCCTCTTATGCGAGGCGATATCAACTTCTTTCTATACCCTTTTGAATCCGACGATGAAGACACAGAGACAAACACAGAAGGATGGGTTACAGGTGAAGTAGACGTCATGATCGCATCGCCCTCACATCGCGGCCAAGGTTTAGGGCAAGCAGCAGTTTGTGCATTGCTCGTCTATATCCAAAAGCACTTAGACGGAATACTAGCAGAGTATGGAGCAAAAGAACTGAAGGGCTTGATGGTCAAGATCAAGGAGGGGAATAAAGGAAGTAGGGCTTTATTTGAGAAGTTGGGATTTGTGCAGAAGGGAGAGGTGAATTATTTTGGAGAGATTCTCATGACTATTGAGTGGGATGAGATTCTGAGAAGAGATTGGTGGAAGGGAGCTGGGGAGGAGTTTAGAGAGGTCAGGTATGAGATGGTTGAGTGAGGACATCTGGATGAGACAGTTATAGGTATAAGCAGCTATTGAAGTGGCACATCTCGGTCATGCTTATTTAGGTGCACCGGATGAGTTTATCCCACTATCGTTTTCCGAACCTTTATTTCTATTGAGCTGTAAGTCATCTCGAACCGTTCAGGTCACATTTACCCACTTCTGTAAAGATTACCGGGGTCTTCCATCCTCATGCATGTTACTAGAGGCTACCCTCACAGTTTTTTTTTTTTTTTTTTATCTTTCTTGTTGGCTCATGGTGAGGAAGTGTACTATGTACGATAGATAAGGCATCTAACAAATTTCATCCTGTATCGTGAGTAGGCTCATCTATCCCTAATGCTAGTCAATAGCGTTGAACCCCTCATAGAAGCTAAACAGCTCTCTTCGTCCATTGATCTTGATGCAAACTTACAAATCATCACATCACAACTTACCCATCCCCACACATTTCCAAACCATTGGCCTCACATTCACATATCTTCAAGCCATTGACTCTTCCCCTCAACCTTGCTTCACACCACAATCATCGGCCTTCCTTATCAGACCATAAGCGGGGTTCCCAAGCTCATCCACTTGTGCGTATAGAATCTCCTCGGTGTTGCACACGAACTGACCGGTCTGCTTTCTCCGCTTCCCCTCCGCGGACAAAGTTCCGCTGATCGAGCGATTTATTGGGTGGGAATTTATCTGATCAACCCATTTATTGGGCGAATCTTATCAAATGCCAAGACCAAAGGTGGGATTTAGAGTTAGCGTCGCTTAAGCATAAATACAAGCAAGCATCGAGCCCGACTTCCGACGGGACATCGCTCTTCATTTCTAATTCATAACTTCAAAATGTATTCCAAGACTCTTTCTTTGAGCTTACTTTTTGGCAATGCTGCCAGTGAAGTTATTCATGGCGCTGTAGTCTTTAGCCGTCACGGAGATCGTATGTCTAACAAGCTCAATTGATGAATCTCACTTACATAAATAGGTACTACAAAGTGGTACGGCGCTCAATCTCTCACTAGTCTCGGCGCAGAGCAGAATTTCCAAGTTGGTCGAGATTACCGTGATCGATATCTCGCTTCAGACTCTCAGTATCGCATCTTGGGAATCTCTGAGGATGAATACAAGCCTTCTCAGATCTTTGCCAGTGCTCCTGACCAGGGCATTCTCATGAACACAGCTACAGCTTTCCTTCAAGGATTTTACCCTCCTCTTGCTGACCTAGACCCTGAGATTGCTTCTCAGACTCTTAACAATGGTTCTGAGAGTCAGGCTCCTCTTGATGGGTACCAATATGTTCGTCTTCATACCATCAACGACAATTCACCAGACACAATCTGGATCAAGGGCGACGATGCTTGTCCTAAGTATGTCACCGCCTCAAAGTCTTTCATGAAGAGCGACGTCTTCGCTCAGCGTGAGGAAGATACAAAGGAGTTTTACGAGCAATTCTACGATGTTCTCTCAGACGGCGTCTACAACCTTCATCCCGAGAACATGACCTACAAGAACGCATACAACATCTTTGATCTCGTCAACGTCGCTCGCATCCACAACAGCACCTCTCCAGCCCGAAATGTCTCAAACGCGGACCTTCTTCAGCTCCGCACCCTCGCTGACTCTGCGGAACTCGGCCAGAACTGGAACGAGTCTGATCCTGCTCGAGCTATTGGAGCTGAGACTCTTTCTGGTGCTATTCTCAACCAGTTGAATGAGACTGTTACTTCTGAAGGAAAGCTCAAGTTCTCTCTCTTTGCTGGAAGTTACGATACTTTTCTTGCTTTCTTCGGTCTTGCGGATCTTCTTGATGTATCTCCCAATTTCTACGGCCTGCCAGACTATGCTTCTACAATGGCATTTGAGCTCTTCACCGATGATAACACGGACGGTTTCCCCTCGGACCCAGAGGCTGATCTCCGTGTGCGTTGGCTCTTCCGCAACAGCACGGCTGGTGATCTTGAGACTTACCCTCTGTTTGGAACTGGCGAGGACTCTCTTTCTTGGTCAAAGTTTGTGACTGAGATTGAGAAGCGTGCTATTACTGATGTTGGAGATTGGTGCACCAAGTGTGGCGCCGAGGAAGATTTCTGTGCTGCGTACAAGGACGATGACGAGACTGCCGAGGGCGAGAGTGAGAATAAGACCTCCAAGAAGGGTGGCATGTCCAACGCCGTTGCTGGTGTCATTGGTGCCATGGTTACCCTGGGTGTTGCCGCTATCGTTGGAGCTGCTGCTTTTGTTCTCTTGAGGCGCAAGCGAACTACCCCTGCTGGCGAGAAGAGCAGTGTTCGCAGCGGAAGCACTGATGGGAATGCGGCCAAGGTCTAGACATCACGATATGGAAAGGACTATATAAAAGATTGTGTAACTTGTAGGCTAATGAATGACGATTGATACTCCCCATCACTGATATCCACTTCAATTTCTCTCCAAGGCAGATGTCTGTCGAGTCGCCCTATCGACGATAGTAAGGGCACCTTGAAGCTTCTCGATATCATGCTCCAGCTCTTTACGTCTCCTGGCAGTGTTCTCATTCTCTCCACCAACAATCTTCATCTCATCTTCCGAAAGGCTCAAAATTCGGTTCGTGTTGAGGCCAAGAACAGGCCCGTCTTGACCAGAGATGAACGACTCGATAACGGTGTTGTTAATGGTACGAATAAAAGCGTCCAGGGAGAGCTAAAGAGGTCAGCAATTGTTGAAACTGAAGATATAGCTTATGGCACATACCTTGTAATAAACCTTGAGAACATCGTGGACATCAAGAACCATGTTCTTGCCCAGACTTGGGTGGACAGACTCAAAACACTTAGGAAGATCAAGATGTCCCGGATCGCAATCCACACAAGCATTTGTGAATCCCTCGTAAAATCTCAAGATTCTCCAGCCATGAATCTCGTCCCCAAAGCGAGGGCCAGTGGATTGCAGTCGCACACACTTTGTCTCCATCTCGCACTGAGACTTGCATAAGTCTTCAGTTCTCTGCATGGATTCTTTCCACGAAGCTTCCAAGAGTGTGGTCAACTCCCTCGACAGAGTTGAGGTGTCACTTTCCGCAGGGCAGACGTCGTTGAGGATGGAGGCAGTGCATCGATTGACGGCTTGTGCGACTCGCGCAAGGTGGATGTTCGCGATGTGTCCCCATTTCTTGACTTGCTCTCGATACATATCTGGGTAGATATCGGGGTTGATGATTCCATCGAGAAGAGATCCCTGATAGAGCGCGAGCTTCTCCTGGATGGCACCCATAAGATTTCTTGTGTCTTGAACTTGTGACAAGCCCGGGAACGCCTTGTCAAGTGAAGCATCGAGCTTCGTCTTGTTGACATTGCGAACACGAGACGGTAACTGCTTTTCCTCAGCCCTCGCCTGAGTCTCAAGAGCCAGACGTTCATCTAGCAGGACGCGAGGATCAACTTCTGCGTCCTCAAACTCCCAGGTACCACCTCGTGCTCGCATGAACTTGTCAAATTCAGCATTCAATCGACTAACTTCTCTGCGAAGCTCCATGCTGTGGTCGAGAAATCCTGGACGGTCCAGAGCCGTCTGCGCCATCTCTTCATATTTTCGTACAGTAGCAACAACAAATTGCTGTCTTGCGGCATGGCTAGTGCGAGGCTCTCCAAGCATGGTCTTCTCGTGTTGTCTTTCTTCAAGGTTATGCTGAATTGTACTGCGGAGTGTTGGGAAACAGTCACGTATCTTGGAACTCAGAAGAGTACCAAGGTATGACTTGGCTGCAGTTGAACCCAGACGGCTTTGAGAAACAGAGTTCCAGGGGCTCTTGCTAAACAGCTTCTTCTCTGCGGCGCTCAAGTCGAAAGAATCTGGATCTTTGTCTGCTCGATTGCGAACCAGGAACCAGCCACCAGGAAGGCGTCCAAGGCTATGAGTAGAGTTACCAGTTGCGATAGATACAATCTGACTCAATGTTAGCATGATCAAAAGAGTCCATGTGGTTAACTTGCCCTCTTGGTCGCCTCTGGTTCATGCTGCACCATATCGCATTTTGTGAAAACGCCGACGAAGCGGTTTTGCTTGATGGGCTTCTTGGCCAGCCTCAAAATCTCCTGTCGATCAAAGTCTGTAGGTGCATCGATAACGCAGCTTCAGTTGTTAGTATGATCGATCACTAATATCGTGCCAAGCTGACTCACATAACGATGTTGTCTTCATTGTTCATGTACTCCTTAACCATAGCCTCAACCTTGACTTGATCTGTCTCGTTAACAGCAGAAGCATTCTGAAATGTGCCTGGAAGGTCGAGAATACTGAAATAGGAGCGGTGGGGGCCTGACAGCTCGATCTTGAGGACTTCCGCTACGAAGTTCTTTCTGTCTTCTCCTAGACCAGTTCGAAGGCCCATGAATTCAGAGGATATCTGCGGTTGTCAATCCAGGTACGTAAAATTGATGTGAGCCACCTACTTCATCGATGACCTTTGCAAATCTCTCCTTGGTGAGGATCTTGCCGCTGCACTCATAGTTCTTGATGTTGTCAGATGCAGGATCCAAACCAGGAACATCAACTTCAGCAGGATCAATAGTAATGCGGAATGAGTCGTCACTATCTGGTTCTGTGCGACGAGAGACAATGCGTGTGGGGAACCGAGTGCAGCAGCCACTATCGACTGGGAAAGGGATTCCAGTCAAGCTTTGAAGGAGAGACGACTTTCCAGAGGATTGTCCTCCCACAATGATGAGCTATCACTTGTAAGTATTGCAAGAGTTCAAAAGTCCTAAGATTACATACCTGAGGAATGCTCAAGTCACCGGCACCAAAGGATTGCAGGGCATCAATTGCATCAAACAGGATGCGGTTGTGCTGACTATCAAAGGGATCTTCGGGCATGATCTCTTGATTGGAATCATCACGTGGTCGAGGTGAAGAAACTGAAGTTGGAGAAGGATCATAAAACACGTCTCCAAGGCTGGAATCGGTTGGAAACTTTCCAATCACTTTTCTAGGGCTCTCCTTGCCGGAATTGAGGCTATCAAACCCTTTGTAAGGCGTTCGGGGAGGAGTATCAAGAGCGTGGGGATGCATAGAGAGAACTTCAACAGGTCCAGCCATGATGAATTGATGATAATAATAGATGAAAAATGAAATAACAAAGGAAAGGTTCAGACAAGGTATCTTGATATGAAATTGAAGCTGAAGAATGGATTGCCCTCTATGACTGTTGGTGGGACTTGAGCAGATTTATAGCTTCCAGGACGACTTAGCTATCTCATCGTCAAACAAGCATAGCACTCTTCTGTAGAATGAAACGAACCCACAGACTTTGTTGCCATTACACCAGCTTCTCATGCAACTACGCGCCGGCCATCAGTTAACCTCCGCATAAAGTCAAGGTTTATTCAGCTCAAGTATATCTATTGCCGGATCAAGGCATCTCGGGAAGCAGTTTTTGGCCAAGAGCTTTCTTGGCACGTTAGAGATGACTTCCCAACCAAACAATTGAGACACATCGGCTGTATTGCAGATGGCTGAGACCATTGTCGACCAGCATAAGAGCCATAGTCCAGAGATAACATAGAGTTCAGGTGAAGGTCAAGAAGGAATCAACCGGCAGGTTTCGAAACGTCAGATTTTGATCTCATTGGCCGCTTTAGCATATGCTGTTGGTTGCTGCAAGCACTCATTCAGCTATCTGCAGGGGTTTGAGCGCGAAGCTGAGAGAGGCAAGAGATAACTCAAAGAGGCAACTCGAAAGATTGAATGTTTGATCTTATCGATCAATTCCCCTGCAGTTTTAGAAACGGCCAGGCAATTGTTTTGAGTTGCATTTATGACAGGCCAGAGTAGCACGGGTGGCAAGGCTGCTTTCAGCTCTGCGGGAGCTTTCCTGTTGAGCGAGATGTTGATAATGGACAAAACTCGCAATCAAGACCGAGATTGACGACACTGTGACTTGCAAGCGCCTTGGATAAATAAAGGTGACAAGATCCCAGAAAAAACGCATCCTAAGGGTCATTATACTGGCCGGAGAAGAAACACATCAACCAACAACCAACAACGGCGGTTGTTCAGCCTGAGCAGCCAATCAGATTTGACCGTGCCGTTTTCAACCTGAATCCATCGAGATGTCTCAAAGTCTAGCGTTGTTGTCGCTAACATTTTGACCTTCCAGGTGATTGTTGGCCACATCTTCCATTGACCATTGTGCTTTATCAAGAGCTAGGGGATGAAACAAAACCTGGGACAGCTTTGGAATGATTTGGGATAAACTTAGCCGGCTCTTCGACGAGTCGCTTTATCGCACATGATTGTGCTGTAGCAAAGCGTTGCGATGGATGTTCATGGGATATCCACAAGACTGGGCTGTAGTTGGTGAGAGCTGGTGGCAAGCACAAAACCTTCATCGAAGTGATAGGAGACATGACTCATTTTTCGTGCATTACAAACACACAACTTAATAACGAATTGGAGAAAACTGACATCATCTTTGAGAAACTTGCTGATGATAAATCAGGACGAACGGAAGGTTCAAGTGAAGCCATTGAGGAGAAAAAGGAGATACAGGGTAAGCAGCCCCACCTCGAATCAGCAGCGTCACTTTCGATTGTAGCTCAAAATTTCAACATTTACATCACCAGCGACTCTACGGCCGTTGCAGCAACACACCACAAGCCGCAGTCTCGATTCTGCGCGCTCTACCGAAATGAACACGATGTTCTCTTCTATCACGCGCCTCGCGCGCCCAGTTCTGGCCAAGCCCCTCACTCAATCGCCCAGGTAAGCTCATCCTCATGCCTCTATCAAGCCATCACTAATTCCATCAGGACATTCACGACCCTCGTCCCTCTCCGACCCTCGCTCACTCCCATGAACGGCGCTATCCGAAGAACAGCTCTTCCCTCAAGCTTCACCCCCTCGACAGCCGCATCAGCCGATATCGTTCCTTCGAGCGCCATCTCAGCACACCCTGCCCTCGGCGATATGCAGATTCGCTGCGGACCCCGAAATACAATGAACGGACATACGAGGCTGGTTCAGAAGCGCAGACATGGATTCCTATGTCGCAAGCGAAGTAAGACGGGGAGGAAGATTCTCCTCAGAAGGAAGATTAAGGGCCGAAGGCACATCGCCCAGTAAGCCTGTGATTATGGCATGAGGAGGTTGGAGGGCATGTGTCAATGAAGCATGAGCGAATTGTGTACGATACCAGAGAAGAGAGCGGAGACTTGGGTACGGATGCCTTAGTCTCTCTCGTGATACAAATCTGTACAAAGACCTACCAAAAGAAACAAAGATCTTGCATTCTCACATCTCGGTGGAGTACCGAACTTGCATATTGCAGCTAAGGTTTAAACCAGGGGATAATATCACGCACTTTTACGAAGGACCAGTTCCAGAACATTTCGGACTTTTCAGAAAAAAACAAAAGCTCACAGCCTGATGACGCCGGTCGACGTCGGTGTTGCAGCAAGGCCAGCAAGGCAGAAAGCTCCGAACTATTGCACCTGACTTCGGAGAAAGTCTCAAATTAGAAAGATGAGATTCAGTTCCGATAGACAGATGCAGTCCTGATTCGGATTCACCGGAGCTACCGTTAGTCAACACCATCACGATGTGCGGAAAGTTCGAAACCCCGCATTCTCGAGTGAGAATCACAGGCTTCTTTTCAGGCACAAAGTGCATTGGCTTGGTCTTATTCCTCGGCTTGGATTTTCTAGTGTGGTGGCCTGCATGCTCTTGGTGTGCCGATCATCAGGTACGCAGTAAGCGGAGAAGCAGGCTGTGAATTGGAGATGTCTATCACCAGGTGCTTTTAACAATTGTCTATATGGAATTGTGTATAGGCAGTTTGACTAGAAAAAACCAATTGTCAATGCTGATAAAGAAACAAATAGTTTTGACTATCTGATCACAAGTCTATAGATGCAATTGCTATTATCATGGATGAATATCATCTGGCCTCAGCTTTTGAAAGTGATGATGATGACACTAGCGTCCAAGAGATGCAGCTTATGCCGGCCCGCCTTGCATTAAGAGGATGAGATGGTGTGAAAGGTGATGAAAAAGGTAGGTGTCAAGACTTGATAATGCAGCTGAAATGTAAGAAGTGAATAATTCAAGTAATCAGAGACATTTCATGTGATGTTGTACTACCGATTTTCTCATATTCAATCAACGCCATATTCTTTCGTGAGGATTGGGAAATATGAATACTCGGATATCTTTCGTCTGATAAATGCCAGATTGACATCTAATTAATCGTGTAAATAATCTCAATGCAATATTACCGCAATTACTGCACTTCCTGGGTTAGGTATCGTGTTCCCCAGATATCGGCACTTGACTCCAGATCAGTTAAACCGGTTTTCCCACACAAACACCCCACCTGACAAAAAGTCCCTTGTCGACAAAAAAGCAAAACCTTGTCAACTCGTAGAGTCGAACTCTGCACGCAATGGAAAACTTGATAGCGGTCAAGGCTGAACTGAATTGAGCCGAGAAGGTTGCAACATGTTTCGGGGTATACTTCCGTTGATCGGCTCTGCAAGTGATAGAGGTGAATGTTTCTGTGAAAGATGGTTGGTCAGTCGACTCGATATAGCTCGGGCGGTAAATCGTAGCGTTTTATCTGGTGGTTTGTACTATAATTGGTTTGCTCATCACTGTGACACCAGAACTGTGATCTAACTATTGGATATCGACCAACCACTCTTACGATTCATACGAATCACCAGACTATTCTTTTTTTCCTTCTCTCCTATTTTTTTCTCAAAGCCCAAAGCCCTACAGTCCCAACATTTTGACAGTCCCCATCGTAATGTAACAGAGGCTAACAAAACCCCTGTAGCCCACCATCTTGATCACGACCCTCACGTGGTCCGAGATCGTCGTTACCTGTAAGGGAAGCTCATCCGGGCCCAACGACAAACGGACCAAGGAAAAATGCTGTCAGAGCCCGATGAAGGGGACCTTGTCTGCTGGGATCATGGAGCCAAGAATGCGGGGTGGGCAGTGTAGAACACACCATGAAGGATTAGACTGCCGCGAAGCTTCATTTCCGCTGTTCGGTCCTGGGGCGGCGGTTATTACACCGACGACGTGAGGGTTTGCCAAGATGGATGGGGGGAGCTATGGGTGGATGTGTGAAATGTGATGGGAAGGGGAGAGACAGGATCAGCGACTGAGGGTTAGCGGGTATTGTGATGGGAGCTAGCTGAAGAAAAAAGATATATAAATGTCTGGTTCTTCTCACGATGTCGATCTCTCAGTAGATCTCAAGGACAGCTTCAGCTTCAGCTTCAAAGGCATCTCTAGGAGTTGTACCTCGCCGGCCTATCCTCACTTACACCCATACCTTGGACCCTATCCCTTGTCACGATGCTTCTTCTACCACTCCTCTCAGCCATCACCCTCGCGGTAGCCAGCCCTGTAGCTCTCGATGACTACGTCAACTCTCTCGAGGAGCGAGGTAAACATAACCCCATCCCGATTACTTCATAAGCTCACATTCCCAGCTGTTGGTGTCACCACAACCGACTTTAGCAACTTCAAGTTCTACATCCAACACGGCGCCGCAGCTTACTGCAACTCTGAAGCCGCAGCTGGTTCAAAGATCACCTGCTCCAATAATGGCTGTCCAACCGTTCAGGGCAACGGAGCTACCATCGTGACATCTTTCGTGTAAGTACAAGGCAGCACAAACACATCGCCCCCTTATTTACACATCCAGTGGCTCCAAGACAGGTATCGGTGGCTACGTCGCGACAGACTCTGCCCGAAAGGAAATCGTCGTCTCGTTCCGCGGAAGCATCAACATTCGAAACTGGCTTACCAACCTCGACTTCGGCCAGGAAGACTGCAGTCTCGTCTCTGGATGTGGTGTACACTCTGGCTTCCAGCGAGCCTGGAATGAGATCTCCTCTCAAGCAACAGCTGCCGTTGCCTCCGCACGCAAGGCGAACCCTTCTTTCAAGGTCATCTCTACAGGCCACTCCCTTGGAGGTGCTGTGGCCGTTCTTGCTGCCGCAAACCTGAGAGTCGGTGGAACACCCGTCGACATTTACACCTACGGTTCTCCCCGTGTCGGAAATGCACAGCTCTCAGCCTTCGTCTCAAACCAGGCTGGTGGAGAGTACCGCGTTACACACGCCGATGACCCTGTCCCTCGTCTCCCCCCTCTGATCTTCGGATACAGACACACAACTCCTGAGTTCTGGCTGTCTGGTGGTGGCGGCGACACGGTTGACTACACCATCAGCGATGTCAAGGTCTGTGAGGGTGCTGCCAACCTTGGATGCAACGGTGGAACTCTTGGTTTGGATATTGCTGCTCATCTGCATTACTTCCAGGCGACTGACGCCTGTAACGCTGGCGGATTCTCTTGGCGACGATACAGAAGCGCCGAGAGCGTCGACAAGAGGGCCACCATGACTGACGCCGAGCTTGAGAAGAAGCTGAACTCTTATGTACAGATGGATAAGGAGTATGTGAAGAATAACCAGGCCCGCTCTTAACGAGGGTATGAGGTTTAATGGGAAATGACATGATTCATGAACGAAACCATAGTACATATGATGCAAATAGGATATAAAAAACATATTTCATTCACTAGCTTTACACATTACCGTGCGCCATGCAATGCCCTGCTACTGACTCAAAGGCCATGCTCAAATTGTTTCATAACTCCAAGCACCAATCACCACGCGCTGTATCAGGGATTAATCATGAGATCCCTCAACCACCATGCCTTGAGCATTAGGAACACCAACAAGGATGACACCACGAGGTACGCGGACCTCTTTGACCTTCATGCATCCAAAAACGTTGACCTCTCGGATCTTGGGACAAGATCGGAAGATTGACCCCAAAATGAAATCAGTCACCTCTTCACAGAAGCTGATTTCCAGATCTTTCAACTCTGGGTAACGAGCATCCTCGTGGAAGACCTCTTCGAAAGCCTCGCGTGAGATATGACGGCAAGCATGAATGTTGAGGTACTGAAGCTTCTCACCCGAATGAGCCATCAACGCTTTGAAACCCTCACTGCAGAGCCCAACGCTATCTGGGTTCTCCCGAGGCTTACTTGCATCAATCTGTCGACATTTCTGGAGATCCACAAAGTGCAAGGGAGGATTGGCCCATTTGGTGAAAAGATTAACAAAACCCTGGTCAGTCATAAACTCACTGTCCGTGATTCGGAACTTGGAAAGGGAGCGACAATGCTCGTGAATAGCCTGCAACAGCCCATCGTCAACTTCAGGAACAATCTTCAGAGACAAGGTCTTGAGATTGACACCGATTTTCGAGACAACTTCGATGTAAGCGTCAGATTCAGTCTTGTGCTGTAACTGAAGTCCGAGATGCTCTAGAGTCGACAAACTTGCGATCGTTTTGACACCGTCGTTGGTTAGCTTTTGGTTATTCTCAACCTTGAGTCGCTTGAGATTGGGGCAATGATCTCTCAGCGTGGCTATGGTTTCGTCACCAAAGTGATTGTCTGTATAATAGACTTGGATACCCTTCAGCTTCTCGCCCTTCTCCTGGATGAACTTATGCCACTTCTCATCGCTCAAAAGATTGGCTCCGTGAAGGTAGAATGTTTCGAGATTGATGTCACGGGACAAGAGGTAATCCATGACCTCGTCCTTGAACTGAATACCACATCGGATCTTCAGATTTTTGAGTTTCGAAGCCGTCTGAAAGATGGAAATGTAATCTTGTTCACCAAGCTTTGCGCCATCATAGATATGGAGGTCCTCGGTGCCGGGCTGGACGAAAAGGGGCAAAGTCTCTGGCTTGAGGAGTCGACGCTTGGAGAACATGCGTGCAATTTTGTCGATCAAGTGATCAGGAAGGTCTCCAAGACTGTCAGCCAGATCGACGTTCTTGGCCAGAGTCTGTACACACAGTGTGGCCAAGCTCTTGGTACCAACGTCGCCGTCAAGTATCCGACTTTGAATTGCGCGACGTCTTCCAACAGGACCCGTATTGACCGGTTTCTTCGGCTTCTTTTTTTGGCCACCTTCTCGTTCTTTGGCCATCTCTCGTCCGCAAGGAGGACAAAGAAGTCCTCCGTTAGGACCAGCGACCGAGTAAGGTGTGACAGTGAATCGTTTCTCGCAAATTTCGCAGTGCTCTATCTGTCCAGGCAGGGGGCCAGAGTTCGATTCCATTAGCGCATGAGCAATTTCATCATCAGATAAGTCTGTTCGTTGCTTGCGCTTCTTGAAAGCTTTGCTCTCCTTGATCTTTGCGAGTTTCTTCTCTTCTTCTCGCTTACGCTTGAGTGAAGCTTCGTCATTGTCGTTGCGACTAGAACGTCGCCCGGACCTGGCACCTGCTGCAGAGGACTCGCCGTTCCCGTTCTCATCTTGAGCTGCATCCTCACGTGCAGCTTGTCGGCGACGTGCTTCAGCATCTGAGCGGATCTGAGCAGCAGAGATATTGTGCGACTAATCATGGTTAGTATGCTATAGCGACGTGCTCTTCGTAACAGCCATAAACTTACAGCAAGAAAATCAGTCAGCGCTGATTGACTATTGAGATGTTAGTATGATTATATGGCTAGAGGTGGTATTTTACTTACGGTCCATAGACAGCACGACCTTGTCGATTAGATTGATTTGTCTGGCCATTCTGGTCGTTTTGACCAGCTTGAGCGTTCTGGTCTTGAGCGTTCTGGTTGTTACTGCGTGTTGCCCGCGCCCTGTATATGATAAGCTTATCGCCACTATAGGCATAAGAAAAACCTACATGATGGAGGAATAACGAGTGACCTAGCAAAATGAAAGATTTACACAAGAAAAGATTCCCCAATCTTCGGCGACCACATTAGCCACCCAGTGAATGAAAGGGAGGGGAGAATCAAGCTTGAAAAGGAGTTGGCGCAAAAAAGTAAAGTCAGAAGCTGCTCGGACAAGTGCAGCGCCGTGCAGTGGCGTTCCCGCTTGCGCATTCTTTCACGAGATTGACACCGTGTCACGTGATGCAATCGCCCCTTGAAGTGGCAAATCGAAGATCTCAGCATCAGGGTCCAGAATTGAACGGCAGCGACAATCTACTGCCGTTTGCAATATGAGATACTGCGGGGTTTCAGAACATACTGGGAAATCAAAGTGTAGATGTTAATACTAGACTTAACAAGGCTTCTACCAGTATGAGTCTTGCTATGTAATGAGCTATAGATGAACTCTTAATCTATGATGCAACTTATGGCGAACGGTTCTTGTAAGTGGGATTGACCAATGTTTTCTGTCCCCGATCCTGCCAGGAACGATGCACCCCAATCAGATCGACAATCAATACCCCCTGGCCCCGGGCACGTGCCTGCGCGTAGCGGGGTGCTCTTTTCGACACTGTGAATCGTGAATTGGGGTATCAAACGGGAAGCAACGCCCCGAAAAAAGGAGCTGGTGGCGATTTGCCTTTAACTTCTATCTGACTTTTTCCCTTCATCCTCACGCTTTCATTGTTCATCCGCTTGGAGTCTTTCTCATCTCATTGAACAAATTCTGTCAATGTCAGTCGTTTGTTTGCGTGATTGTTCTTTTGTTGTTGCCCGCAGTCAATCAATTTGTATCTATTCACGGTCACTGCCCAGCACTGCATTCACGGCTGTGCATTAGTGAGCTGCCAACAGACAGGGGTTCAATTGCCGCCCTTTGCCTTCCACCAGGCTCCCATCGTTTGATCTCAATTTCCTGAAAGAAAACACCATCAAAGACTTTTAATCTTTGTCCTTAATCGTGCAGCTGTGCAATTAAGAGTCCCATTTGGAGGGCGACAAGCTGTCCCATTGCACATCGTATCCAAATCAGCAGAACATCCTCTTGGACCAACTGACATCATGCCTCGAGGTCGCCCTTCCACCCGGGGTACGCCCATCACTGCAGCAGATGGTAAGTCTGATGTTCATAAATGGTTATTATTTCTCACTAAAAAATTCTAGCTTCTAGAGATACATCTACTGCTTCTAATCGAATGACCCGCTCAGCCAGGACTAGAAGTCAGGCTGCCTCGTCTATACCAACTCCCACCCCAGCTGTAGATATTCAGCAAGATGCTCCCTCTGGGTCACGCCCAAGAGGAAGGCCTAGGAAGAGTATCCCCGAAGTCGAGGCATCACCTCTGTCTCAATTTCCTACTTCTGACATCGCACTTCCCACTAAACGACGTGGCCGCCCAAGCAAAGCACCCATCATTGAGAGCGAGTCTGTATCATCAGTTCCCACGCCACTAGACCCAGATACAGGGAGCGATTATTCAACTCCTGCGTCTAGCAAAGTGCCAACCCCGGCAGCAGTCGATCATGGAAAATCAACTATCTTCGAAGTTCAACTTCCTGCTCCTTCTACCTCTCGCCCCGTTGACCGCGAGATAGGTCTGCGCAAGAGCGCATATTCTATGAACTCGAGGGCCAAAGGTCGGATGGTGATTGAAGACTCGGACGACGAAGATTTTGACAATCATCGAAACGCTCAAGTAGCTCGTCGCCTCCAGGATGAAGAACTCAAGCAAGCATCCAGTGCCGCATCATCATCACTTCCCTTACGAAGAAGCATGAGACCTTCGCTCTCCGGTAGTTTCAACACTCCTGCTCAGACTTCTGTCAAGCGAGAACGAGCATCGACCCTGACTGACTCTACCGCCAAGCGTGGTCGCCCAGCGAAAAAGCCTAAAGTCATCGCCGACTCAGATGACGAGGAAATTGACATGGATGCGGAGATAGCCCAAGGGCTTGACCTGGACAGCGGCTCGTCATTGAGCTCATACGAGGATGAATCCTTTGCCGATGATGACGCTAGCGACAAGGAAGCAGCTCGATACATCTCCAGTGATGACGAAGACGTTCCAATGGCTATGTCGAGAAAAGCGGCCGGAAAGCGGCCAGCACGTCCCATGGCACGCACCGTACCCCGTGTCAAGGCACCTGCTGCGACTTTTGCCCACTCCGCAAGGAAAGCCGCGCAAGCTGACGGCCCGTCTGGTGATGAGCTCGATGCATTGGAAAGCGCTTTAGGTGATGCTGAGTCTACAGACTTTGCAACTGATAACAATGACGGCTATATCGACTTGAGTAGTAGCGATGCTGATGCAGATGACGCCGATAACAGAGACCATCTCGCGGCTATCGCCAACAACCGAAGGGCTTTCAGGAACCAGGGTGTGAGCAGACGTGCCGTTAGAGAACGAGAGCGTTTGGAGAAAAACCACCCTGAGATCATAGGCATGTGGGACAGGATTAAAAAGGAGCCAGTGATCAAGGCTGGGAAGGCTACACAACCGGAAAGAATTTCACGCCAACTCAAGCCATTCCAACTTGAAGGTCTTGCTTGGATGATGGAGATGGAGAAGGCAAAATACGAAGGTGGCTTACTCGGTGATGAGATGGGATTAGGCAAGACAATTCAGGCCGTGTCTCTGATTATGTCCGATTATCCCGCGAAACAGCCGTCGCTGGTTCTCGTGCCTCCTGTTGCGCTCATGCAATGGCAGCAAGAGATTAAGTCTTACACCGATGGCGCCTTGAACACATTTGTTTTCCATGGAACAAACCAGAAGACCAAGGGGATCACCGTGAAGGAACTCAAGAAATTCGACGTTATCATGATGTCGTACAACAGTCTCGAGTCAGTCTATCGCAAGCAGGAAAAGGGTTTCAAGCGCAAGGATGGCATATACAAGGAGAAGAGTGCTATTCATGCGATCGATTTCCATCGAGTTATTCTGGACGAAGCACACTGTATCAAGACACGCACCACCATGACAGCTAAAGCATGCTTTGCTCTCAAGACTACCTACCGGTGGTGTCTGACGGGCACGCCTCTGCAGAACCGCATCGGAGAGTTCTTCTCTCTGGTTCGTTTCCTACAAGTCGACACCTTCGCGTCGTATCTCTGCAAGCAGTGTCCGTGCTCCACGCTTGAATGGTCGATGGACGAGCACAGTCGTTGCACTGGGTGCAAGCATCCGGGAGTGCAACATGTTTCTCTGTTCAACCAAGAGCTATTGAACCCTATTCAGAAATATGGGAATACAGGCGCAGGCGCAACGGCTTTTGAAAGACTGCGTTTGATGACAGATCGCATCATGCTGCGCCGTCTAAAGAAAGACCACACCAACTCTATGGAACTCCCAGTCAAGGAGGTTTATGTTGACCGACAGTTTTTCGGAGAAGAGGAGAACGACTTCGCGAACAGTATCATGACGAACGGCCAGCGCAAGTTTGATACGTATGTCGCTCAGGGTGTTCTCTTGAACAATTATGCCAACATTTTTGGCCTCATTATGCAGATGCGACAAGTTGCTGACCACCCTGATCTCATTCTGAAGAAGAACGCTGAAGGAGGGCAAAACGTGCTCGTTTGTTGCATCTGCGATGAGCCTGCCGAAGACACAATCCGTAGCAGGTGTAAGCATGACTTTTGCAGAGCCTGTGTCGGTAGCTACGTCCGCTCTACTGATGAACCTGATTGCCCCCGTTGTCACATCCCCCTCTCGATCGATCTGGAACAGCCAGAGATCGAGCAAGATGAGAATCTCGTCAAGAAAAACTCCATCATCAACCGAATCAAGATGGAGAACTGGACCTCCTCTTCCAAAATTGAACTTCTAGTCCATGAGCTACACAAACTTCGCTCTGACAACGCCTCACACAAGTCGATCATCTTCTCTCAGTTTACTACCATGCTGCAGCTCATCGAGTGGCGTCTCCGTCGGGCTGGTATCACTACAGTCATGCTCGATGGTAGCATGACACCTGCCCAACGACAGGCCTCGATCGAGCATTTCATGAACAACGTGGACGTTGAATGCTTCCTGGTTTCTCTCAAGGCTGGTGGTGTGGCACTGAACCTCACCGAAGCCTCTCGAGTATTCATTGTTGACCCGTAAGTGTTTGAAACGAACATTGTTATCTGAGTAGCTGCTAACAATTACATAGATGGTGGAATCCAGCCGCTGAGTGGCAGTCCGCTGACCGATGCCATCGCATTGGACAAACACGACCTTGCACTATCACGCGACTGTGTATCGAGGATTCTGTTGAAAGTCGAATGGTGTTGATTCAGGAGAAGAAGACTAACATGATTCACTCCACTGTCAACTCGGACACCAAGGCCATGGAATCGCTCACCCCCCAGGACATGCAATTCCTCTTCCGTGGTTCATAGACGAACTGGGACAACGGCACAGAGCAAAGAGCAAAGACCTTCACAAAAAACTAACTGGTCTTTATGAAAACTTGAAATACGGGGACATGAATATGTACAGCATGTGGCATTGGCCACCAGGCATGCAGGGTGTACGCATGGAGTTTGGAGTTGACATCAGTAAAGACGCCTTGTTCCTTAGAACGATTTGATTTTAGCACTCGGAGATTCAAACATGTATAAATTTAATGAACGAATTAAAGTATCTGAGGAGACCTGTGTGACCCCGTGATTTGTAATAAATGCAAGTGCCGTGGCACAACATGTCTCGCAAGGAATTACAGAGGTGTCTGAGATTGACAGTTCAGAAATTAATTATGATCTAATATCCGTCTATCTAGCTCTTTTCTCGTTTTCAAATATTGACTGTCAACTTTTGTGTTTCTATTTTCATCGGCCCATGATGAGATTCAAAACATACGAACAAAAGGATTCTCCAAAGAGAACACGAAAGAAATGGTTTCGCTAGCCATTAAGGTGCAAGAAGTGATTAAAATCACAGACCAAGAAGGGCCTTGGCACCAGGCTCGCTGCAGACGTAGATAACGTCGTGGGCGTTGGAGAAGCCGTTGAACTGAGTGGCAGAGCACTTTGTGTAGGCACCCATGTCCTCGAAGTACAGCCAGTCACCGACATCGAGAATGGAGTCGAAGCGAGTGCTCTCAGTGATGCGGTCGATGCCATCGCAGGTAGGACCCCAGACGGAATACTCGAAGCCCTCGCCCTCGGAAGTGGGATGGGCAGCGGTGGTCTCGAAGAGGGTCTTACCGGAGGCGCGGAGAACCTTGGCGATAGGCTGCTGGTGGTCAAACATGATGTTTGAGAAGTTGCCGTAAACGCCATCGTTGACGTAGAGCATGTAGCCCTTGCCATCGAGAGTGGGGTCCTCAACAGTTCGGCGAGCGATGATGTTGCAGGCGATGGTGAAGGCGGTGGCAACGTAGTATCGACCTGGCTCGGCGATGATCTCGATGTTGCTGTGAGGAGGGAAGAACTCGTCGAGGGCGTCGCCGAGGACAGCAGCCATGGTCTCGAAGGTATCGCCGCTGAAGCCACCACCAACGTCGAGGGTGCGCATGTTGAACCCGAACTCGTGGGCCAGCTGGAAGACGGTGTGGGCGTCGCGCACGGCCTTGTAGAAGGCAAGAGGATCAGAGGCACCAGATCCAACGTGGAAGCTGACGCCAACAACGTTGAGACCAAGATCCTTGGCCAGGGCGAGAAGACCCTCAGTGGTGTCCATGGCGGCACCGAACTTCATGCTGAAGCGGCACAGAGACTCGCTGTCGTCGGTCATGATGCGGAGGAAGAGCTCAGCTCCTGGATAGAGCTTGGCGATCTTGTAGAGCTCATCGGCATTGTCAAAAGTCATCTGTTTGACGCCCACAGACTTGACGTATCGGACATACGAGTTAGTCTTGCAGGGTTGGGCGTAGATGATGCGGTCGGGGCTAAGTCCTGCGGACAGGACCTGCTCAATCTCGGTCTTGGAGGCACAGTCGAAGCCGGTTCCGAGCTCAGATAGAAGCTTGATGATCTGAGGATCGGGGTTGCACTTGACGGCTGGTGTTTGTTAGTGTGTATCACTGCATATTGTCGAGATTTGTACTCACCATAGAAGGGCCGGACCCGAGGGAGATTCTTCTTCCAGCGAAGATGCTGGCGGTAGACCTCTCCGAGGTCAGCAACGAAGAAAGTATCTTCGTCGCCAGGCTCACACATCTCATGGTCAATGGCCTCCACGCGCTGGTGGAGAGCCTGACCGATGAGTTGCTTTGGAGTAATCACGCCATATTGCTCAAGAGGTTCCTGAAGCAGGGGTTTCTTTAATGCGATATGAGGGTGATTGACATTATGATTGTAGGTGTCGAGGACAGCCGTTGCCATAACCATATCCCAAACAGTTGCGGGGGTTCGTTGGGAAGTTGAAAGAGGGATTAAGTCCGTGGACTAGAAAGACGATACTTTATAGAAAAGTATATATAGTAGAGTGAAGCTTGAACGTACGGGTTCAGCTGGTGTTAGGGCGGTCGAGAGCGGTAGCAGACTGATCCCTCAGTGGACTGGCGAGGCCTCCTCGACTCTTCCTCGGCAAGAGGAAGAACCTCTGTAAACCTCCTATGCGGCAGCTGACGGGTGTCGAAGAACGACGGGGGAGTGTAGTCGGATCGAGAGTCGTGCAAGACGGAGAGATCGAGGAGCTTATCGTCGAGCAGCAATAGCAGCGGGAGGGGGGATCGCGTTGATGATGTGAGAGGGCTTGCAGAGGCTGAAATCTTTGTCACTGACGAAGCTCACGGCCGGAGGAGCCGTGGTGAAGGCGGTGCCTTTAATAGACCAAAGGCGGGTCGAGTTTGGTGACGAGTTTGAGCAGTTTTCAAGTGCTCAAAGTTGCTAGGTTTTGTTGATAACGGTTTCGTATCAACGGGTGCACATTGGAGTAGTTGAAGAGTATAAAAATTGTCGTGATGAAACGTGACAAGTTGTCGAAGAGGAGAGAAAGTGGATGGGGAGATGGGGGGGCCGCCTTTTTATCTGGTCGGCTCTAGTCTTGGCCCACGATAGAAAAAAGAGGCCGATGAGTTTAGTTTGGGCTCTGCTGATTCGAAGAAAATTGTGGAGGTCGCGTTTCCGTTGCAGGTTCTAATTGCATTTGCAGGTCCAAAGAGTTCGAGGTCCAGGTCCAGGTCCAAGAAAGAATGGAGAGAGAAATTTTTACCCTCCACTGTGACGTTGACGAGAGGGGCAGTAAACTCTGTACGTACCGTGCACTTACAGGGGACTTTGAGAATTCGGTGGCGCAGTAGATGAACTGGCGCCTAATTATTATTGTATAAAATACCTAAACTCTGTATATATTTCTCTCAACAACTAATGTTGACAATTCATCAAAATTACAGTCACAATTCGTGGCCTGACCTCGTAAATAATCGCCAACTGCAACTGGCGGTGGATGAACCATCTCGATTCTAGGTAGCTACAGGCCTAAGAAACAAGAACCCCGCGCTAAACCCAAAAGCCCCAGCAGCGGTAGAATATCCCATTGGTCTCAGACACTTCCAGAGTCTCGGGAACAAGACACCACACCTTGGAAAAAATGCAGAAATATGTACCGATACATGCAGTCCGTGCATGTGCATTTCCCAGTATAGAAGCCCGTTACGTTCCGGGTCTTTTCGAAGGTTTTCTTGACCGACAGAGTCACAGGCTTCGGCGTCATGTCCTTTCCTTGGTATTTAGCATAAAGACCCAATAATTCCCTCAGTAAATAAACAAAGCACAAGACCACGGACCGCGTAAGGCTGGAGCTTATTCCGCGGTCAGGCACCATTGACCAACCCCTGGCTATCACTTGCCATCGTCATATTCTCCATCAAAAGGACACCGTCAACAAAGCCTTTTTAATGCCTCTCTAGTATTTATCGTATACGAATAGACGAATCGGCATGTTCTTCCGCCCGAGCATCTGTAACAGTCATACAGCATGTCAACGTTGGTCACTCTGTAACACATCACATGCATGTACTCTGCTCTTTAGTCCAGTAAATCCATCGCTCAAGGACTCCGGCTCTGATAGAACGAGCTACCACCTCTCTTCATCCATCACACCGACTCCCTTCTTCCACAGTTTCCCCAGTCTCCAATCATAGAACTCCTCGTGCTTGGTGCTTTCGCTCCGCAGCCTCGAGGGTTTCCACAACAGATGCCAAGGTGAAGGTAGCTTCCAGAAATCAAGATAGACAGAAAAGAAAAAAGAGGGGCTGTATCTGCTCTTGCGTTGCTCTGTGGTCTCTGTACCATTGCATAGGCAAAGAGATGTATCGTATCTGAACGCGTAACGAGGCACCAAATCCCTCGTGTTCACATAGAGTGGAAAGTTCCGCTGCGATGCAATGTGAGGAGGGTCATTTATGCTTTGTTCATCTGTGTAATTTACACTTCATCGTACACGCCATCATACAGCTGTAACTCCAGCTGCTCATTGCTCATCCAAACCTCTAGCATGCTGATGCTTCCAACTCTAGGTCGTCATTAGCTTCGTAATCGTTTTCTTTTGGCCTTACTCGGCGCCGTTGACATCCATTTCGCGGATCTTCCATTCGCCATCAACCCAGGACTGCTTCTCTCCAAGGAAAGCGACTCTGCCTTCGCCCTTGGCCAGTCCGTCAACGAGGTAACGCTGCGCCACTTCGCGCACTTGGTCCTTGGTAACGTCAAGAAGCTGTTCACGCTTCTTCTGCTTCATCTCCTCAGTGATACCTGAGAGGAATCGGCCCATACCCTCCTGGTTCACAGATTTGGGGGCATCAACTCCCTGGAACACAGAGATCTTGGCCTCCTCAAGGTCACGGTCCGACCACTTCTTATCGACGGCCCATTGCCCAGCACCGCGCATGATGCTCAGTGTGTTTTGAGGGTTAGGGTCACGGTAAGAGTAGAAACCAAAGAGGCCGTCAAGAGGTCGAGAGTAAGCACCTCCACCATATGCGCCACCCTTCTCACGGATTTCGTGATGCAGATGCTTATGTGTAAGAAGCTGTGACAGGATCTGGAGAGGTGCACCCTCCGCTGCTGTGTACGATGTGGTTGGTACTGACAATCCACCATAGTAAACTTGGTAAGGAAGAGGATAAAACGTCTTGCTATCCTTGGGAAGCTGGCGGGGAGAGGGGTTCTTCAGGTCGAGAGGATCGCGGGAGAGGTTGCCCACAAACTTCTGCAGGGAAGCACCATTCTCTGCAACACTCTCTGGACCGCAGGTAATTGCTGTACGCAGGTTTCCACCAGCAAGTGCAATGCTCTGAATCTGCTTCAGCTTGGAGATAACATCTTCAAGCTTGTCCGTCTCAGGTCGGCTAGCTAAAGAGGTCACCAGCTGCACTTGAGAGAGGCCGGAAACTTGCTGTCGCAGCCACGAGGAACGGGTAAGACCAGACTCAGCACTACCCATCGCGAATCGATGTCCAGTGGATGCAATATCGTTCACAACACCGTCAGCAGATGCCTGAAGCAGCTGTCGAATTCTGAGGGCTGCCTCGGGGCTGTCGAAATCGGTTCCCAAAACGAGCTTCTGGATGATATCGAACATGACAGGAACGTTGCGATCTAGGGCCATACCGGTGAAGATGAGGCCTTCACTAGCAGCGTGGAAATCGGTGGGAGATGGTGTGCAGTGGTAACCAACTGAAACGCCACCAGTCTTGAGCTTGATCAGGTCTTCAAGCTGCTCCATGTTCAGGTCCTTAGTACCAAGACGCATGATGCTGTCAGTGAACAGAGGGACCAGCTCGCGAAGCTCATCAGGCAAGTTCTCCAATGTGTTGATAGCACGGAAGTATGTCAAGCCGTTCGTAGGAGCCTCGTGCCACTGGATCTTGGTCCCGTTGGCATTCTCGTCTCGCACAACCACAGGCTCCTTGCTTCGGGGAATATCCTTGACGTGGACAGTGGGCAGACAGCCGAGGTCCTCGGTGTTAGTCTTGTTTTGTTCGACCAGCAACTCCTGCTCTTGCTTCTCGAAATGCTTCCGGGCGTTCTCTTCACTGCCAGCCTCCTTGATAGCTGCCTGGATTCTGGTAGAAAGTCGCTCCTGTTCCTCCTTGACAAGATCCTCACCGTAGGTGGTTGAAGGGGCCATTGTGAACGTCAAAGTGTTATCGTTGAGCAAATACTTATCGATGAGACCCTCCAGGTAGTTACCCTCGGCCATCTTTGTTTGGAAACCATTGATGGTGTCGTTCCAGGCCAACGAGTCAAAGGGGTCCACACCGTTGAACCACTTGGGCTTGAGACGGTTCAGCATAGAGAATCCAAAGTTGGCAGTCTTATGCTTGAGCGATAACTCAAGCTGGTGGAGGGATCCGTCGATCTTGGTTTTGTCAAAGCCCTTCTCTCGGACTTCCCTCAAGATCTGTTGAACCTTCTCCTTGAGCTTGGGAACATCTGCCTCCTGAACACCGGTGAGACCAATAGAGAAAATTCCCTTCTTAGCAGAGCCGTCATATCCAGCGTTGGGGCTCCAATCAGCGCCCATGCCAGCCTCAACAAGACCTCGGTACAGAGGAGAACCATAACCATCCATCAAGAGGGTTGATAGAAGTGCCAGAGAGAAAGACTCCAGCACATCTGTGGTGTCACCCATGATCCATGACACAGAGGTCTTGTACTGACGATCAGGGTCGACAAGAGGATCAAGTGGTCCGTACAGAGTAACTTCCTTGGGGCCGCTCAGTGTTACGGGTTCGTGAATTTGCTTGTCACCCTGGATCTTCTCGAAAGCCTGGAGCTGAGCATCGACCTGCTGCAAGTGGTCAACCAAGGGCATATCACCATAGGTGAAGACCTTGGCGTTGCTGGGGTGGTAGTGCTCGGCGTGGAACTTTCGCAGTTGCTCGTATGTCAGGTCTGTGATCTTCTGGGGGTCGCCACCCGAGTTGTTGATATCGGGGAAGATATGGTCGTGGAAGCGAATGTAGTAAAGATATCCAGCATCCGACATCTGACCCTTCATTTCGTTGTAAACGACACCCTTGAATACCAATTTCTTGCTCGCCTCATCCTCAGCAAGTGGGTTCTCAGGACCAATTCGCCAACCCTCCTGGGTAAAGTCGGACTTCTTAAGCAGTGGGTGCAATGTTGAGTCAAGGTACACAGACATGAGGTTCTTGAAGTCCTGCGCGTTGGTTGTCGCAAAGGGGTAGAAAGTATGGTCTGATGCCGTGAACGCGTTCATAAAGTTCGATAGTGTTCGCGGAAGCATCTTGAAGAAAGGGTCACGAATGGGATATCTATAGACAGTCAGCATTCTCTGCTTTCATGTCTATATCAAGACGAGTCGTACTTTTCGCTACCGCATAGTGTCGTATGCTCTAGAATGTGAGGAATACCAGTATCATCCGGAGGGTTCGTCTTGAAACCGATCGAAAAGACATTGTTGCTGTCGTCGCGGGCAATGTGCAGATAATCGGCTCCTGTCTTGTCATGCTGAAGGTGAAGAGCCGTCAACTCAAGCTCAGGAACGTGCTTGGATCGAACAAGGGTGAAGCCATGAAGCTTCTCGCCGGGCTTAGGAAATTGCGAAAGCTCCGTGACGGCCTTTCGAGCGCCGGCGGCGGCGTTACGAAGCATTGTAGCAGAGACGTATAAGAAACAATAAGAGAATTAATAATACAGTAAAATCAAGGAAATAGTGTAAAGTCGGATATGCGAAACTACATGAAAGAGTTAAAATTGTCGTTAAACAGTCACCGGAGATTTCGATGGATGTAATGACGCCGGAACGATTCGCCCCGAAAAAGTGAAAGGGTCTGCTTTGTAACCCCAGCGGTTTCCTCATGGAGTGGCCGGGTCCCAGCCCACGTCAGTGCCAAGGACATGCCGTAATTGTGGGTGGCCAGTGGACAGTACTCAGTGAGAGGCCACTGTGGGATAGCGCCAAAGCCTCTAAAGCCGCATTAGTGTGCATTGAAGCACTAACTGAGCGGCTCGAGAGGCCCACCAGAATCTGTTAGTGACTTAGCAATTATCAACATAATCACCACAAAGGTCCATGGCAAAACCTATCCATCTCAAACCTCCATGAGCCCTCCATCTCGTCACACGTTAGCGACTGTATTATTCGATGTCCAACGAACCCTGACTCCAACGCTGTGTCCTTCCAGAATTCATATAGGTCGTACTGTTGCCGTTACTCAGCGTTGGTGTCGATTGCTATCATCATACGGACAAAGCCAATCTTGGTGCGAAGATATTCCCTCCTCAACCACTCAACGTGCCTCTTCGCTGCGAGTGCTGGACTTGACAATCTATGCGTGAAGCCGACTAACAGCATCTTCTCGCATCTTAGCCGATACCGAATAGTGTTTTGAGTATCATTTTCTCGTTACCACAACTTCAACCCCTCATCTGGCGACGAACATCCCACCCACGATTAACGACGATACATCCCGCTTCGATGCCCCCGGCTTTTCCTGACCTCGTGACCCCCGCCTGAACGATTGCCGTCGCTACCTTGGCCCATCGTAGCTTCGACGGCGATGCCTGCCAGCCAGGTGGATGCTCCTGTAGCCAACGGGCATGACGGACACGCTCATTCACCTACCAAGAAAGGCAAAGGAAAGAAAGGAATGGATAACAACGAGGCATCGCGTCTGCTCCATGCGCGGATATCCCAGCTGGAGCAGGATGCCGCGGGAGATAAGGAGCAAGAGCTGGAGATTGGTGCGTCTCGCCCTCGTCGTCTGCAGGCGGCAGCCTCCCATGGATTCGGAACGATACTGATACGTGGATGGTACAGAACGTGAAGTGAAGAGAGCGAATCGGGATCTCCTTCAGCAGGTATCCAAGATGGACAACATGCAGAAAATCGACCACCTCACCAAGCGGTCTAGTGAACTGTTGGCTGATATGCGACGATTGGAGCGTGAAAATCAGAAGAACAAGCGGCGCGGGGACACCCTACAAAAAGAGAGAGATGCAAGCCGCACGGAGCTTAATAAGACTGTCGGTCTTAAGGAGAAGCTGGAAAAGTTATGTCGCGAGCTCCAGCGGGATAATAACAAGATGAAGGTTTGTGCGAGAGGGCTGACGGAGAGGCGTTGGCTAACTCTATTTGCAGAATGAGAATAAGGAGCTTCAGACGACACAGAAACGGAACAACGCTCACTGGGACGAAAAGTATGCTACACTCTTGACAAAACTCGATGGATATCAGGAAGAAAAAGATACTCCGAAGAAACAAGTCGTGGATATGGAAGTCGACGAGCTGTCAGTCCCAACCATTCTTTTACGTAGAACTCCGCTCACCTTTTGTTCACAGGTTCCGAATTCGCTTCAAATCGTTCATCGAGCAATACGAGTTACGAGAATTGCATTTCCACTCATTAATGCGCACCAAGGAACTCGAAGTGCAGTACCATATGGCGCGATACGAACGAGAGAAGAAGAACGCAGAAGGGGAATCGACGAAGGCCCGACATCTACAGGCGCAGGTCCAGGCGTTTACCAAGACAGAAACTGAGCTGAGGAATCAGCTTAATGTTTACGTTGATAAGTTTAAGCAGGTGGGTGGACTCGGATAAGATAGTTCGGCATGTTGACTAATGGCACAGCAGGTGGAGGATACCTTGAACAATAGTAACGACTTGTTCCTATCATTCCGCAAAGAGATGGAGGATATGTCGAAGAAGGGCAAGCGGTTAGAGAAGGAGAATGAAGCCCTGAAGCGACAGAAGGAGGCGACAGCTGCCAACATCATCCGCATGGCCGAAGAGCGCCAGGAGTGGAAGAAGAAGACAGAAACCGCCGAGAAGAAGACCGAGAAGCTCATGAGCATCATCCAGCAAATGCAGCAACAAGGGCGCAGGGTGCCACCCGGAATGTCCAACACCGTCGAAAGCGGTTACTCCGATAGTCACGGAGGAAACGAAGGAGACGAAAGCGACTACTCCGACGAGGAAGGCGAGGAGGAAGAACTTAGCGAGTTCGACGACGATACAGAGGAGGAACCACAAGGCAACGAGCAAGGAACGCCAGTGGCCTATGGTCCTGAACGTCCCCCTCAGCCGGTTCCTTCGGCGGCGACAAACGGGCACTAGGAGGCCACTCGGAAGGGGGCTCAAACTGGAGCCAGTGTCAAGAAAAGACTCCCCAGCTTTCACCTGAAAATCCCTTTTCCGCTGTGAACTTGATGGTCCAGGCTATCTTGTATCAGGCGCAGAACTGGGGAGTTGTAGCTTTTGGGGGCGTGATGATGGCTTCGCGCGTACCGAAAGAGTAAGGATCTTGTTAGTTGGCTACTGGTTGGGCTGCTTGCTAGAGGTGCTTTTTTGTTGCTGTTTGTTGTTGCTGCTTCGCTATTGCGTGTAAGATGTATTGTCGTAGCTTGTGGATTATTCGAGCATTCATGCCTCGCTCTACTTGAATGTCTACCTTTTGAAGTGAGACATGTGTGAAGTCTGCAACAATTGCACATATAAATGATTCGCGCCACGGCAATTGAATCACTCAATTCATGACATTCAAGAGTATGACATCTGCTGCTGTATTACTAGAGTTGCTCTGTTCTTGTTTCGTATTCTGTCGTGTTACCACATCGGGACATCGGGGAATATCACCGCCGACGTGCGTTAGGCCAGATCTACTCTATCATCCATCCCACTCTGATAAGCCGCGCAACAGGGGCGCATTAAGCAGCCTAGCTTCGCTCTTACAACTACAACCCCAGGTTTTCGGTTCATCAACAGCACCGCAACCATGGATTTCCTTCAGGTACGTTAATATCAAGCATGCCCTGAACACAACTAAATCCTCCAATTACTTCAATGGATGCTAACTCCAACAGCGCCTCGCGCGCTTCCTCGATCGACCGCTCTTCCCATGGAAGAAGCTCATCATGGGCTTCTCCGTAGGCCAATACCTCTTCGAATCGTTTCTCACTCTCCGTCAATACCGCGTCCTCCAGAAAACCAGTCCCCCCGCCGTCCTCTCCAAGGAAGTCTCCCAGGAAGTGTTCGACAAGTCTCAAGCCTACGGTCGCGCCAAGGCAAAGTTTGAAATCATCAACGGTCTCTACTCTCAGGTTCAGAATCTCGCTTTCATGCACTTCGATGTCCTTCCTAAACTGTGGTCCTGGACTGGTGATCTTCTTCTCAAGTGGGCTCCTGCGCGCTTCACTGGAGAGATCAGCCATACTATCGTATTCGTCTTGACTTTCGCCGTTATTAGCCAGCTTCTTCGTCTTCCTTCTTCGATTTATCAGACTTTCGTCCTTGAGGAGAAGTTTGGTTTCAACAAGCAGACGCCTAAGCTCTTCGTCACCGATCTCATCAAGACCCAGGCTCTCACCTTCGTTCTCGCGCCTCCTTTCCTCGCAGGTTTCCTCAAGATCATCCAGAAGACTGGTAACCAGTTCTTCTACTACCTGTGGCTCTTCGTCATTGCTCTTCAGGTCTTCATGATCACCATCTACCCCGTTGCTATCCTGCCTCTGTTCAACAAGCTGTCTCCTCTTGAGGATGGTGAGCTCAAGACCAAGGTTGAAGCTCTCGCCGCTAGCCTCAAGTTCCCTCTCCACGAGCTCTATGTCATTGATGGAAGCAAGCGAAGCGCCCACTCCAACGCCTATTTCTTTGGTCTCCCCTGGAAGAAGCACATTGTTATCTACGATACTCTCATCGAGAAGAGCGAGCCTGATGAGGTTGTTGCTGTTCTTGCTCACGAATTGGGCCACTGGAAGCTTGGTCACACGACCAGCTTGTTCGGTATCTCTCAGGTAAGTTTTTGAATTCTATCAGATTATTACTGAAGCTAACAAAAATTCAGGCCCATACTTTCTACATCTTCCTCCTCTTCTCTGTTTTCATCAACAACCACTCTCTGTACTCCTCGTTCGGTTTCCTCAAGCAGCACCCGATCATCATTGGTTTCATCCTCTTCTCTGATGCTCTTGCTCCTATGGATCTCGTCATCAACCTGCTTATGCATATCGTCAGCCGCAAGTTCGAGTTCCAGGCCGATGCCTTCGCTAAGCAGCTTGGTTATCCCGAGCAGCTTGCTCGTTCTCTTCTCAAGCTCCAGATCCAGAACCTTAGCACCATGGACGCCGATTGGATGTACGCCAGCTACCACTTCTCTCACCCCCATCTGTCTGAGCGCCTCAAGGCCCTTGGCTGGAAGGGCTCTGAGGGTGTCACCGACGGCGTCACTGATAAGTCCATTGGCAACGAGAAGGAGAGTGTTGTCAAGGCCAGTGGACGTGATGAGCTGTAAATGCAGCAAAAGATTATCTATTTAGATTACATCTGAACAGGGGCTCCTTAGTCTCCTTGGGAATGTGTTTTAGATATAGGAAAATGGCCGGTATGAGCTGGTCATCTAGAAAGGACTTGGCCACCCTTAGACACGTATAGAACCAGACTCAACTGTACAATACAAGTGATTTTTTTCTTAATCTTATCTATTCATGGCATTGCTACCGATATGCTCTTGATGATCCCAGAGTCTACCTGTGCGCCATCTACATTTTACTCATTTTGTTCATCTAATCATCATAGGACTCGTCGGAATCGTAGGATCCTTCAGAACCTTCCAACCCTTCATCTTCTTCAGATGACTCTTCCTCTTCACCTTCTTCGGGCTTCAGGCCGTAATCATCGTGGAAGTAGCTAAGCTCGTGAGTCTGGACCTTGTAGCCCATGCCCTTGAACGCTGTCTCCATACCCTGGAATTTGTTAGTAATGACCAGAAAAGACAGGGAGTGAAACAAACCTCTTGCATGATCTTGGCGGCAGTGACAACGATATTGCTCTTGCCAGGCTCAAAGCACGGTAGGACAGTCTCAAGAAGAGCAGTCTTGATCTCATCCTCGGTAACGGCTCGCACGCGTCGCAGAACCTCCTTGCCCCAATCCTTAGGCAGACCACGGACAACACCCTGGACAAAGTTCTGCTGGGCGGCGCTAGGCATGGTGGATTGTTCATCGGCGAACATAACAACGATCTGGCTGATGGTGCCCTCGAGCAAGTGACGATCAATCTCAACTTCACCTTTTGCAATCTTGCTGATGGCCTCCTTAGAGGCCTTGATAGCCTTATAAGCATCGGGTGAGCGGTAGACATGGTACGAGATGATACCAGAGTTGATATCCCGAGAGAAGTAGACGCCGTAAGCGTATCCAGCACCACGAACAGCGTTCCAGAGAGGACCTTCAGCAGCTTCGAGATATCCAATGGCAACCATGATTGAGGCGAGACGAGGATCGTCGAAGGAGGCCAGGCCTTGGGCTGTTGAGACTGAGTAGGAGCTCTCCAGAGTAGTCATGGGCACAATGATAGCGCCAACTGATCCAGGGTTGCGACCTTCATCGTTGAGCAGGCTCACAGGCTTAGGAATCTCAACCATGTTCTCGGCGACAGTCAGAGACTTAGAGAGCGTGTCCCAAGTAGTCAAGGGGTCCGGAAGAGTTTCGAGATTGGCTGTGACAAGGAAACGGAGGTTCTGGAAAGTGAAGAGCGAGTCTCGAACGGTGTTGAACCAACCAACAACCTTCTCGGGTTCCTTCTCGAGAAGCTTCTTGAGTCTCTTCAGATAGACTGCGCGAACAAGCACACGCTTGGCAACAGCCAGTGAGGACTTTTCCATATGAATAGCAGCGTTGACCTCGCTAGCCATAGATTTGCCATCACGCTTTGACTCAGGGATGTCAGCCAAAGCCTTGGTAACGCTGGCTTTGAGTCGCTGGGGATCAAAGATTGAGTCAAACATCATGGTGCGAATCCACTCAACGGCTGCAGCATACTTTTCAGGCTCAACCTGGAACTGGATCATTATTCCGTCAGGATCGCTGATGTAGCGAGCGGAGTGGAGGGAGTAGCTGATAGTGTCTCGCTCAAGTTCCATGACAACTTGCTCAAAACCGACTTGCTTTCCATCACGCATGATGTGTGTGTTGAAAAAGTTGTCGCTAAAGATTGGCATCAGGGGCTTTAGCTCATTGGGAACTTGAGAAGTGCCGATGTGGATAGTGATGTGAACAAAGTTGGTGGGAACATCCTCAAATTGGATGAAAAGAGGAAGCTTGCCTTGAGTTGTACCATCAATGAGTTTCTGTGCCGAGCCACTACCCAGACCGACTGCGCGTGCATGTCCTGAGCGAGCAGTATCCGACTCAATGAAGTGGATAGAATCCGTGCTAGGAACACTCCAGCGATCGACGACAGAGGCGGGAATGGGCTCATCATTCTTCTTCTTAGCATCTTCGAGACGCTTGGCAAGCTTCTCCAGACCTTCAGCACCCAAATCCTCCTTGCGCTTGGCAATCCGAGCTTCTTCATCCTTCTTCATCTTGGTGGCCAATTCATGGGAAGGCTTGCCGAGGATTGAGATGTGAGGAGCGTCAGCCATCCATTTGCTGAGGAAGTCTCGCCACTGCTGGTCTGTCCACTTCTCCAAAACATCGTACTCTTCCAAATCCTTTAGATCCTTAAGTGTCGAGCCATCTCGCTTGCCAAAGAGGTAGTCGGTGATGATATTTGTAGCGTAGAAAGACTCGGATGTCTCAGCATGGTACTTGACTTGACGCCTCTCACGACGGATGCACTCTCTCATGTAATCCATGTCGATAGGCTTCGAGGCAACTTCCTTCAGAAGCTCAAACAGTCGCTTCTCGACAAATTCAAGCTTCTCAGTAGCAACACCTGTGGGCTGCAGCCAAATGACCATGTCAGGTCGAGGGTCGGTCCAGTAAGAGACCGAACTGGCGAGCTCCTCCTTTTCAACCATGACATTCTCAAGAATGGAGACAGAAGAACCACAGAGGTATGTGAGAAGCACATTAAGGGCAGATGATTGGATAAGGTCGTTGCAGTTAGGTCCGAAGAAACCAACGAGGACCTCTCCAACGGATTCGTCTTCCTCTGGGAACTCAACGGTCACAATCTGTGTCTCGTTAATCTTTGGGGGTTGGGCGGAGTCAATCCAAGGCCTGTGACTAGTCAGCAAAGCACAATTCACTAATGATTATGCAACTTACCTCTTGAAAGGGGTATCAAGAGAAGGAATGTCATCCTTGATAGACTCTTCAAAGTCTTCGAGGATGTGGATAAGCTCATCTTGGTTGACCTCACCTACAAGAACCAAGCAAAGGTTTCGGGGCTGGTACATGTCCCGATGGAACTGGCGGATACGTTCAGGGGCAAGAACTCGAAGAGCATCAGTCATGCCACCAGTCTCGTAACGAAATCCAACGTTTTCAGGATAGAGGAGACGACGGGCCTTGATATCCATGAGCTCAGAGCTGCGGAATTGCACAGCTTGCATTTCAGAATAGACAACACCAGCATCGTTGCCTTCGCCATCGATGTGCCAGACCTCGGTCACGATACTCTCATCCGTAATGGTAGGCAAGATAACATGCTCGAGGTACACAGGGAGAACTTGGGCGAAACCATCCCAACCGGCGGTTTCAAGTGTGTAAGCCGTATGGTCGGTAGCAGTCCAGGCGTTTGTGTGGGAGTATGCTCGGGAAGAGAGCTTGTCAAGAAGACCCTTGTACTGGTAGCTCTTGGAACCCATAAAGACGAGATGCTCAAGAGTGTGAGGAGCGCCAGAGTCGTCAAAGATCTCAGTGGCTAAAGTGAAGTAGCCATTGAGCTTGGGACCCTTGCGGTCAGCGACAACAACCTGCATTCCACTACGGTCTGACACATATTGAGTGATTGTGCAAGGCGCATAGTCCGTTTTGAAGCTCTGTATCTTGCGGAAATGCGACTTTGAAGGTTCTGGTGACATCTTGAAGTGTTTGAGGCCTACGAGGCTCCAAATAGAACTTGTTAAGTTAGCAAACTACTTATATATAGAAATTTGAGAGGAGTCAAAGAGATAGAGGAAGAGAGCCAGGCTTATATAGTAAGAGCACGTGATAATTTAGTGACGAACGGGATATTATAAGACTGTGAGCGTTTGAGGAAACAAGAATCGGGAGTGGCGCTCATTCAAGCGGACGGTGATTGGGTTCGACCAAGAAAAGCAACTGTGTCAAAGAGAAGAAGACATGACTAACTCAATGCTGGTAGCCGCAAGAGAAACGTTTGACATGATGGTATAGACGATAACGCTGAGCAGGGCGACTACCGCTGCAGCAGCATATCGTGAACGCGAGTTTTTGGGTGACATCACGACAGTGAAAGTGCTTTGTCGATGACAGTTATTCCCAATCTGAGAAAAGAAGCAGCTGGCAGCTATTCAGAGTTCAACTCGGACTGCATCCAACTTAAAAGAAAAAGCGAGGGTTCCAACCAACTTCATACAGAGGAACAGGCAGAGTTATGCTGATATACGAATTCTCGCGAATAGCTGTTACACAGCAGCACAGATACTCAAGACCCCGCCATCAAGAGAAGAACACTGACAAGGAAGAAACAAGGTTGAAGGACAAGGCAGACAAGGCAGAAACCCACCAAAATATGTGACACGCAATGCAGACAGTACCTGATCACAAGGAAAATACTTTACTCACCTTCAAAGATTTGTTGCCTAAGTACCGTAAGATAAGGCTGTAGGTTGCTGCGAGTAAGAATGACGAGGAGAGGAGGGGTCCAATCAGTTACTGGGAATGGGCCTGACGAGAAAAATTACCCCGCTATCGAGGTAGCACTTGGTGTAATTGGTAACAGCAATACGACAGAAGACGGCTGAGGATGCGCAAGAAAGATTTAAATGGATGGTTTATATAGAGGGAGTTGAAATAAGACATTGGATGTGAGCAAACATTTTGTTGAATGGTAGCAACCAACATTGTTTTAATATCTTTTGCTCCTACATCAACCACAAGCACGAATTAACCTAGGCATCTATCCAGGTATAGCCTCCGCCCTCCTCATAACTTTAGGTAGGAGCACAAGCCTAATTTCCATCGGCATTCTCAATTTTGGTTGGCACGGTCCTTGTCTTTCCATTCATGACCTCAAGAACAATGCAATCCAAAGATGGGCTTTCATGAACAATCCATTAAAGTGGCTTGTGCTCGTCATTAATTGGCTGTACTGCCGCTAAGCGCACTGGCCAAGGTTCAGCCACTCAGTGCTTGGCTATCAGTGGGAAAGTGGCAGGTGCACCAGGGAGGGAAGCTGTAGTGCTGTCATGACGGCACTGGAAAGTTGCCAGCTTGTGGCTGACTCTCGACTGTAACTTGCGACAGACACCGACAGCTCATGACAAGAGCCCACAGCAAGCCAGAGAATATTGATGATTTACCTTGAACTTTGAGCTGTCCAATTACTATTCGAGTCCCACAAGTGCAACATATCACTATTAAGCTCCACGAACAACTCAGCAGCCGTTGTGCTAAACCCACGATACACATCTAGCTTCACCTGACGTTGCTCAACCTTCTTACGATAATACACCTCCGTCTGTCACGATGGCTGCGACAACGGAGCAAGCTCCGCAACAGCTTAGCGACGCTCTCGTCGCCTTCTCCCTCGAAGGTCGATTCCCCGACAATATCTCCGTTCTACCTCCTGTTTCCGAAACCGACCTACAACCTGCGATCCAAGCTCTGGCGAAAGCCAAGCGAGATCTGGAGGTAATATGACTCTATTCAAACGAACTTCAGCCAGCTATGTTGCTCACGACGCCCACAGGCCGAGCTACACACCATCAATCAAGAAACAAAACAAGATGTTGATTCCTGGGTACGGAATTCAAAGACTCTACAGGAGGACATATTCCGCTCGAAGGCGATGGCCAATGAGATTGAACGGCAATCTGAAGCTCCTGATGCTTCTGGCGAGGCGATTCAAGACGCGGAGGAAAAGGCGGAGTTCTTGAATCGCGAAGTCCAGTACAGTCAACAGCTGCACGGCGCATTGCAAGGCATCAAACGTGTCAACCAGCTCCTAAGTGAAGTAGAAGCTGCTAAGAATGAACGCCGCATATTAGACTCGTTACGGCTACTCGAGAGTATGTTATAAAATTCCCATTGCCGATATCATACTCACCACTTGACAGAGTCATGGGAAGCAATTGACCAAATTGGTGTAAGTAAAACTTGTCGAGTCATGAAACTTCTGAATCTTCGAAGTTTTGAGCTCAAATCTTCTGTTCATGAGGTTTTCGACCATATCTGGAAGACATTGATTCATGCGGATATTGAGACACGCCAATTCGCCGTTTACAATGTTGTTGAGGGTGAGGAAACTGCCTCGCAAATACCACTACCGCTGACAAGTCTTAGATGAGCAAATGAACCTCTCCGATGCAGTAGTTGGCCTTCAGGCTTACAAAGAGGTCGACGAGCGTATGGAACAGTTGTGGCGAAATGTAGATGCCGCAATCATATCTCCCCGGATGGATATCAAAAACAACACCTTGCCTACTATACAAGCAGATGGAGAGGTCCTGAAGCTATCAGGAGAAGCATCAAGATCAGTCGATGCTCTACTCACCGACCTAGAAACGTCCTTCGCTTTTCTCGCCCAAAAACTTCCTTCTGATCTCTTGCCACCACTTGGTAACTTTATGATGGCAGACGTAATACCCAAGCTTATTGGGGAGTGGCTGGAGGTTGCCGTACCTTCATCATTGAAAGAGATGGACAACTTCCAGGCCATGATCAAGAGAGCTCGCGAGTTCTGCCAGTCGCTGACTCAACATGGATACACGGGCTTCACGGATTTACAAGATTGGGTTGACAATGCGCCATCAATATGGCTTGGGAAGTGTCGTGAGACAACGCTCGACTCTGTCCGATCCAATTTACTTGGCGGAATTGGAGAGTCAAAACAGGTCGAGAAGGTTGAGAAGCAAATGGTATCTCTGGCAGAAGGTAAAGAGATCACAAAGACGCCAGGAGGAGCTGCAGCAAACACCGAAGCTGCTGACTGGGGAGCTGATTGGGGTGATGCTTGGGAGGAAGATAATGAGCAACCCGAAGTCCAGAACAAATCTGCCTCTAAAGGCCCAGGCTCTGCGAAAGCCGACGAAGACGATGGAGCAGATGCATGGGGATGGGATGAAGAGGACACCACTACCGAGGCCAAGGACACCAAAGAAGCCCCCGAGAAGGATGATGAAGATGACAGTGCTGCTGCTTGGGGCTGGGGAGAAGAGGACACAACCCAAGAGCCAGTGCAGGCCCCGAAACCCAAGGGCAAAGCCCCTAATGCCCAAAACGAGACTCGAGAGCTCGTGTTAAAGGAGACATATAGCGTGTCGTCAATGCCTGAGCCTGTCCTCGAACTTATTTATGCCATCTTGGAGGACGGCGCTGCACTAACGAGAGACGATGTGGAATATGCGCCTGTTGCAGCTACAGCGCCTGGTCTCTTTGGTCTGCCAACATTTGCGTTAGCCTTGTTCAGGGCCATCTCACCTCATTACTACTCTAGAAGTGAGGGTGGCAACATGTAAGGACATTCCAAGAATCGGCTGAGGGCGTTACTAATCCGGAACAGGTTCCTATACAACGATGCTATGTATCTAGCAGAAAAGCTCTCCGAATTCGCTGATGGCTGGAAGAAGCGAGACGACTTAACACCTAGGGCGCGAAACATGCTACGGCTTGACAATGACATCAAGAGCTTGCAAGCCTTCGCCAATCGCAGCTATGCCAACGAGATGAACATCCAAAAGACCATTCTTCGAGATTTCCTTGGTGGAGCGCAAAGTCTGATGCAGCAAGATGAGATGGAGGCTTGTGTCGAGTTGGCTTCGGCCCGCATCCGTGCCATGGCTTCTGTCTGGAAACCTATCCTCGCTCGTTCAGTCTGGACTCAGGCTTTGGGTTCGTTGGCTGATGCTCTCGCGACCAAGCTCATCACAGACGTCCTCGAGATGTCGTCCATCGGTCAAGACGAGGCATACAATATTGCAAAAACAATCGCCACAGCTACTGAGCTCGACGACCTCTTCCTGCCCAGCACCCTGACAGGAACTGCTAAGTCGGAGGATGAGGTTCCTCAAACAGCTCAGTATGCTCCTAGCTGGCTACGTCTCAAGTATCTGAGCGAGGTTCTGCAAAGCAATCTCAACGAGGTACGGTATCTGTGGTGTGAAAGTGAATTGAGTCTGTACTTTTCGGTCTCTGAGGTTATAGACCTTATTGAGGCTAGCTTCGAGGCGAACTCAAGGACGAGGGATACCATTCGTGAGATTCAGTCCAAACCTACGCCTTTAGCTGGGCGATGAGAGATGTTTACATAGAGATGAGGGCTGTTTGTGAGATATCTTGGAAAGATGCAGCATTTATGACGCTTTAGAAATAAATATGTGATTGCCTGGCTGTTTAAAGCCTTGCTTCATCTCTGTTCTGTCTTATTTTGTATTTGTTTTGTCTTGTTTTCATCTCTAGTACTCAAATCTATTGTCAGGAGCAAGTCCACAGCTCATCACCAACAACCACACAAACTCACACAATAGGAGCAGCTCTATGAATAATAAAGTAGCCATCTACTACAGAAGCATCTCGTTCTTATAAAATTAGCACCATATAATGCTTTTACCTCAGGAGCAGCTTTCATGTTCATCGACTTCAATGCAAACTCAAGCTACCCTATACTTCAACCGTGTCGAAAAGTGAGGCCCAGAATCGCTTGTCCGATTACGAAGACGATAAGACCCTTGATGTTGGTTTACTTAAGAGAGTAATTGGAGTTATTCTGCCATTATGATTTATGGTCACTTGTTTGTGGTCTTTGAACTGACATCGGGGAGAAACCATTGTCAAAATCACAGGCAACAACATTACGAGCAATGAGGTTCCGTCACTTCACAGCTTTCAGAAACTGGCCAGAAGATCACAGGCACCAAGAGGCAGACTCATCTGACGGCCATAACTCTCCTTGTCCTTGGCAGATGACCTCGCGTAATGACCTCTCAACACGGCATATCACAATCCACAAACTCAATCCGCCTTTCTCACCTTCGTAGCACAAACAATAGGCATAGGTCGAGTTTCCCATCGTACCATAATCTAGTGAGCTGACTGACCGGAAACCCATAGCAAGGCAACAAGCGGAGGAACACAAAAGCAGATAGCACAGCATGAGGCAGCTGCCGAGATGTCGCGACGTCATGTCCGCCGGATGAGTTTCTGTAAGAGGGTGAGTCCCTGGCTGGTATGACGACTAAGCATGCCAAGACGGACGTGGATATCTCCAAGACAAGAGGACAGCCAGTTAAAGGAGCTTCGAGCATGGCACAGCAGCCGTAGGATGCTTCATCGGAGAGAAGCGGACATGATGGCTCTGACCGTGGGTTACAGACAGGTAGTCGCAGGAAAGATTGCGCATTTCAACCCAGGTCCTCCCTGTGTAATGTCTCGTGCCAGCACATTCACCGATGAGGCAAACTTTGTCCAACAGTCGGGTGAAATCTCGGTGATGAGTCAATTCATGCCAAATCCTGATGTTGGTTGATGATTGTTGGTCTCAACAACGAAGGCATGTGCGTAAATTTGATGCCCGGCGAGCAAGCATGCATGGAATGAAACATGCAGCACAGGCGGAAGCCATATCCATGAATAGCATATTCGCTGAAGCCGCGGGCGATCCGCTGCCGAGTCCCGTAGACCAAAGCAGAGGTCAGAAGCAGGTCCACGTAGCATGGCATTGTTGAGCATAGCATAGCGGCAGTGACAGTTGGTTGAAACGGCGTCAGAAGATTGGACCACAAGCATCAAACAATGCCGCACAGATCCAAAAGGATTCAACGCAGGATCTCAAGAGGCTGAATTTCATGCCTTTCGGTGCTGGTGTTGTGCCTGTGCTGGGCTGGGCAGACTCTTACTTGAGTGTCAGAGTTAGACCCCCGGTGAGATGAGGCCCCTTCCATCTCCCTCAGAATCCTCTCAGGACATTTGGTCTTGTCTCAGCATATGATGAGATGAGATGGGGCCTGAGCTCTTACTCGTGGGTCTTTGCGGATGTTTTCCAGAAGCTCTGGGGATGCCATCCGGGCCATAGCTCTCAGAATAAGTTTTCTGAACTGTTCCGAGGCCCCCGTTCGAGCAGGGAATATCCATGAAATTCTCATCTTTTGCAACTTCTTGTTCGAGTAATTCGTTTGCGTCGTGGATACGTTTAGACATGGCCCCCAAGTCATGTACTTAGCCCCGACCGAAATAGATGTATATCCCAAACAACCGTCGCTGTCACCCAACGGACTTAGACTTTTGTACCTACAAGGTCCACCCCCGCACTAGGACCAGCTACTCGGGACCAAATTCGCCGTTTCACATCTCGCGGTAGTAAGGGGAACCCTACCACACTCTCTGTCTTTACTTCTTGGGCAGAACTTGCCATGTCCATGTCGTCAAAAACTCAGACAATAACTGGTCTTCGCCGCGTGAAACGTGACCAGATGAATATGCGAGTGATGGCGTGATGCCCCGGTATTGTAAGCCTGTGGGAGATTAATTCAATGCATCAGCCCTGTTGTCAAACAAAGTAAATGCCGAATCCTCATGAATAGTGAACTCTACTGTACAACAAATAGATAGGGGTTGATCCTGCACTATCTGACTCATGGGATCAACTCCTACGCTGCTGTGCCTATCATTGCGAAACAGAGCCCATTCTGCGTTAGGTTCAATTAGTGTCGGACCGTCGAAAAGTTGCCAAACTAGTCTCGAATAGACGGTCTTCAACAGTTGCCTGTTGAGGGAGTTGACGTGGCATGCCAGCACAGTCAGAATGACTATCTGTGGTGGTGAGGCTGATTAACCATTCCAACGACATGTGCTCAATTGCATCACCAAGCATGACGCCTGACTGATGACTTGTGAATATTGCCGAGCCATGTCGGCGATAACTCACCTGCATCTCGTCAAAGGGAGACAAACAGAGGTAGACTCAGCTGACAGAGGGTCAAATTGATATCATTTCTCCTCGCACGAGGTGTTTCCAGTACCACCATGAATTATGATATCCAGTCAGCATCCTTGAGCTCGACGCCATGGCTCTGTGAATTGGTACTTTATGCATCATTGGTCTCATGATGAAAAGGCGGCCTATGCAGCACCAGACATTTATCCCTCAAAAAGCACATGCATAGAGGGTCGTTGCATCTATACGTGATGCTGGATATGAACCACACTATGGCCTCTCACGCGATGTTGATATCGAGTGCACCATACCATGGCCACGATGCCGCGCCACGCCCTTCCGATCTTGTCTATGTTTGTCATGCCGCAGCGTCTGCAACTCACCAGGAACGGCATGCGAGGTGCTGGCTTCGCAAACTCCCACACAGTCCAGCCCGAACTGATACTTCAAAGTAGGGTGACCACCTTTGCCAACAAAGTGACTGGTCACCTATGTAAGACGACCCATGGGGCCGGCCCGAGCCAGGGCTAGCGATTCCAGACACAACCTTCAACAAAAGACCATACAAATGGTTGATCAGGGCTCACATATGGCAGCACCCATCAGTGGTTTTGCCAACACAACCACCAACACAACTTTTACAGCAAATGAGATGCAAAGCAGCGGCTCGAGGGGTACCCTAGGATTACTGTTCATCGTCTTAAGGGTTCCAAGGTTGCACTCGTCAGCCTACATACAGCACACAGCCAGCTGACCCGACAATTGGGCACATACATCTCATATGCTGTGCCGTAGGTGCCTAGACATTGGTGTGGTGAGATCGGCAAGGCTGAAGTCGCAAATATCCCCAATATGTTTGAGATGTGGAGTTGATATTTGCCAGCACACGAGGGTTGTGTGATGGTCTTGACTATCAATAGAAAACAAGACAATCTAGATGATGGTGTCTTGAACTAGGCGAATTGCCATGGCATTGAATTCAACCGCTTTGGTTACAAAGCATGCATGAACCAGCCAGTGGTTTCTGAGCGGCACGATACATTTTCAGACAGCAACCAAGCTGTCAGACAGTATGATATGTGATAACTGTCAGAAATGGCAAACAGCCCGCTTGCCAATGACACCTTGCAGTGTCGCGACCGAACCTCTACCATTGGTTCCATGCTGAGGTATTTGGTGGCCTTCATGCGATGCAACATGTTGACTGGTCATAGTTGATAAAGCTCTGTAGCTACACAACATATAGCCTGTACTACAACAGCCTCTGACGCATCTTAGTTGCTGTTCCGTATAGAGAATACCACCGGGCTGCTGGGGCCTGTGTAATGAAGACAATCAAACTATGCTGACCAACAGATCACGCTCAGCCAAATTCCCAGCCACTGGTGTCAATAGACATTAATCTGTAGCACACGCCTCAAGACTAACAGTCAGCAGCGACGCCGAAAGATGTCAAAGCTATAGCTGTCAGGGATCTCGAGTCAGGGGCCCATAAGAAGGATTCTAGAAGGCTGAGTATCTAAACGAACAGGCCAAAAACCCGACGACCCTAGGGATGTGAGGTAGGGTTTCTTGGTCCCTGGATGTTCCAAGCAAGGTATGCCCACCAAGAGTGGCATCCCAATCATCCGTGGTGATTTGCAAAAACACTGAGAATTGATGTGTGTTTCAATAACTTTCAAACTCGCCGAAGGTTCGGGCGTCTGGAGCATGGTCAGGGGAGCTTCAATTATACCCAACAATCTGCTTCAATATAAACGATACAGTCGGCAGTTTGTATGGTCGCGTTGAAATTAGTGGAAGAGTGTCGTTTCGAAACCAAATCGCCAAGATTCGCCATGCCTGGCTCGATTCTCCACTGATTGCCAGGCACAGCTGATCCCCTGAGGCTATGGCGTTTGTTGGTCCAAGCCTCCAAGTTGGGCGACAGATTAAACTTTGCACCGAAATCATGTACGTATTTCGCAATCAATCGCATTGTCAGTACACCATTCCCAGAGCGCAATACTGCCGACTACCACAGCATATCATTGCGTAATGGTGCTTGTGTATCCTTCTATGAATCAATGGGTCTTGGACCGCGAGGTACCCATGGACATATGAGAAGAAACACGCATGTAACCAAGTGCTGAATTTTGGCTCTGGGCCATCAATAAAGCCGACCTGCGAATGCCGCGGACGCCAGCAAACAACGGCGCCTTGATACCTAGTTCAACGCTTTGATGAACCGGGGAGAAGTCCCGCGAAATTGTGTTGCCCGTTGACATTGGTGGTTAGGCATTGACAGTGAGTGTTGTCTGTCTTCTTGAAACCGCCGTTGAGATTTTCCATTTATTCGACACAAATGCGCCGTTGGTACGGAGTATTAAGCTCTGGAATTGATGTGATGCTACACCCCAACCTCAACTTCCCCAGAACCCCTTCTTGCGCGTCAATGATGTGCAGCAGCCACAGGCCCAAGCTTTGTGGTGTCAACGAATATGCAAATGATATCCTGTGTGAAATTGTTTGCCATATGGCGCTCTGTAATTTGCTTCTCTGTCCACCATGTTTCCGGATGAGCTCGCCGGCGATTGATCCATGGAAAATGGTGGTGCCATGCCCTCCAGGTGGTCTGTTGCTCGTGAATCCGATCCAAAATTGAAAATTATTGCAAAGCCTCCTTCGGGTGATGTTTCTTACCATCAGCTCGGGTCAATTGGAGGCGCAGGCTCTAGACTCCACTGTAAGAGGAATTCGCCGAGGCCTCAATAAAATCAAATGGCTGAGCATCGACTCCATTTTGCAGTACAAGGGTATGGTAGCTCAATTCGTTGCAGAAAGTCAATGCTACCTATGCCCTGAGTGTTCATATGCCCGTTCATGGTTGCTGAGACCAACATCGAGAGACTGTGACACAGCTGCAGATCGAGGAATCGAATGTTCGTTCCGAGGTTGGTGTGTTGTATAGATTAGTACAAAAAACTGTTTTAGATACCATCGATTGATCATCACAGACGTATCAAGTATGGATTGTCTGATGCATGTAACAACGGTCTGTATTGCAACCTTGAAGTTATCAATTTCAACACTCGGTGGTTCTTATCCGAATATCTACACCTCAATAGGAAGGCCGAGCTGATAGATCAAACGTAGATTGGCGGTTCGGATGCACGTTGTCACCCATTTGCCTAATCCATGCGGCATTGAATGCAGCGGCAGGCGCGCAATGAGCGGGCACTCCCGTGGTATCAATCCCACCGCGTGGTCTGTATCAGTCCAATCACCAAGGTAGGATGATCTGGCGCACCCATCACGAGCTTCTCTGCGTACCCGATTGCGCGGGATGAGGTCGCTTAGAGGTGCCAGCTATGTCGAACTAAAGAAAGACTAATGCTGCTTCTACACTCTGCCACGAATGATTGACGAATTCAAAATAGCCTCGTATGCGGTGCCGCAAACCTCGAGTTCAGGTTATCAATCTTGTGGTGATTGGATTGCTACTCAACCTGGCCCTGGTCATAGCTTTCGTATACGACTCTGTCCTCGAATAGGCTGCTGTTTGCACAGGGTATGCTTAAACAACAGACACCATCAAACGGCTAGTTACCATCTTGCAGCATCCTCGTCAATGGTGTCCTTCCCCATGAAAACACCTGTAGCTCGCCTCACACGAATAATTGGACCCCAAGATGCAATTCGCATACTGTATCATTCACAGTGGTGGGCTTCATAATACAGCAGGTTGATGCGAGCCAATGCAACAGGTCTGACGCTGTGCCACTTCTTGCTGGCATGGCATTGCATAGGTCGCCTGCAGACCATCAGGTGCCCAGAAGCAATGACGCGATAGAATGCATGGTGAGACTGGGCATTGCGTTGTGCCTTGCGCCGACAGGACAAGGTGATTGTGACGCAGTCACTGTAATTACTGGACACAGTCGAGTGTTCAAAGTCTCGATACAGAGCTTGATGGCGTACCGCAGATGCTTGGCCTATGGTTGGCTGTCCTCCACAAAGGGTTAAGACCTCTGACATACTGCTTAAGGAAGCGCACGTGGATGCAACCCGTAGAACAGTGGAAATTGAGGGCGTGCCGCAGAAGTCTTGGAACGGAATAATCGGCATCCTTTGCTATGCTCTGTAAGAATACGGCGCATCTTGGACTGGCCGTGCCAACGCCCAGAAGGGATTAATACGATGGACAACACGGCCGCTTAGCAGGCCATGGGCTTGGCATTTACCATGTTATGGTCAGGTAGGTAGCTGTGGCCCTGTGGATAAGATAGCTCAAATGGAACGACGATAGAAAATCGACTTGAATACGAGATTCATATCGGCTGCAGCATGCCTGGGAGGCAGAGGTACATAGAAATACCTCAAACAAATCGAGTGCCTGAATATGGCGCGTGATAGCTTTGACGGAACATCGCATCCCTTGAGTATGCAAGGGCCCTGGCTGGGCCGTATCTCAATAAGACCTTTGGAAAAGTCATGACCGACATGGCCGAGACGCTGCCCCTCGAGTTGGAGAGAAACTGCAAGTCAAGGCGGCAGCTGTGTCGGTGGATTGAGTGATGAGCCTTTTTCGCCCCTCTAAAAGGGCCAATGGATAATTTCTGAGGATGGGACTGTGGAACAAACCAATTCGCAGTCAGACACTCGTTGAAAGGGTGAGAACTGGGTCAAGCTTGAGAAATTTAGAATACCATCACTAAATGTGATAGCGAATGAGCTTGCCCCGTGATTTCTAACGTAGCTTTGAAGGTGTCAAAAGTTTGTGGTTCGTTTATCCGCTCTGTGCCCCCGCGCTCGTCTTTCATTGTTGTATCCGTAATGAGATTCCCTACGTCACCCGGCAATCGCGTCATATCACCATTCTGGTCACCCTTATTTTCCCGTGACCAAACTGGCTTGCCAGGTTCGCCCGTTCAATATAGGCTGATGACGGAATTTGGAAGACTTGTGTTGCTCTTGAATCTGCCATTTTGCGATTCGTTTGTCTGTTGAGCCATGTCAAGTGAAAGACAGGGCTCACAAAGTTGACTGAACGATTTGCTTCTAAGGTTGAGTGTTGACACATACACAACGCTGACCGATACCGCAGGTCGTCTCCCGAGACACTTGAGATCAGTCCTTTCAGGGGCTCAAGGCAGACGACGGCCCCATGTCTCACAACCATGCCCCTTAAGATCCCTTAGGGGCCGAGAACCCACAACAGATCCTACAACCGATTGGATGATGAATCAAGCAAGCGACGTCATTGTTCTTCCCCACGCAATTGAGCGAGCCCTTAACGAATTAATAGCGAATCAGAATTCCGCTGGCGGTTACGGCTGGCCCAGCACACCGGTGCCGTTTGAACACCCAATTTGCTTCTCCAGAAACTCGAGATACTGGAACCGCTCAAGAATATCCTATCACCGGCCCAGATTGGAACAAGTACCGGCACACCGCATGTGATACGACACTGTCGACATGGTCTTCGTTGCTGGCTCTTTGTCGTTCGGGGTCCAGAATGGATACCTCGTGACCATAAGAAATCTTGCCGGTCTGTCTAAAAATGTCGGTGTATGCAGCCTAAGATGAAATGCGGTCCATGGTTTGTCGTTTTCCACGACCCCGCTATTGGATTCTCTAGATTTCAAACAGGGCTGCTAATGATAGTAGGCCTCGATGTGTTGAATAACAAGCGCGAATGGGATTCTGGCATAGGCCACTAGAGTCTTGAGGACAAGGAACCTTGTACGGAGTAACATCAACTCTATTTGCCATTGTCCCCAAGGCAAGATGTGCATGAATAATGATAAAGAAATATTGAAAGGCCATGTCCGTTGGAGTCGGGAAGGATATACGCCTGGCAAGGCTGCAGACTGTGTGTATTACCGAGTGTTTGTGATAAGAAAGCGGGGGATGGCGTCCGTCAAAGATGATGGATGAGCGGACAAGCCGTACGGGCAGTATGCATTCTCCGTAACCCACGGCCGAGATATCTGGAAGGTCCCCACAGCGACATGCTGCCCGCAGCAAACGATCTTTTTACGTATACACCCCTATGCAGGTTCCAAGCCGGTCCGGGGCCCTTGTCTTCCCCCTGTCTGAAGCTTGGGGGCCCTGACCTAAAATTGGCGGGAGTCGGCGCCAAAGGATCGACGAGATGATGATCTCATTCCGTTGTTGGCTGTTCAGAGGTTTGTTTCAAGATGCAGCATGAGGATATTGTCAAATCAAATGGCGTATTGCTAAGACGTCCCACAGAAACTGGCGGAATGTGGGATATACATTTGAGGTCCAGGAACTGGTATCCTGGGGCATTCAGCCTCCCAAGTCTCAGGCTCTTCTGCCACCACTTCCCATGACGCTCCTCAACCCATCCCCTGGGCCCAAGACGCGATTGGCTTCCCCACAGGATTTCCTTGACCAGCGTATGATCCGTCTGGCTATCTCGTGTCTAGACACGCTTGGAAGTTATAATTACCCTGATGTTTGATTGTGTTGTTTCGAGCGGGAGGGGAGACTAGAAAGCCAGTATGGGGAATCGAGAGGTGAGCCGATAGGCAAGTTTGACGAAAGAAATGGCAATCCAACGCTCCACTTGCGCTGGTGGTCAACGATGCGATGCTCTTGTCAGCGAGCGGCACTTGGCCGTGTTTCGCTATTAGCAAAGCGGCAAAAGGCGATAATGCCACGTCACCACGACTATAAGTCCGTGGACGACTACATGATAGACATATCACTGGGTTTATGTGACCTCAGATTCCTTGGTTTGACCTTGTAAACGAGGGCAATGCGAAATCGTGTCTGGATTACCATCCTGCATGCCCTATCGAGTAAACCCTGCCCCCCCTTAACCGAGTATTTGGGTACAGTCAACCGTGGCTGCATGGCAATCTGCACTGGGACCAGCAAGGAATTGAAACCCAACATGCCATACACTGATGCAGCCTTGTGCACAGCTCAGCCGCACGTAGGCGAGAGCACAGTAATCTGTAATCTGGCGGTCACTTTTGAAGATCAGGATGTGCCATCCTCTAGCGAGGGTAGGGCAGGGTTAACAACAACGGTTTGCCGGGGAAGGTTAAGAAGAGCCTTCCGGCGCTCGTGACAGTGGATACGAGAAGGCCCTAACTTGATAGCACGAGGAGCCACGCGGGCGTTGGTGTTGAAGTTGACATTTTGATAGTTGCTGTGGATGAGGCTAACGGTTTTCTCAAACAAGCTGCTTGGGTTCCTTGTTGATACTGAGATTAGACGATCCAGTAGCAGCTGAGGTAAGCGAATGCGCCGTCCTGCACTGTATAGAGAAAGATCAGTCATCGCTTTCTCCAGTATAGTGGATACAATTCCTTGAATAGCTGAGATTGCCTCGAGATGCTAAAGCGACACGATGTGATGCTGACAGAGAACACGAGCGTGGAGGATTGAGATGCCAGGAAGAGCTTGATAGCGCGCTAGGGGAGTGCAAGAAAACTTAGTGTTTAATCCCAAGAGACAAAAAGACTTAGGTAAGTTATGGATAGCTTAATAGGCCATTTGATGAGTTTATTTTGGCAGCCTTGTCAAGGTTTGAAGTTTTTTTGGCTCCGTAAGGACGCCATCTGAGGCTGATGATTTTAGTGGAAGGTACTCTATACGTAGTGGAATCTGGAAATGACCGAAGGACTCTACTTCTGCCAAGCAATATAACAACATCAAACACTGCCCGCAGGCAGGTACATTCAAGGACTAGGTACATCTTCGATTTTGGGTCCTGACTTTCAAGGCATGGAATTCAACACCAGACCATACATCATCACGATATCAATATCGGCTGTTAGTCGATCTAAATCATCGCTGTTGCTCGTTTCAAATCCTCGGCTCTGCGGTCCCGTTCAAGGGCCAATTTCCCTCTGGTCGGGTCGGGTTGTTTGGCTGGAGTCAAAATCAACATTGGCGCTCCACACATCGTGTCAGACTGAGGTCATTGTTGGAGGAGGCTCAAAAGCCCGGCCAGTCAAGCCCAGCTCAACGCAACCTAAAGCAGAGCAACGCTACGCTGCTGAGGCGCAACACGGAGTAGGGCAGTCAAGCCGCCGTTCAGAGGCTCACCAGCCCCCTTGCAACAGCATGAATCCTTGGGGCACAGGCACTTTTGCTTACTGCTCCCTCTGTGGTTCACTTGTTAGTAGTCTTGCGCATGTGGCTCCATGTGGCCTATAAAGTCAAATCTCTGGCATACAGATCGAGTCATCGCCTACGTATGCTGCATGAAAGAGGTACCACGTTTTGATATCAAAGTCCAAGTCAACGTCTGTGGCGATTGATTGGTAGCCCTGCTCCTTGACCAACGCTGGGCACATGGTTAGCCATGTGCCGAAGCGAGAGATTGAAGTGCTGTACACGCGAGTACACCCAATTCTAGGCGCGGAGACGGGTACTGTACGCGTATTGACGGGCGTTGAACGATTGAAGCTTCTACCATCCCCTGTCATGGAATTGTTCTTTTTCTATGACTATCGAAACTTGAATACGGTAGCGACGGGCAGCGGCTCCGACTGCTGTCAATGACTCCTCAAGCTCAGTGACCTGCTCGTCAATCATCCCAAGATTGTTTAGTCTTGGCCGGATCGCTAGCCGAAGCTGTCCTCTTTTTTTCTGTCTGCTTACTGGTTCAAAGTACGCTTGGGAACCACCAGTTTGTGTCAAAGCTCTTTGACATTTCCTTTTCTCCCTTTTTGATCCCCTCGTGATCATGATTTGAGAGGGTCTTACAACCTGGGACAAACGAGAATGCAAATATATGCCAAGAGGACAGAAAGGAGCCGACAAAGACACAATAATAAACAGTGAAGACGAGACAATCTTTGATGGTTGCTCGGTTGAGCGTGGGCACCAAGCTTGTTTATTAGGCCAAAGTCAAAGTTTTTTCTTGAACAAAGTTGAAGCAGAAAAGACCCAACCCCAACCCAGACTATGGACTTTTTTACCACTTTGCCCCTCTTCTCTTTCATTCTGACAGTTTGACCGGATACGGTCTTGGTTGCCAAGTTCGTATCGTGATCGTTGATTGCTCGATCGCCCTCGTCTAAAAGAGAACTTGGTCGAATTTGACAAAACTTTGCTTTTACCACAGTGTCATGGAATGGCTACCAAGGAGGGGTATGGCGTCTTATTGCATCGTCATTCTGAGATGGCTGCTCATCATCAAGCAATTGTGTTGCGACCAACCAGACTGATAGCACATGTCTATCGGACCATTTCGTCCACATTAATTCATCTCGTTTTCATCTCGTTGTCAGACAGCTTTGTTAGTCAGGAACAGAGAATTTGCCTATCGCCCCTTCGGATTGCTCTGGCATGGTCGAGAAATTGGATTTGCGCCGGCGCGTCTCATTCTGATTGACCAGCTTGAAAGTAAAGGTGTGTAGCTCAGACCTCTCGGATCCAGCGGCGCGCATCTCTATCTCTCTTCTTTTGCACCGGCTCTCCCTTACGACAAAACCGTTGATCGCCATGAGTATTTCATGCATTGAAGCATGGAAGATTGGTTTGTGTTGCAAGCCTAGTTCTTGAGTTACACAAGGATCAAGTGCCGAAGTCATCAATCATCATCAACGATAATCGCAATCGCAATCGCAATCACAATCACAAGCATGATGATTTATGATGATGGTATTTATGGCGTCTTTCTCCACTCTGAATGGCTAGCCGTTAGTTCTGGTTTAAGAGTGTTATTGGCCGCTGTTGTTGGTCCATTGCGGCGCACTACCGTACTCCGAATCAACGAGGAGTCCAGCAGAGCACTTTGAGGCAAGCGGTGTCGCGTTTATTCTGTCGACCTTGATGGACTCGGCGCTAGAAAAGCCAGAAAAGGGGTGCCGTAAGAGGAAGTGAAAGAAAACGGTGTGAGCCACACACTATCCATGATCCATGGCATCCATATGATGGCCGAGCCCCGAATCCCGCCCACAAGCACAAAGCCTCAATCCGACCTTCAAAGGAACAGTCCAAGCCCACTACCGAGCGCTAATTGCAAGCTGGGACGCTAAAGTTACAACACAACGGTTCCCGAATTCCACGTATTCAAGGCTTCAGAGTAAATCTTTTATAAGATTAAGCTTCTGATTTGAGGAAGTTATGATGAGATAATGAAGCCTATCGCGTAATTGCCAAACCTATGATGCTCTATACGACACGCTTGGATTCCAGGGATTGTCTAATTCGCAAGGGGGAATGAGGATGGACGAGAGGAGAGCTTAGAGGAGGATTGAGCCAGGATCCATCGTCATCTTCCAACGTTCCGGTTCCCCATGTAGGAGATGGCCTTCTCACATAGGCATGGATGCTCTGACGATTTCCAAGAGTTTCGTTTGAATCAAGCTCACACCGCTCTGAGCACCTATTTTCAATGCAATGCAGTTCCCTTTGCATCTCGCCCTTTCTTTTTCTTGGCTGGCTAGTCCATAGGTGATGGAAGACAGGGTAAGCTAACCAAAGATAAGCCAGCATCCAGTCCAGCCTATCCGATATAACTTGACTTATCCCTGGCACGTTGACGATGACCCTGTGGTAGGACTAGCTTGGCCTATGCTATGTTTCTGAGTCTAGCTTTTTGTCGCTGGGTTTTCCCGTGTAACCGTCTTGTCCTTCAACTGGCATGACTATGACTCTTCCCCCTCTTTCTTCTTGCCCTGTCATGTCTACCAATTGCTTGGGTGACTTGGCCCGTTCGCCCTGTTCTTAGCACCGAGGCATAGTGTGTACACGGGAAGTGAGTAATCAAGTAGGTGAACAGACAGGTGAGGAGGGAGGTTCACCGTATCTGTCTGTGTGTATAATGATTATATTGGTCTGGAAGGCACAACGTGGTATGTCGGTCAATCTCAGTTCGAGACATTGTCCTTTAACGACATTAATTTCTGGTCATGTGCACAGATGATGTATCAGAATAAGTTAGACCTCGGAACATTTCATCAGATTTGAGGTTGAGTTGAATGTGTTGCATTAGACCAGTGTCTCCCTGCAAACTCAACTTTGTCTCCCTTGTATCGATCAAGTCTTGAGCCTTGGGTAACACCTCTCAACCACCTAAACTTGGACTCTGTGTCTGGCTGCATAAGGAGGACATGCTCACTCACTCACACTCTCACACACACCATCAGGGCCTAACCATTCGCCTCCCCCTTGACCATTGACCATGGAAAACCCCACTCTATCAAGTTACAGTGGATGAAAATCACACACCCCTCCCCCCGGTCACCTCCCCAGTATCCACCCCGGTCTGTCTGTCATCCACAGTAAAAATTGAAAGGTCAAGGGAAAAAATAATTAAAAAAAAGGGCTGTAGGGGGAGATGGAAGGGTACGTGCCCCAGTCCAAGGTTCCCAGCGTTGGGAAATCCCTGGTCTCTGTATGTACAATACAAGCCCCAGTATCGTTGGATGCTGGTCCCATCAAATCAATCAATCAATCACTTACTCTGGTCATCCTCATCACCCTGCCTGTCTCTACCCAGACTCCACTCCTGAGTTGCACTTTGGAGATTGACAGCGGATCAATATGAGGAGAGGTGTAGATAGAGTACATAACATAATGTCTGTCTGTTACAGAGACAAGCACGGGCACACAGGCACAGGTACGGGTCGTGACTGAGACCTTAGTGGGCTGTTAGGACTAGGCTTAGTGAAGCTCACACAGACGCTTTCGACTCGGTCAACGCAGGCCAGCAGGCAGCGCCGTACAGCGCAGCGGAGGAGGCCCTAGGTACCTACAGGCTACAACGCAGCACAGACTTTAGTACTGACACTGACACTGCCAGAAGATCAGCTCGTGTCAAGTGTCAAGTAGAGATGCTCCAAATAAAGAAAAAACAGTCTTGGCTGGTCACCCCTCCGCCATAATTTCCCGGCCCCAGCCCAAGAAGACACCCCCAAGTCAGTCAGAGAGAGAGAGAGAGAGCCCAACCATAACAGCAACCGCCCAGGCTCTGGCTCTGGCTCAGCGCACCGCCGCCGCATACAAGACTCTTCCGCTGCCCGCGTCCAAGCACCAGCAGCTTCCATTCAGTCTCTTCTATTCTGTGATCTAGCTTTCTTGACGTTAGCTCTCTTTTTTCTACAAAGTCTCAAGTCTCGCCCGCTCCAACGCGCGCCAAAAGAGGACGCCTCCATACTTTGAAGCTTCTGCCCTCCCTTGCCCAGTTCGCTCTACCAACTGTACCAAGAGGAGATTGCCCTATTTTTTTTCTCTATCTTTTTTAACCTTCTGGTTCCCAGGCTATCATACAGCCACCGCCCCAAGCTACCACCTACCTTCCAGTACTCAGTTACCTTTTTTTACCACAGGCTACTTATTACTACTTGGACTCCCCCCCTTTTCCATCTCAACTATCTTTTCTACCCCTCCCGCTCCACCACCAACTTTCCCATTGACAACCTAACTCACCTCTTTGCCTTTCTCACTTCTTGTCTGTCATAACAATCTACTTTCTTCAAAGAAACCCTTTGACACTCTACTCGAGAGAGACGATTCTTCCACTCCGTCAGCGTTACTCAGACTGCTCCATCACACGCTCGATAACCAAGCGCTGCTCAATTGCAAATCGCCGATCAATTTGCGACAGCTGAAATTCCGAACTTTGTCGCGTTCCCTTGACGTTGGGTGACTCAGCCAGTTCGACCTCGATCTTCGGACTCCCTTCTTGGACCTGTTACTCGAAGAGCCTGCGGCTTCTCGGAATTGTTATCGTTTTCCAATCGAAATTGCGCCTGATCGAGATCTCCTCTGAAAAAGACCCATTGAACTTTCGGCAGTTTCGGGTTTTATCACATCGACACAAGGAAACCCACCAAGCGCAGGACGTTGTTGGTGTTGACACGCATCGAAGGAGGTGTTTGTAGCTTAAGCTACCCCAACCTGACCGACCTGTGGTTCTCGACGGACTCCTTCATTCTATTCAATCACCTGGACCAGTGGTTCTGCGCTGTGCTGCAGCTCTGTGCCTGTCGAAGACGAACGCCCTGTTTTGCTTGATCCAGCGACCCCAAGGCGGCCCTAAAGGAGCCACCTGCATATCCCGCCCTCTGCCAGCTCACCACGCTGCTGCGAACTTGGCACATCATCACGCCTCGGATCGGCCTTGCCAGGACCTACCCAGTCACCCGCGTGTTGCTCAGCATCACTACCCTCGCGTGGTCCACTCAGCAACACCACAGGCTTCTTGCGTCCCTGCATCTGCATTCATTACGTGCGGTCGACACTGCCCTGGCTCTTCTGGCATCCTACCTGACACTGGCTGCACCCCAGAGTGACAGCTGCTCCACGAGGGATCGGCTTCCGCAGCCTCTTCCCCGCAATTCGTGTCTCTTATCGTTACCCCCAGGCCAGACGTCCCACCATGGCTCCCCATTCTGACTGAGCTTTTATATACGTCGATGCAACCTTCGAATGCGACCTGTCTCGCCCTCATAGTGTAATCACAAGTCTCAGCACGACCATGTCTTTCAGCTTTGATTCAGACTCAAAATCCACATTAACAACTCACAACCTATCCGAAATGTCCTCATTAACACGCTATCAACTAGGTCAGGTCCAGACAGCCTTTCCTTCACAAACACAACCAGTCCCCATTCCCATGTCAACTATCAGTGCTTCGTCAGGAGCTTCAAACTCACAAGAAGGCTCACCACTCATGTCTCCCGACACTGCTGTTCTGACTACATACTCCTCCGTCCAGCCCTCGCCTGAGCCCATGCGAGGTAGGGAGGAGGAGGTATTCCCTTCAAGCTTCCAGTTGCCCGAATCTGTGCTGTCCCGGAAGACAAGCACAAACTCTCTTGGATACAATGCCATGTCGGAAGTCGCCAACAACAACAAAGGAGGTCTCATTCGCCGATTCTCAAACCGAGCCCAACGATTTGCAGGTAGAAGACGACCATCCTCTGGTGCCCCTGCCAGTCGTGACGGAAGTGTTGGACCCAGCATTCTCAGACGCCGAAGTGACAGCAACGCTACAGCCCCTCAGGAGAACAGCGCCTTGACGGATACCGATGAGGAGCCTGAGATCATCCCCGACGACTGCATCTCCATGGTTGGACTTGATGGCGCTACCAACACCTCATCCGCCAACAGCACTCACGGATCCATCAGCGCAAGTGCTGGAGCTATGGCTGGCCCGGTGCTTCCGGATGAGCTTCGCAATGGATGCCCAGTGAGAAAGGTTTCAAAGAAGAGCCGACCTAAGAGAATCAATCTTGTATACGAGACCGAATCCAACAAGCTTTCTTGGGATGCCACCCGACCTCAAAAGTCTCTCCATGTCGATGAGATTAGGGAGATTCGAACAGGCTCAGATATCCAACAGTACATCATCGACTATGGCCTTGGCGAGGAGGCGGCCAAGTACAGCGACAAGTGGTTCACTATTATCTACACAGTTCCCGAGAACTCGAAGACAAGATTTCTGCACATTGTTACAGACAACACTAAGAGCTTGTCACTTTGGACAGAATTCTTGGACGCCATGTTGAGATACCGTCAAGAACTTATGACATCGCTGATGGCATTCAACGACCGTGCTGTTGCCCAATATTGGCAAACAGAGATGGCCAAGGAGTTTGGCGACCAGGTTCGAAGCCCCGAGCAAGAGGAGATGAACATTGCTGGAGTGAAACGTGTGTGCCAAAATCTTCACATTTACAGTTCACAAGCGACCCTGGAAGTCAACTTTCACTTGTCTGATTCGCGACGACGACAAAAACTAAACTTTAGGGAGTTCAAGGACTTTGTTCGACGTATGAAGCAAAGGACCGACGTTCAACGAATTATCCGTGGCTTTGCCGCCAACCCTGAGTTCGGTCTTACCTCGACAGAGTTTCTTACCTTTCTCCGCGACGTCCAGGGCGAGGATGTTGATTCTAACCGCGTTGCCTGGGAGAAGCTGTTCTCTCGGTTTTGCCGTCAGTACCGCAATGACGAGGTCGATCTTCAAGAAAACGCCGAGATTATGTCCGAAGCCGCCTTTGTTGGTTTCTTGACGTCAGAGCATAACGATGTGATTCAACCCGAGCCTCAAAACATTGTCCTGGACCGCCCTATGAACGAGTATTTCATTTCAAGCTCACACAACACCTACCTCCTCGGTCGTCAGGTTGCTGGTCAGTCTAGCGTCGAGGGCTACATCTCAGCTCTTGTCCGGGGATGCCGATGTGTTGAGGTCGATTGCTGGGACGGCTACAACGGTCAGCCCGAAGTTAACCATGGCCGCACTATGACCACTTCAATCAGCTTCAAGGAAGTTATGACCACCATCAACAAATACGCTTTTGTTAAGTCCAAGTACCCTCTTTGGATTTCACTCGAGGTCCACTGCAGCCCGGCTCAACAGGCGACAATGACGGAGATCATCAAGGAATGCTTCGGTTCACGATTGGTCACGGAGACTTTGGAGGCGTTCCCCGATAAGCTTCCTACCCCCTCTGAGCTTATGGAGCGTGTCCTCATCAAGGTCAAGAAGCCTCAGATTAAGGAAGAACCTGTTTCCGTTGGTAATGACTTCCGTGGTCGACGAAGGGGCAACAGCCTCAACTCGCCTATGATGCGACCCTCGGCTCCTGATGGTACTCCTTTGATGCCCTCTCAGTCCCTTCCCCAGAGCCCTATGTTGACACCCAGCCACTCCTCGCGAAGATTGGTCAGCAAGACCCGTGTCAACACTATCACCGAGGGCCGTGTTCAGGATATGATGAGCAGCAGCACTAGCGACAACGAGAGCGCAGGTGAACAGCCAGCCAAGAAGGCCCCCAACAAGACTGTCAAGGTCCTTGGTGAACTGGGTGTCTACTGCGCTGGTGTCAAGTTCTCTGGCTTTGACACAGTGGACGCGAAGCAGTACAACCACATCTTCTCCTTCATGGAGTCTAGCTTTGCCAAGCACTCCCGCGCTAAAGATCAGAAGATGGCACTTGATATCCACAACATGCGTTACATGATGCGCGTCTACCCCGACCGAACCCGCATCACCTCCAACAACTTCGACCCCCTCATCTACTGGCGACGTGGTGTCCAGATGGCCGCTCTCAACTGGCAGACATTCGACCTCGGAATGCAGCTCAACCGTGCCATGTTCGATGGCAAGGATGCTTCTGGCTACGTCTTGAAGCCCGCCGAGCTCCGGGACATTCAAGTTCTCCCCTACAACTCCGACATTGCCGAGGGCAAGAAGGAGCGCAGTGTAGTCTCATTCAGCATTGATGTCATCTCTGCCCAACAGCTTATGCGACCTGCCAACCTCCCCGCCAACAAGTCTATGGACCCCTACGTGGAGATCGAGATCTTCCACGCCAACGACAAGCGCGACAAGAAGGAGGCTGATTCTAACTTGGTCATGGAGCACGACTCGCCCCTCAAAGTCCAGACTGAGGTGATCCGCGAGAACGGCTTCAACCCCATGTTCGACAAGCAGTTCAAGTTCAAGGTTACCACCAAGCACCCTGACCTGATCTTCGTTCGCTGGTCGGTCAAGCTCTCCAACGATGGCGAGAGCTACAATGAGCGCCCTGCCGTCGCTACTTACACCGCCAAACTCACCAACCTCAAGCAGGGTTACCGCACCCTGCCTCTCCTCAACCATGCTGGCGACCAGTACCTTTTCTCTAAGCTCTTCTGCAAGATTAAGGTCGACTCGGTCCAGAAGATGTTGATTGATGCTCCTCGCCGCACCCAAGACGGAAACAAGCTCAACCGTCTTGGTGGCAAGGTCTTCAGCCGAATCAACACCAGCCCTAAAAGTACTATTGAAAAGTCTAGCTCCGAGAAGACGAGCTTTGACAGCTATTGATTACCAACTGAGCCACATCTATCTCATCTGTACGAACACTTTTTTCAACCTTCTTGGATATAATTTTTTTTCACCATTCACTTCTCGATCGATCGATACTGAGCCTGACGAAGCTGGATCTGGACGCTGCTTAAGTCTGATATCGATAAGGATCTTGGGCAAAGGATATCCGAAGCCATCCTATGATGTTAGTCACATCTTTATTCCATGATCCCAGGAGGATCCTGGCGCGACACGCGATGGGACTGAAGGGATCTGTGACTTGATGGATGGAACCTGCGCCATTACTGTTTACTTTGTTTCTTTTCTTTTCGTTTCATTTTATTCAAGGCAGGGTTGAAGCGTTTGAATAACCCTTTTAACAGTACCCTCTGGTACACGACGATTTCCTTAAAAATACGGCGCATGAAAAAAACAGTTAAAGATGGACAAATACCCCCTTTAGCGTGGACGGTGTTGGTCATTATTGGGATTCTATGTTTATATTATTTTTATTATCGTGGCATTGAACGCTGCTCCGATGGATCAAAGGAACAGGACGGGAATGAAAAGGAGTCTGCATACACCACGCTTGGCCGTGATTTGGGAGCGTCAGGGAAACTTGCATTGCACTGGGGAATACCGGAATTCACGTATTATAGATCGGCACAAGGCAGGGGAGCCAAACACTTGGGAAATATCTCTTTTCTGCTGAAAGCACTTTCACTTTACTTGGCCCACAATATCTCTCTCATCTTTTGACTCTCTTGTTGATTCTCCTACACTCTGATGTCATCAATGTCACCTAGCACGGAGGATGAGATGATAGGAAGAAGGTTATTGCACGGGCGTAAGGGAGAATGGAATGGCTGGTGGAGAAGATGGAGATATTCCTTACTTTTGAGGCCTCTGAGATGGGACAATGGATCGACATAGGGAAATCATGATATACACATACCGGTGGCTCACGCTACAACAAACAAAACAAACAAACTACTGGACCACCCCCTCAATCTCGGGATAGGCGATATATTCCTTCACCCTTTCGTGGAAGAGGCCTTCTTGGCCTTGACCCAAGGGCGAAGAGGGGAATAATGAGGAATGAACTATTTTACAAACACATGAATCTCTGATAAAGTCTGTGACTCGTATTCTCGTATTATTACCCCTGTTCCTTAACAAAATAGCCATAAACTAATCTCCACAAGTTCAACCTCCTAATCCGAGCGTCGAAACCGCCTCGTTCTTATTTTACGGTTCTCACTAAAAGGCGCTCGTTCCATATTCGTCTCGTCTTCCCCGCAGGGTCCCCCCCTCTCCAATGCTGATCTCCACGATCGTCGCTGGGGGGTGTGCGCCCGTTGAGAAGAGGACATCGTATGGAATGAGAATGAGGCTATTCTGAGTTTCTGGAAGAGGGGGGTTGGATAGTGGAGTTGAAGATGTCATTCCAGCTCGACGTTGTAACTTGTAAGCTTTGTCAGCGTTCAAGTCAACCCCGCTTGGATATGGACATGCCGTAGTAGCTTCATCTCAAAGCGTAGCATTTGTAACGTTCCTTTATGAATATCGTCTGAGAGTCATGATGAGCAACATAAACCCCCTTGTGCTGGAAAAGATACCTCAGGCCGATACTTGTCTCTCAGCTCTTGAACTCGCTAGGGATGCTTTGCCTATCCCTATCTTGAATCATTCTCTTCGAGTCTATCTTCTAGCTCGGTATATCGCCGAGAAAGAAGCCTCTCCCTTCAAGTCTGAAGATCAGAGTCCACTTCTCTTTGTAGCAGCTATTCATCATGATATTGGAGCGAGCCACCTCTGCAATGGCGAGCAACGCTTTGAGATCTGCTCTGCCGACTGCGCAAAGGCGCATCTCGCCAAAAGCGGCTATTCTGAAGCTGCGTCACATCAACTCTGGACTGCCATCGCAGTACATACGTCACCAGGCATAGCAGAGCGAATAGACCCCTTGTCCCGTCTCATACGCCTCGGCGTGCTGTCTGACTTTGGATCGAAAGATTACAGGACAAGTCTAGGTGTTGACGAATACTACACCGAGATCGAAAAGCTTCTGCCGAGATTAGATGCAGAGAAATGTCTAGGTGACGCAGTTGTCAGTCAAGCCAAGGAGATACCACATGTGGATAGTCTCACTTGGCCAAATGACGCCAAGTTCCCTGCTGCGAGCTGGCCTGGGATACTCCTACGGGCACATGCCGAGAACCCAGGGCATGACGGCGTCAATCCAGCTTTCTGAAACACGCCAAAGGTCTCGGTTGACAGGCGATATCATTGTCGTAGGGAGTGAGATTGGCGGTGTAACCCTTTTTTGAAAGTAACATAGTGATGATCAAGGGGTGTTGGTGTTGTAGATCTCATAAACGTGGACGATCTCAACTCGGCAGTTTTAGACTAATCACACGAGTCACGCTTGGCAAAAGAGTAGATCTATAGTAGATATACACCCGTGGATCCATAGGAAGGGTAGAAGTTAAATAATATTGGATATCAGATCATACACCATCGACTAAAACTCCGCCAAAACGTATCGGATAAAAAGTAATCTGTACCAAGAAGAAGAAGAATAATAATATGATGATCGAGCTTGAAAATAAAAGAATAGAACACAAAACTCCTCATCTCATGACAAGAAACGTTAAACGTCGAGGAACCTCATTCATTTCATTCGCTTTCGAAAACACAACCCTCCAGGTATCTAATCCACGCCTTCGTCTTGGAACTTTGGTGTCCCTGAACGGCTGAGATTGCTTGGTGTTCTGCTGAGGGGACTGCTCTGTGAGCTTCCCTTTCGAAGCATGCCGCTCGCTCCACCGCGGCCCCAGTTGCCGTTGGTGACGACTTCAAGGGCGCGAGCCTCAGCGTCGTCACGACGTTGAGCTTCTGATGTGAAGCTAGGACTCAACTTGCCGTTTTCTGGCTCTGGGTTATTTGTGTCGATGAAGCCATCGTCGTCATCACTGTCCAAGTCTGCAAGCTCGTCGTCTACTGTTCGACCTCGGGGGCTGAGTCGGCTCATAGGCACATTTTGTGTTGCATCGGCATAAAGGTTAGGATCGCGGCCCAGAACTCGATCAGCCTTACTCATCGTCTTGGGTCCTGCAAGCTTTGGTCCTGGAGTGAAATGCCGTCCTGCACCTGTAGGTCGTTCGGGAACATCAGGAATATCATCTGGGGATCCCCAACCAGCGTTAACCTCACGAGCTCGTTGTTGCTCTCGCTCAGCTTTAAGTCGGTCCCGCGCCTCAAGCCATTTGCTGCTAGCTTCCCATGTCCAGCCATCTCCTGTTGTGTTGGAGACAGGGAAGAACCAAAGGGCGGGGGTAGGTCCGAATAGATGCAATAAGTTGCGTTTCCAGCCGAGGTCGAAGACATTGGGGAGCTTCTCAGAGTCCTGTTCGTCGAGATACTCCTCATATCGCCTTTGTCGTTGTTCTCGTTCTCGCTGAGCGTATGAAAGCTGAACAGGGTGAGAACCGTCAGGGGGATACGACCGTCGCTCTTCGCCCTCTTCAGGTCGAGTGATACCTGGCAGAGCATTTGTGTGAAAGTCGACGAATTGGCGAGCAGCTTCCGGTACATTGTTGGCGGGATTGTGAGCAGAGTTGTAGGTCTTGCGCAAGGGTGACAGGTATCGTGTCTTTTCGAGACACTCGATCGTAGTTTGCCCACAACGAGCCAGATGAATATGCCATCCTGTAAAAGCACCCACAACGAGACCAATAATTCCGCTGATGACGCTCAACATGATAAAGTTGACGGGCAAGAATGTATCGATGTACTCCTGATCATCCAGCGCCTCGTACCAAACCCATGATCCGCTGACCGCAAATGACCAGAAGCAGAAAACAGTCGTATAAATAAGGAACAGGAGGAATGCCTTGTGGTTGCGCAGGCCGATGCACGTTGCTAACCAGGGGCAGTGGTGATCCATCTTCAGAACACATCGTCGACATGTCGAGCAGTGGTGCGCACGATCAGGCTTACGAGCCTGGCACTTCTTGCAGAATCGAAATTCGCCGTTACTCTTGACTGTAAAGGATGTGCCCTGCGGCGTATTTTGTGTAGGAAGGAGTCCATAACCCATATCGTTCGTTGTCGAGCCGGGGGGTGTAAAGACAGCGGTAGTGTAGCACCAGTTGAGCATAATGTAAAGTACAACACCTATTATCGAAGAACCGGTGCCTGCAAAGTTGTTAGATGGAAACATCAGCATCACCGCAGTCCAGACTTACCTATCCAACTGCTCTTCCTGCTGGCATTACCGATACAGACCACCACCCAAACCGCCCATGATGTCAACCCGTAAACGAAAGCCAGTGGAAAGTATGTCGCAAAAGTACAACAGCAACGCTCAATCTTGCGCGCCCATCTCCGAGCTGTCGCCATTGCGCCCGCTTGTATGTTGTCTCTGTAACCTCGAAGCCAGTCCAAACACTATCTCCCTGATCGCTCGTGCAATAAATATTCAGATATCTATTCGAATCGTCTCGTCATAGCGTTGTTCCAGCGTAGCGAACACAGGGGTATCGTTTAGTCGATCTTGAAGAAGCCGTTATTCGATGGCGGAATCCGGGGAAAGGCCAGAGGAGAAGATAGCAGCAGGCTTTGCTGCAAACGCTCAATATCGCAGGTGTCTTTGACGCAAAATACACAAAATTATTAGATGATGCAAGCAAAGTTGAACTGGTGAAATATCCTGAAATTAATTACGGGAGTGTTGTCTACTCTCACTGTATCGTATTGGATTAGAGTGAAGCTTAGGTCATCAGGGGCCAATGGGTTCCACATTTAGCTCCGCTCCGGTTCTAAATTTACAACTCCGCCTCTTGAACGCGTAAACCCAACGTGCATCCGCTGCGGCTGCTGTAAGTTGAATCAATGCAATGCTACATAATCTTATAGAGGGAGAAATGCTCGTATATGACTGTATTTGCTCACGATAGATCAGTTGAATTAACGACTTCACGGCAATGAATGAATACTTGGGCATCGTCAATCATTCAGCTACTATCTAAGCTCAGGTACATTGCCCAGCAGTCTCCTAAGTTCACATCTCAAAACTTGCCAATCTCAAATTCATTCTCCGCAACAATCATTCCGCAAATCTACCAATGAATCTGCATTCCCGTGTAAGGGTCTCCTCCATTGACCTTGGGGTTCTCCTTCTGCTCAACGAGGTCTGAGCCAGGGCTAGGGCCTTTGCCAAACGTCTTTGACGTCTCATAGCGAACGGTGCCATCTGCGTGTCTATCCTTGACGTTAACCATGCTAGCGAGAAGCTGGTCCATGTAGGAATTGTACTGCTCCGTGTCTCGGATCTTGCACTTGTTGCTGTTGGACTCAACATGCTGGGTGATCGAAGCAAGAGACCCAAACGTGTTGAGACAGTAGGGGCAGCGGTACCTGCTCGCAGAGTGAGCCTCGGAGGTGAGGTGTGCGATGAAACCCTTCGCTGTCTTGAAGGCCTTGCCGCATCTCCCCATGCGACAATTAAATTTCTGAGTGTACTCGGAGTAAAACCGGGCCACGTTGAAGTCGGGATGCTTGGGGTCGAGATCGCTCATGAGGTCGAAGGTAGCTCTGGCGCTCGGAGCAGTGACTTGCTTGAGCTGCTCTAGAGTAGGGCGCTGAGCTGCAGGAGCATCTGGGAACAGGTTCTTACCTTTGTTCCAGCTGTTTTCTTTCTTTTCCTTGGTGGGCTGGAGTGTGGTAGAACTAGATTCGCCAAGGCTGGGGAACTGACTCTGCTCGATAGTAAAGGGAGCAGGAATGCTTCCAGTTGATTCCCAGGTAGCATCAGGAAGACCCCTATTCGCATTTTCGGGCATGTAGCCTCCATAGTTGTTCTTGAGAGGCTCTTTAGTCAAAGCTGTAAGGGCTTGGGAGAATTCCATCTTCTCCTCACGCATGGTCTCAATCATGTTGGTATTGAGAATGAGACACTCTTTCTCGACGTGAGATACGAGTCCGCCAACTCGAACGAAAGGGCCTTTTCCACATCCTGTGCAATAAAGGTTTTGTTCCTGAGGGTGATCCTGCAGAGGAGTTAGCAGGGCAATACAGGAGAAGAAGAGATGAAACTAGCCTGCTGGATGTGGGTGACTTTGGCGGATTCGGTGTGAAAGTCACGACTGCAGAACTGGCAGTGTATATGCTTAGCCTTGCCTTGAGCGCTCATCTTTTCTTTGTGACCGTGAAGCTGCTGCCACGTGCTGAAGATTCTCTTGCACGGATCACACCAGAACCTGTCGCTGGTGAGGGTGCCAGACCCCGTTTTATATTCGGAGATCACGATGGCTGTCGCACCATTGGATTGGTGTTTGACGGCTGCCATCTTCTGTTTGGAGTGAAGGGTGAAGGGAGAAGAGAGAAGATTGGTGTTTGTCGGCAATAATGCGGATGGATGCGGAGGTGAAAACGGAAAGATGCAGGAAGGAGGGTGAAATCGAAATTTATATGCAAGTGAAAACACAGGCAACAAGTGAACAAGAACACAGTGAGTCACTGTCACTGTGAAGTACGGCAAACGTGCAGAATAAGAATGTTAACGGGCTCGCAAAGAGGTGTGAGGAAACAATAAGTTTGAGGGGACAATAAGTTTGAGATAAATAAGAAAAGATCAAACCAACGAAGACCCACGGGAGGAACAATAGCCGCAGAGCAAAATGGCAGAGAATGATTATTTAAGTATCCTGATTGCTGGCAATTCACTTCACTTTCAGCATGATTCTGATACTCGTTTTACTTCTATAATGGTGCTGCCGACGGTTACTAACGCAAAGTTGGACTTCACATCGTTTTCTCGCAAAGAGTTTGAAAGCCAAGCACTGCTCAAACATGGGGTTTGTTAGCAACATTTGCCCACGGAAGCAGGGGAGAAGACAATAGAATGGAATTAGTACCATAGGGGCAAAATGCGAGAGTTCTGAGCAACAAACTGTAATGGAGGTTTGGAAACGTGCCCAATGCACAATTGCGGCAGGGAATTGTTTGGTGACTGCGTTTCCCCTTTGCTTCCTTACAGCTGACTGCACACTGCCATGTCCCTTGCTTCTTGGTACTGTGATCTGGTTCCCGATTTGGCAACTCATCCATACATCATCTCTCTATCTATATCCTCGTCCCTTACAGCTGTGATGTCACCATCTTCATCATCTCCTGAATCATCGTCATCCGAATCCTCATTTCCGGATCCCATCTCTTCCAATATCCTAGCCTCTTCTTCCCCTCGCTCGACCGCCCGTGTCTCTTCAGCTGGTGCCCGCTTCGGTCCTGCGTTGGGGTCTCTAACACGCACGCTGTAACCCTTATGCTTGTTCTTCTTTGTCGGTTGCCGTCCACGAAGTTGCGTAAGCTCCTCGTCTGTGAGACGTAGATTAGGCAGAGGGAGATGGAATGTTGCTTGATTGGATCGTATAGGAGTTTCGTCTCCTGCTTGTAGCGTCATTGCGAAATCTTCTCGTGTAAGGTGCCGGTCAAATTGGATTGCGACCAGTTTTGTCTTCATGATGGCCTTGACTTTTGCCCACAGACCTCCGTGATACCATCCGCTGCTTGGGTCCCATTCGGGACGGATAGCAGCATTCTCAAGAAGCTCTTTGAGTAGTGGGTCGGTAATATCGCATACTTGCCACACTTTACCATCAGTGTGAAAGGTGTCGCCGTCAAAAACGTGGCTTTCCGAGAGCTCCTCCAGAAATTCCTTCAATGGGCCCATCTGGACCTTGCGTAGCGATTTCCACGTCTGACCGCGTTGGGCACGCTTCTGCTTAGGAAGCTTAAACATGAGAGTTTGATAGGTTCGATACTTCGGATCGGTCCGTGGATCGATACCATAGGGAACCACACCATCCCTCCATGGCCCTCCCTTGAACTGATAGGCTGCGTAGTTGAGATACTTTTTGAGCTCGTTCCAGTTCTTGAGTTTGCCTCCAAGGTGATTGAGTAGAGACCGCCGTGTCCACACTGGCCGCTCTTCAAAGGCCGCTTCGAGTTCAGCCATGATTTCCACCATTCTAGGATCGGTCATATCGGGTTCAAGTTGAGGTCCAGCTGGTGCAGGGTCTTCTGCGCCAATGAAGTAACCGACTTGCTTCACAGCTGTAGTGTTGACTGTACCGCCATCTTCAGTGGCACGTACGTAAGGGTTTTGCGAGTATTGGTAGTTGAAAGGGAGGCTCATGTGCGTAAACATCGGTGGTGGTAGAATATCGACATTTGGTCCTTTGTCAGTTCCAGGTTGGAACTTGAACTCCTTAATCTTGTCGACTGCAAGCTGTTAGTATCCTGAACAGATTTTGGACCAAAAAGCTTACCATCTCCAGGGAGCACCTTGTCCACGTATTGTTGCGCAAATGACGATTTGGACATATCCCAGTGAAAGTCCGCAAGCCCCCGAAATCGATGTGTGTTCCGAATAACACCAACTGCTTCAACCTGGTACTTGTCGACATTGTCTGCCATTGTTCGGCGCAATACTTTGGGGTCGTCCAATCTGGCATAAGATGAGACTCTGTCATTTTCTTGTGGTTGATCCTCAGCGTCGTTGATTTCAACATCTCCTTCCCATGGTCCATCAGTACCACGCTTGCGCTTACGCCCTGTTCGTTTTGGAACAGTGATTTTCAGCACGACATTATGACTGCGGGCATTGTGTGACATGATGGGTTTGCAGAACGGCATCTCTGGTGTCAGATAGAGGGGAATCGAGTTTCTCCCTGCATCCATGACCTGAATTCCTATTAGTCGAAGTAGAAGACTGAACTGTTATGAGTTCTTACATGCTGGAGATTTGGTACTCGGCCGAACGCCTTGATGGTACGGTCGATGTTTTCAACCACAGCAGGAATCTCAACAGCACCAATAGCGCGAGAAGGAACTGTATATCTGGGAGCTGAATCTGGATGAACCGAATCATTGGCTCTTTCACCATTGTCATTCTCTAGTTGAGTATCATCCAGGCTTTCATAGCCGTTTTCATCGGACGAAATCTCCATCTTTGCTTGCCAACTGTTATTGTAGTCGTGACATCAAAACGAAAGGCCCAATTTATGAGAAAAAGAATATTGTTGTATCTTCATGTAAGTTCTGTTGTCGCCCTGTAAACACTCTAGGTTGAAAAAACAACACTGACAAGCTCCAGATCCACACCGGAGCTAACTTTTATGGGAGGAAGACGGCGACACAACAGACCCAAGAATAATGGCCAATTGGAACTCGCTGATGAGTCGAAGTCTGTGCTGATGCTGCCCAAATTAACGGAGGGGAAAAGTCGATGCCGCTGTTGCATTGGATACGCGATGATGATGATTTGACGTGATTCTCACCAGGTGCCCTTGACATTGATTTCGTTGTGGCTGGGGATGGGGCTTCACGCACTGTCTTTCTGACCTGAAAACACTGGCAGAGGACAGTGTCATTCTAGTTAACTTCTGTGGCTGTTTCTGGTCTGTGCTTACGACCCGGCTTATCAAACTCCAATGAATATTGGTTTTGAAAGGGTATCGGTATCACGAAGAGAAACAACGAGACAAGAAAAGACTCCCGATTGAAACATCTGCTTGACTCACGGCTGATATGATCTGAAAACACACTTTGGCGTTCCCATCTTAGCTATGGAATGTTCTAAGCTGTATCCTTTCTCTCACCTGAATTTGCACCTGCATGCCTCCAACAGCACAACAAAACTGGCTTACAATCAGTCAATTACTAGAAATAGAGAGTATCACTGACGTGCTCAAGTCTAAAGCACATGTTAACGTTCGTCTGATATCCTTTCTTCTAGAATGGACTTTCGAGATTCTGTTTATCTGCGGCTGAACATTCCCATGTTAAATGCCCGGCCTCTTACACAGCCTACCTGTAATTTCGGCCGCGTGACTGGTTCAACTCACACCTAGTGGCACTCCAACTGACTCCCTTGACGCCCACTTCTTGGCAGATCGGTATTTGATGTCCTTTCAGTTGAACTTAGAAATAACTATAAACAACATAAAGTGATACGAATAATAGCTAAAAGATAGCCAATATCAAACGCATTAAAGCCAATGTACCTTAAATTATAGCAAGCATTGATCCAAGCCTCTCCCTAATTACCAGCTCCTACCAAGCATTGGGGTCCATTCAGGAGGGGCACATCCCCCTAATGTGCCTCTGCAGCGCCTCTAGTGGTTTCACCGCCCGTTCCTAGTCATCCCAACCAGGGTCAATCCAATTGAGCTCACCAGTGCATGCCTAGGGGATCTGTTAGCGATAGCACAGCATCTGCACACTGTCACTAACAGCTGGTGATCTACGTGAACACCATGACCCGAACCTGACCTCCCTCTCCAATAATCGAAGCGCGTTCCCTCCAACTGGAGCTTCCACCCCCCCGCAAAGCACAATACCTACTCTTCGCCGGCGCCCAACGACAATCACCTCCCGTCCGCTACCTACGACAACTTTCCGATTTCCTCATCGACGACAACGAGGCTCGAGTCTGAAGCCGCCGTGAGCATCTCGACCACGCCGCGTCCTTGACATTTCTTCTTCTTCGTTCCACTTCCAGTTCTACTTTGCTCCTCACGACCTTTGATCTTACTACGTTTTCTCCTCCCTAAGACAAGACAGCAGCACCAGGAAGCATCAGCAGAGACCAACCCGGCCGAGCCCCCGTTCCAGTTTCCCACCCTCCTGCGCAAGTACCAGCCAGCGCCTCAGTCAGTACCAGCGCCCAGCACTCGCACTGCACAGCACCGCACTTGATTGCACCTCATCTCGACGCACTGTCGCCCAACACCTACCAAAGATCTTCAGCTCTGGCTGGTTCAGTGCTTCATCGTTCTTCTCCTGCATGGGATCAATCGTCGCTTTTCGTTTCCCGAGTAGTCTTTTTACACCAGCTGCCCCGGCCTCATCAGCTTAGAAGCTCTCGCATTCGCGGTCTTTCGTCCGGCTCTCGACAGCACCACAACGCTCTCGCCAGGCTGGCCCCTCTCCTCTTACCTTGAAACCGACCCCTAACAACGATTATCGACATCGCTCATCGCTACGACGCCTCGATTCATTGATATTGTTGCTTGCGCAGCTGTTATCACACCCTCGACGTCCCTTTGCCCCTGACGTCGTTGCCCCGGTGCCCCACTGCCTCATACAGTTGAGCAGCGGGCGTCTTAAACCGCCCCTCCACACGACACGCTGTTGTCCGACAAGATGAAGCGCTTCAGTCAGAGAGTTGTATGTCACTGTTGCCTTATTATCTACTAGTTTTGCTCGTGCTAATATCATCCAGCTCTCGCGTGGGAAAGATCCAAATAAGTCTTCTAAGAAGAACAAGGATTCCAAGGATGGTACCGCGTCTCCTTCATCACGGGATTCCAATCAGTCACCCGTGCTCACGCCCTCATCCTCCACGTCGACCTTGAACGATCCCAGAAACAAGCCACTGCCACAGAACAATGCTGGACACGGAGGTGAACACGGCAGTGGCTCACAGCCCTCCAATCTGTCCAATGTAACTCAGGCCGGTAGCACCCCTGATCGCTTTGCAACTGGAGGCGCTTCGAGCCCCAACGGTGGAAGTGCCAACTCGAGACTTCCGCCAACTGTTGTCATCAGCCCAACACCAGGTGTAAGTTATACTTCTCGCTACCATTCAGTCTCGAACTTTCGACTAATCACAATTACCACAGCATATCCCTCCCCCCGGAGCCGCCGAGACGATGCCACACGATTTGGCCCCTCCTAAAGCAGGACAAAAGTCGCTCTTGATCCATCGAGGAATAGATAACCGCGATGCGATTCCCGAGGGACTCAGAACCCCAAAGAGACAGCATTCTTCACGATTCGACATCTCCGCCCACCGCGAGCTTGAGAAGTTGCCTGGATTCCACGAGGTCCCCCCTAACCGACGACAAGAACTCTTCATGCAAAAGATTGATCAGTGCAACGTCATTTTCGACTTCAACGATGCGAGTGGTGACATGAAGTCCAAGGAGATCAAGAGGCTAGCTTTGCACGAGCTACTGGATTATGTCGCCAACAACCGACAAGTCATCACGGAACCCATGTACCCCAAGGTTGTCGACATGTTTGCCAAGAACTTGTTCCGTCCGATCCCTCCTCCAATGAACCCTCAAGGCGAAGCTTTCGATCCCGAAGAGGACGAGCCCGTTCTTGAGGTCGCTTGGCCGCATATCCAGGTCGTTTATGAGTTCTTCCTTCGCTTCATTGAGAGTCAGGATTTCAACACCAACATCGCCAAGGCCTACATTGACCACAGCTTTGTCCTCCAGCTTCTTGAGCTTTTTGACTCAGAGGACCCCCGTGAGCGAGACTTCTTGAAGACCACCCTCCATCGCATTTACGGAAAATTCCTTAACCTACGATCCTTTATTCGACGATCCATCAACAATGTCTTCTTCCAATTCACCTACGAAACCGAGCGATTCAACGGTATTGCCGAGTTGCTCGAGATTCTTGGCTCTATTATCAACGGGTTTGCTCTCCCTCTGAAGGAGGAGCACAAGATCTTCTTGACCCGAGTGCTATTGCCGCTGCACAAGCCCAAGAGTCTGAGCATGTACCACCCTCAGCTTGCCTACTGTATTGTGCAATTCTTGGAGAAGGATGCTTCTCTTACAGAAGATGTAAGTTAAACTTGTTGTTTCTTAGACGTCATACTAATCATCACAGGTGGTTCTGGGATTACTCCGTTACTGGCCCAAGGTCAACAGCACAAAGGAGGTCATGTTCCTCAACGAAGTCGAAGATATCTTTGAGGTCATGGATCCTGCAGAGTTTGCGAAGGTTCAAGAACCTCTGTTCCACCAGCTTGCCAAGTCTGTCGCCAGCCCTCACTTCCAGGTTGCCGAGCGAGCCCTGTACTTCTGGAACAACGAGTACTTCTGCAATCTGGTCAGCGACAATGTTGAAATCATTCTGCCCATTATGTTTGCTCCTCTCTACGAGAATTCAAAGGGCCACTGGAACAGGTATGTGACGTTGAACGCTCTGAAGGACCAAGTCTAACTGTTACAGAACGATCCACGGCATGGTTTACAATGCTATGAAGCTGTTCATGGAGATTAACCCACAGTTATTTGATGACTGCTCGCACGACTATACAGAACAGCAGAACAGCGCAGCAGCACGTGAAGCTCTTCGAGAGCGTAAATGGGCAGCTTTAAGCGAGAAGGCCAACCAACAGAGGGAAAGCAATGGCAACGGAACCGCCGATGCCCCATCAGCACAAAACCATGTCAATCCCATGCCTCGTGTAGACGAAGTCGACCCAGTCACCGAGGATAATTCGAAGCGCCTCGATTCGCTTAAGTTGCAAGACGGCCGACCCAATCTTCACGAGCGACAGAACTCTGTAGGATCTACTCGAAGTCGGTAATCCAAGTTAGCAGCTATCCAACATTGTTCAACGCATCGAACTTGGATAAGAAAGGGACGAATCCCCTTTCCGAAGTCGAATACAGAGGGACACTGGTGGATTCGGATAACGATCATTGCTGCATAGTCGTGTTTGGCGGTGGTATTATGATTATGAGAAGGGATTGGTTTTTCGCGGTTCAATAATGGACTAAAGAACACGCGTACTCGACATACAGTCACTTTTACTGGGATTGGGACTGGCCAGTGTGAGCACCGTCGCTATATTTCGCCTTTTGACTCTTCAACCTTCTTTCTTGGTTTGCGCCTCAGCTAGACCACATTCAGGGGGGATTGTTCTGGGGAGGACAAAAGCGTGCAGATATTACAATGCTACTGAGTTCTCTCTCTGGCTCTCGAGATGACAAGAAAAGAACGCGTGTTTTTATACTATATTGCCTGTCGTGGCATGATGGGAACCGAGCATTAAAAAAACATGGATGTCTACGCTTCTCGTGTAACTCTTTGGGGCGAATACTCAACTTTGTCTGTTCTTTTCTTCTTCTTTACTTCTTCTTCTGGCTGTCTCACTTTTTTCACCCTCCCGCGACATGGAACCGGGCGCATGGAGGAGCTGTAGGTTCTTCGCTGGTCCCGGGTTTGAGTTGTGTTTTTGTGCTTTTGCTGTGTGTAAAGAGGGAAGAGGGATTGAGGGTCTGCTTGGTTTTATGTAGACGATGAATGAGCAAGACTAAAATAAAAGTCATTACTATTACGACGTCGGTAAATCATGGATCAGGTTGTGTGTGAAAGATGTGAATCAAATTCAGAGATCTATTATTGACATGTAGTTGTACCTCAGTGTATCTCGTTACAAATGTCTCATTGAACACCTTACCATCCTCGACCTCGATCATATCCACCCCTCCCTCTACCACGATATGCGTTTCCTCTCCCCCTCCCTTGATATCCGTTGTGCGGCGGAGGTGGAGGCGGTGGGACATTCCAGCCACCCATCATCTGGCCCATCATGGCTGGGTTAGGGGGGAACCAGCCTGGTGCCATATGTGGAGGAGGCGGCGGAGGCGGCCAAGGACCTTGGTAACCTGCTGGAGGAGGCGGAGGGACAGGGAAGTCTCCTGGTGGGGGAATAGGAGGGAAAGGCGCTGGGGGTGCTTGCTGAGGAAAAGGAGGCGGGCGATATGGACGGTCTTGGGGGTCCTTGCCTTGGAAGGGCGGAGGTGAACGCGATGGTGATCTGCTGTACCCTGGGCGCTCAAATCGTGCTTTACGGCTTCGACTCCGACTCCGGCTTCGGCTGTAGCTGGGACTGCGTGGTCGTTTTGTGCTGCGATCGTTATCACGACTATATGAACGGCTTCGGCTGCGGGAAAGACTTCGACCCCTGGAGTCTTTTGAATCTCGTCGGCGCTTATGCGTAGGTCGTGAAGAACTTCGTGATCGACTGCGTGAATAGCTGCGAGATCTGGAGCGCGAACGACCCCTGTCTGACCCCTTTCTGCCCTTTTTCTTTCTCTCCTTCATTTTCTCGCAAAACTGACGGGACCAGCCGTAGTATGTGTCTCCTGCGATAACCTCGCCAGTGATTTCATCCAGAACAACTCGTTCCCCTAACTCATTTAGATCGTTACCGGGTTCGTCGTTCCACTTTTGCTCCTTCGAGAACATGCGCTCAACCTCTCCCAAGAGGTCTTGTACAGCGTTGACGAGAACCTTGTCTGCAGGGCCAGCAGCGAGTTGAATAGGCCGAATCTGGTCAGGAAACATTGGTTTCGTCGAGTTTGGAGTCAGGTGAGGTAGCCATGTTGTCGCGGGTAGATCGTACCACGGTACTGTGCTGTCGCCGTGGAAGGAAGGGAGCGCAAAGGGCGCGTCCTTTGCAAGCTTGAGAGTAACATTGGATGCTTGCGCTTCTTGGGCGGTTTGAGGAGCGACACCACTTGCGAGAGCATCTTCAAGCTTTTTGGCGAAACTTGACTTGACGTATTGCTGATTCTCCCACAGGCGAATAAGATTCGCGATCTTTTGCTTATGTTTCGGGCAATTGTCGAACGCGGCGGCGCTTGCGATCATCCCAGGCAAAACGGGTTCCCAAGCTGTCGCAAACTTAAAGTCATCATTCCTCGTGACGGCGTGATACAGCACGTCATTTAAAACATACAGAAGATGCAGTCTCCGTCGCTTAAGGCTCGGCCGTGAGCCGTCGTCTTGTAGACTCTTGGATAGGGCGTTGAAGTATTTTGCCAGGGCAGTCGTGCGCGCGGCAGAGGGCGCAATTTTATCGATGATCCAAACCTTGCATTTCTGTTTGACCAAAAAAAAGCACGCAAAATTTAGTGACTTCTGCTTGGGTACAGAGGGAAGAGCTTTTCAAGCGATGGAGCAGACCTGGACGTTGGGGCGCGAGCACTTGGCGAGGGCGTCTGTTAGGATCGGGAAGAAGGCATCGACTTCAGGACGGCTAAGGGATGTTGGATCGGCGCGGAAGAGAGTGGCAGAGAGGGTAGCCTTTACGATGGCCAGCTCTGGCGTGGCCATTGTTCTGAGTGGCACTAGAGACTCTATTACGAAGACAATAAAATGTTGAATGAACGAAGTTGATAATTGAAGCTATGGTGGAGCTGAGGCGAAGTTAGAGCCTCCTTCGACGGGTGCGAATGCGGCTAATTGCCGGGTCTCTCAGCACGTGGCTTGGCTGCACAGGCGGTAATCCGAGTATGACGCCCATGACGAGCCGCGAATAACGTCACTTTACCTGTACCATCTCAGAAAAATGCCCAATTCAATTTCTCGTAATACTGATTTAGTGAGAGTGTACTAACGTTGCAGCAACACAGAAAAGAGCGATTCTTTCCGTAGAAGCTCCAAGCGAGGTCGGAACCAGGTTCAAGGCTCCACTCCAACCGGTCTTGTCCGTAAGGATGTGTTGCATCCAGCTTATCACCGAATATGACAGCATTGGTGAGCAAATTTGTGTACGTTTTGCAGATGAAATAAATTCAATGTGATAGTTTCTCAATTCGAAATATCCAAGCAATCTGAAATCCTTTGCCTTTTTCTAGTAAATCATAATGACGATGCGTTAAGGTAATTGTTATACACAGCTCCAATACCGAGCCCTCTCCTCATATACACTTTTCCGGGGTTGTTGGCTTAAGAGAATCGATCTCCCTTTGGACTTCGGTATACATTTGCACTTTCGTATTTGCTCTTCTCTCCAATTCGCTGGCTCTCGGTCTCGGGCGCATGTCTCGTAGGGGCAGGGTCGCTGCTTGCTTCTTGGCTTGGGGAGCCGGTGCTATCGGTGCGGGCAGGGCTTCCGTTGCCCTCTGTGGTTTCCAAGTTCTCGATCATCTGTCTCTTCTTACGGTGGGCTTCCATCTTGGCCTGTCGGTCGGCGTTGATCTGCTGCTTAGCAAAGTAGTAGGCACCGCCACCAGCTGTGACATGGTCAATTGATGTGCTAGGGAAGAAGGAATTGTGAGGTTATGTACCGACGCAAAGAGAGCCCCAGCCCAGCCTATGGTTAACATTGTCAGCTTCGAATTGCTAGATTTCGGGGGAGCGGAAATCGGAGGCGCAAAAGTACGAACCAGAAAGATTTAACCTAGAGCAGTCAGTATCAACGGCGCAATAATCGGATTTGTCTCCTTGGAAACTCACAGTGTTCATTTTGGCGATAATCGACAGTTCAGAGTGATGTTGAAATTTTTGACAGCGAAAATCGGGACGCAGGATTGAAAGATTGTAAGAGGCAGGGTTTTGTCAAGGTGTAAGTGGAATGGCCTGACATGATGAACCGAGAGGTTCCTTTCGAGGCCCAGGCCTTGTCGCTTGGCGCCAGAGTTGGGTACGTACCGTTGAAGAGCTCTGGTGGTTTTCAGTGCTTGACTTGGCCATCTCCCGCCGCTAGAACAGTTTCACCTTGGGGCGTTGCGGCAACCACAAACTGCCGTTAGAAAGGTCACAGGCGCAGCTTATACAGGGATCAATTCATTTGTGCTTTGATGGCACGCGGCCAGTTGAATTGAACCTTATGATATGTGATTTTTGGCCTCTATCGGCACTTGATTCCTTGGGGCCAGTCGACAATCTGTAGTTGGGAAGTCTTATGGTGAGTTTTGAGTATCCTAGGCCTTCTCTAACAAATATCTGTAGAGTTCTTCTAAGTTACAGATAAATATGTGCAACTGTTTCATGACAGTCGATCAACAGGCACAACGACTAAATCGGACAATTTCCAAGGTACCCTTTAGCATGATATCAATTTCAGCGAAAGCTTAGGCAATATAATTTATCCCAAGCCTCGGGATAACCTTGAACTATTTACAAAAATGTTCTTCCTTAGCGATTATCCTTACATCATGACGTTCCTTATTCCATTTACTGACCGCGTGGACATCTTGAACTTCGATGGTTTCCCCGCTGATACACCCCTGAAGCCTTAGCGGAAATCACTGACCCTGGTAGCTCTACAGTGCATCATTCATGAAACGAACCTATATGCACAGTATTAGCCTCTCGCAAAACGCATGTCTCTACAGTGCCAAGAACAACGCCAGACGCACCCACTTATGACATAAGGGTGGCTCAGCCAGCTCGAAATTGTGAGAGACCACGCAAGACAACTCGCAGCAAGATCGACATCGAAGCCACGAGGAGAATAGGGGACTTTGAATGAGAAAAAAACAAGACACTTCTCCAAAACATCCCTCGCTAGTTTTCCACGCACTTCCACCACGATATCGACGATACGAGACTCTTTGGGTTCTCGCCAAAGGCCCCTGTCATCAACATTAACATCACCCACCCGCTCTTTCGTCGACCCCCAACGTTCCTTGTCACTGCCCAGTGCCGACTTTTGGAGCTTTAACTTACCGTCTCGAATTCTGACTTTTCATTACAATCTCTTTGCTTGACTCTGGCTTACTACGACCTGTCGCGCCGGATTCAGCTTCCACTTTCGACTGTTGATGCCTTCATGAGTGAGACGACTGGGCGTGGGTGAAGCGGGTAGAGTCACCCTCGACCCTCGCTGTCGAGAGGAAGCATTTGTTTTATTATCATGGAGCCAACTAACGGAGAAGGGCCTGATGGCTCTTCACTTGTATGAACCTCCATTGTCCTAAGTATTCACAATGCTAACAGTTCTACAGAAGCCGGTATCCTCATTACGAGCCCGATTCGAGAACATGGGCAACTCGACCAACTCCAACGTCAGCAAACCTGTCGATGTCCCGCCTACTACGGCTCCAGCTGCCACCGGACCTCCTTCGCGACCTATCTCCCCAGCTCCCAAACCGAACCGTCTTCGTGATTTCAAACCTGGACAAGAAGTACCGCCGGCCAGTCCTTCGACCCCAGCAATCCCTGCGAGACCAAAGCCTAAGCCAGCGGCACTGTCTGTTAATCACGATGCCCCTCCCCCGCCGACGTCCGCACGACCAGCTCCGACCCCGAAACCACAAACAGTTCAGCTGCAACAACCACCTGCGTCGGCTACGCTTCCAGCTGTGACAGTTCTTCCACCACAATCGCCCCCGAAGGGTCGAATCTCAGCACTGGCAGTTGGAGACCAACCTTCATTCGTAAACCCAGATGCTGTCGCGACACCTCCAACACCAACCGGCGGTAGCCGATCCTTCAAGATTCCAAGTCGATCACTTAATACTTCACCATCTTTCAATGCTCCTAAGTCTCCTCGCCCTGGCGGTTCGAGGCCGCCGTCACCGCCTCCACCTAGACGTTCTGGAGAGCTGATCAGGACTCGAGAACCCAAGGTTCCTCCTCCGCCGCCAGCCCCTCGCAATGAAAAGGCACTGATACCTGCGCCTCCCAAGATCGCATCGCTTTCTGGGCCAACAGTCATTGGGAAGGGTGGCATCTCCCAGGAAAACTCACCATTTAACAGTCCGCCAAGTAGCTTGGGATCTGGGGAGGAGACACCTCCAAAACTACCAACACGACCAAGGCCACAATCGCACATTGAACCAAGCAGGCCAAAATCTGTGGTTGTGGGTTTCGATCCTCCGCCTGTTCATCATTCGATCACGACTATGAGAAAGGATCGTGAAGAGGCCAATGGGTTCTCAAGAGGCCATATAACTCCTCAGGTAACTGGCGAGCCTCGGCCAGCACTACCAGCAAGACCTGCAAACTTTGACATCCCGCCTCGACCTCCTCCAGTAAACAATAATAGTAATAACATGCCTCCTCCCCCACGACCACAACGCCCCACTGCAACGACAGCAGTGCAAGCCGTCGATCCGGCGCCTACTTCTTCACCACCTAAGCGAGTTGTTTCAACCCCTACGACACAGCAACCTCAGCAACAGCTTGCAGCTCCTTCACGAGGTCATGGCAGGTCTATGACGATAGATAGAGCATCTGACCGAACACCAGCCGAGTTCCGTATCGCCCCGACGACCGTTGCCGCCCCGATTGCTGCTGCCGCACCTCCAAAGTCTGTACAATCCACTCCAGTTGTTGCCGCAAAAATTGCTCCAAAGGCTGAGCCTATCCATCACGTCACGACATATCCCGAGGCTTCAAACACCAATCGACGACCACCCTTCAGCAAGCATGGAACTTATGAGATTCCAACAAAGTATGATGCGAGAAGTTTCGACGTTTGTGGTGAATTTATTTGCGCCAGTGGTTACATGACAAGAGTGTGGAGTCTCATAGACGGCGAGCAAATTATGAGCTTACAGCATACTGAGGGAGTCAAGGCGACAGCGGTAAGCTTCAAACCTGCTGCTGACCCGCGAGAAGAAGGCAAGAGGATATGGATCGGTACCAATACAGGAGACCTCATGGAAGTCGAGGTAGCGACGCATGCCATAACACCGAGCAAGCCAAATGTCCATGGTCGAAACGAAGTTGTACGAATATTCCGACATTGGAACGAAATCTGGACTATGGATGAATCGGGAACACTACTCGTGTGGGGACCGGATGAGAAAGCAGTTGCAAACATCACAGGACATCCGACTCAGAGTTACAAGCTTCCAAAAGGACACACTCATTCCATGGTTATCGGGGATTATCTTTGGCATGCGACAGGCAAGGAGATTCGAGTATTTGCGCCTACAGTCGATGGACGAACCCAATTTCAAGTGCTCGTTCGTCCCCTGATAGCGGATAGTGCCGGCGAGGTTACTTCTGGCACTCTTGTCAAGTCACATCCGGATAAGGTCTTCTTTGGTCATGTGGATGGCAAGGTGACTGTCTACAATACCAATGACTATTCATGTGTGATGATGATGAACATCAGCACATGGAAGATCAACGCATTGGCGAGTGCAGGCAACTACATCTGGGCGGCGTACAACACCGGTAAAATATGTGTGTATGACGTGGAGGAGGCACCTTGGGTCATTCTCAAAGAGTGGCAGGGGCATGAGAATCCCATTGTCAAGATGGCCGCCGACCCCTCTTGCTCATATTTCCTGGACCGACAGCAAATCATTTCATTGGGAGCTGATAACAAGATTAAAGCATGGGATGGCTTGCTTGAGGATGACTTCCTCGAAGATTCAATGAAGTCGAAAGATACTCAATACTGCGACTTCGACGAAATACGAGCCCTGTTCTTTACTTGGAATGCCGGAGCATCGACACCTTCGAGTCTACGACATTCTGATGGCGATTCAACATTCTTCCAAGATCTTGTTCAGTCTAGTGGCTCGCCAGATATCCTTGTGTTTGGTTTCCAGGAACTTGTGGACTTGGAGGATAAGAAGTTGACGGCCAAACGATTCTTGAAGCCCAAGAAAAAAGAAGCGGGAACAGACCAGGAACGAATGAGCCACCAGTACCGAGATTGGCGCGACTTTTTGATGAAGACCCTCGATGACTACATGCCAGCAGACGATTTATATCACCTCCTTCATACAGCACCTATGGTTGGATTGTTCACCTGTGTCTTTGTGAAAGCAACCCTACGAGATAGGATCAGGGGCCTCCAAGGCGCTGAGGTCAAGCGAGGTATGGGTGGCTTGCACGGTAACAAGGGCTGTGTTGCCGTACGCTTCCGAGTTGATGACACCTCCATCTGCCTCGTCAATTGCCATTTGGCTGCCGGACAGTCACAAGCGAACGCCCGACACAATGACATTGCAGCCATTCTTGAAGCTAATCTTTTTGCTGTTGAACGAGATTCTGCTTCTCGCATTGACAGCTTCGTTGGTGGCGGTGATGGCAGTCTGATCATGGATCATGAGCTGTGTATTCTCAATGGCGACTTGAACTACCGAATTGATACCATGTCTCGTGATACTGTTGTTACAGCAGTCAAACAGAACAATCTGGGCAAACTCCTCGAACGAGACCAGCTTTTGGTGGCACGAAGACGAAATCCAGCATTCAAGCTTCGGGCTTTTGAAGAAATGCCCATCACATTTGCGCCAACTTATAAGTACGACGTTGGCACTGACAACTACGACACCAGCGAGAAGAGACGAAGCCCTGCCTGGTGTGACCGACTACTATACAGGGGGCGAGGCCGTGTCGAACAATTTGATTACAGACGGCATGAGGTTCGAGTGAGTGACCACCGTCCTGTAACTGGAACTTTCAACCTTTGGGTCAAGAAGGTCGATCCAAGAGGTCGAGCAACAGCTTGGATGGAAAGTCAACAGAGCTTCGAAGATATGCGGGAGAAAGAAACGTCCGAAGACAAGTGAGTTTGAACGTGCTTCATCAACGGTGCTGAACTAACATGAAAACAGACTTTTGTTCTTAAGGGATACTTGCGGCTTTGACGAAGAAACGAGCAAGAGGCTCATTAGAGAGAAGTCAGCGAGACGTGACAACCGCAGTCCCGTTCGCGCTTAGTTATCTACTCAATACCCAGACGGCAAAGTCGTCTTGATTCCTAAAAACACAGCACAGAAAAGACACGAGATGCGTATGAACGAGTTGGATTGATGATTTATCGGAGTAAAAAGCAGGTTGGGGAGATTTCTAAAGGAATGCGGATGTGATAGTGAGTATCACGGATAAGGGCGTGCGCAGGCGATAGACTAGTTGTTTTTACTACATTTCTTGTCTTTGTTGATAGCTGGAGGTACGTTAGACATTGACATGGACACATGAGAGGATTGTGGACATTTATGATAGACGTTTGGTCACCCAAGGAGGAGGAGATACGGGGAATAGCTGATGATGAAAGACGAGATAAGGGAAAATATAAGACATTGAGGTGTCGGACGATTTAGTGTGTGAGAACAAATGTTGGTTGTTAATTCAACATATTGGAGTCTGATAAACATGATCAGCTTTAGCGGTGAGCTGCCCTTGTTCGGTCATCTCAAATCTACATTTCGGAAGCTCTATCGAGATTATAAAGTCAATTTACTGTTAATGGAGAATAATCATGCCATAATGCATCATTATCAACCTGTTGCCTTCCAATATTGGCAAGCATAGGGTAACTCGCTTATATCCATCACTTTGGCGGTTCAATGTTTGTTAGTTGGATACAAAATGCCAAACCAACTTGAGATAAAAGTGGTAGAATGCTGATAGGAAGAATACGATTACGAGCTTTGGAACGGCTGGATACATCAAAATGCATGTCAGCCTGCATTTGTGCCAAGTTGGAGGCCAACTGCGCACGATGGATGGAGGATAGACGCCCCGCATCATCCGAAGTCCCCTGGAAATTACTGAGAAGCCCCTGTAACTGCAGCAAGCAGAAGCCGGTCCCGGAGGTTAATTCGTTGTGGGATTGGAAGGTGATTGGCTGGCTCGTGTGCGGCTCCTTGTTGAGCCCGTTGCCAAGTCACCTAATTCGTGAATGGATAAAGCCATCAATTTATCTTCTGAGTTGAGGTGAGAGATTGACTTTGAATTCTTTCTTGAATCTTGGTTCCATTGGTCTTATTAGTGAACAGAGACTGATAAGAGGCTTGGATTAGAGTCCCTACGGATATCTTTTGGCGGATTTGCTCATCATAGACTCGTCAGCCTTGACTAATTACTCTGGTTGATCGAGCGGTGAGACTCAACTCATCTCTTTCACCCTTTCAAAGCTCGACCTCAAGAAAAGTCTTGAAAATGGCGAGCTCAACAGAAAACACGGCTGGTCCTCGAAAGACACCCATTGACAGCCCAGGACCCAACAGCAAACCTCTCCCAAGGCCAGAATTGACAGACGAGCAAAAGACAAAGTATGAGGCTCTGCTAGAGCAAGTCAAGGGTATCACCGAGATCCAATGCGAGAAGAAAGCCGACGAGGAGGACAAATCAGGCCCTATCACTGATCACGAGCGCTCATGGCTCACCCGCGAATGCCTCCTCCGTTATCTCCGCGCTACAAAGTGGTCAGTCGACGACTCTGCCAAGCGGCTCAAGGCAACTCTCGCATGGCGTCGGGAGTACGGTCTTGAGGGTTTCACGCCGGAGTACATCTCTCCTGAGCAGGAGACCGGAAAGCAGATGATCATTGGTTATGATCGTCAGGGTCGTCCGTGCCAGTATCTCAACCCGGCAAGGCAAAACACGGATACTAGTCCCCGACAGCTGCATCATTTGTTCTACATGGTCGAGCGGGTGACGGATCTCATGCCGCCTGGAGTGGAGATGCTGAGCCTCATGATTAATTTCAAGCCCAGCAAGGAGCGCAAGAACACGAGTGTGCCCGTGTCTGTTGCGCGAGAGGTGTTGCATATTCTGCAGAACCACTATCCTGAGAGGCTAGGCAAGGCTCTTATCATCAACGGTAAGTACTGTGTATTTCTTGTAGCAAAGACCAGAACTGACAATATCAGTACCGTGGATCGTATGGGGTTTCTTCAAAATCATCACCCCCTTCATTGACCCCGTGACGCGCGAGAAGCTCAAGTTCAACGAAGACATGAAGCAGTACGTTCCTCCCGAGCAGCTGTGGAATCTCGACTGGGGCGGCGATATGGACTTTGAGTATGACCACGAGACATACTGGCCAGCGCTGAACGAGCTGTGCCGCCAGAAGCGTGACGAAAAGTACCGACGGTGGGAGGCAGCTGGCAAGGAGATTGGTGAGAGCGAGGATTATCTCGCGGGTGGAACGGATGTCAGTGTCAAGGGATTCAAGTTTGGTGACGATGCTGGTGTCAAGGATGTGCAGGAGAAGTTGGCGGAGACTAAGCTGGAGGAGCAGTCTGTTGCGGCGTAGGTGTACGGTGATATGACGCGTGTTTTTGGGTGAGATGATAGACGGTTGAGCGTGTGTCTATGTGCTAGGGCGGAGTGGCGTTGAGCCTCATCTGAGCTAGAACAGGCCTCGTGGGGGATCGACCGGTTTATACAGGTCTGAGGACGCCTGCTCGCATAGTCGGCATAGTATAGACATTTTTCGTATTTCCCTCAAATTGTTTAGTAGGAGACTTGAATCGGAAGAGGGCAATGCGCGAATCGTTCCCGTGAACCAGCTAACTGAGGTTCGGCATGGTGTTGATAGTGAATATCCTACTGCATCATGGGCGATTGGTCTTGATCACTCATGTTCACTTCTTCACTCTACTTCATGTCTTGCATCACTGCGTAATACTTCGCAGGGCACTTGGCGTATCAGCGCACCTGTATCAATATTCACAAGTGTTCTTGTCTACCATGGCTGAGCCTGTGTCTCATGCACCAATCAATTCGAAAAGAATTCTCCGAACATGATCACCAGTCGTATTCATATGTAACTGGCATAAGGCCAAATGTAACCAAGTCCTAATGCTATGATAGTTCACAAAGTGCAACAGAGCCTCACTCAAGCTTGTTCGGGCGCAATGGTTCACGATATGTATCCCAGATTGAACAAGCCTGGCAGTATGCAAAGACAGAATAGGAAAAGCCGAGGTCATTTGACCATCCCAGCTTATGCCCATTCCTTTCAAACCCCTCTTCTCGTCTGCAGGTCCAGGGTGAAGATGCACGACGCAAGGCTGAACAGCATGTAAGTCGTCGTATTCGGAGTGAGGTCTCCCCAATTTTGATAAAGGCTGGCATGTTTTTTGTTTACAGCAAACATAAGACCCAAACATAAACAAGACAAATCTGACCCGAAAAGCAGGCCAAAAACAACCTCCATCTTTCGTAGCGTTGATGCTGCCTGTTGGTTTTGCCTCTTCTTGTATGCGGTGCCTCAAAAAATGGAAATCCAACCACTCACACGAATTGGCACTCACACACTCTGCAGAGATAGGCAATGAGCGACCTACGCAATTCATGCACAACAAAACCATCGGAACCACTCCACATCGAGAGTGAACACACTTTCATTTGCTTATTTCCATAGCCAAGAATTGTTTGACTCATACTTGGTTATGGTTTGGGTACGGGAAAGTACTCGATTGTTACACAGAGTGCCATAGTCTATTTTAGGGTGAATCAAACCCCGTGCATGTATTCACGAAAACAAGAATATAAACAGTCTTAGTAGAGCCTGAAATCTAGGCAGATTACGTGTGTACGTATGGGAAGTGCGTAAACTAATTGTCATGTACGTAGGGCAAAAAGAAAACAAGTGTGCTTTTTTGCTTGGTAACATGACCCAACATGACCTAACCACTTCCTGAAGGATTTGGACCAGGAGGAAACCAACCTACATTATCATCCATATAAATATAGGGTTGCTTCTATGGATTTGAGCTGCATACTACGCGCCTAAAGTGCATAACAAGGGATTCTCGAACCTCTCACAGCCTGATCTTCATCCATAGCAACAGGAACCTCAACCAACACCAACCAAAAGCTAGGCCGGGCCCAAGGGTCAGGTCATATGTCCTTCTTCTCTTCTTCACTTCAGGTATAAAAAGAGGCCCCGAGGAAGAAGTTGTGTGACCCTGCCAGCGCAGTCTTGCATCTAACTCGTCGGAGCAAGAAAGGGCCTCGATTGGATCAGTTGCTCACTTGCATCGGCATAAACATCTTCACCAACAGGAGGAACTGAACTTCTGCAAGCCTGACACCATCTGAACCTGCCTTATCACGGCCTGAACAACTTCACTCATTCATACACCATGGACATCACAAAGATGAGCAAGATGGGCTGGCCTCCTTTTCTCCAAGCCATGAACAGCACCGCTCAACCACTAAACTCTTCTTCATCGCTCCCTGGAATAATGGACACTTTTCTTGTATCCGCAGGCCAAGCATCGCCTCTACTCCAGCTCTTCCTATTCGTCTACCGCTTCGTGGGCGCCCAGTTGGGTCTTGACCCATCTCTCCTTCTCACCCTGCTCGGTTGTCTCTGGGGCTTGTCTAAACTCTTCGATCAAGTGTATGCGACGACCGATAACTTCCTTCACACCTACTTCAGGTGTACCATATACGTTAGCGAGAATGACCAGATCTATTCTACGCTCATGCAGTTCCTGTCGGAGCAGCAAGACATTGCGACTAATCGTCATCTTACAGCCCAGACTGTTTTTAAGAGTGCTTGGGACGAGGAAGAAGATCAAGCAGATGTGTTAGCCACGAATACTGTCGAAGACGGTGAAGATTCGCCTAAGTATCTCAACTTTGCCAGCGACGCAGCTAGATGTGTAAGTTTTTGTACTCGTGCCTTTTGCAGTCACTGACACCCCCTAGAACCCACGATATGTCCCAGCCATGGGCACGACAGGGTTTTGGCACGACAGGACGTACTTTCGGGTCAACCGTAAGAGAGAGTCTCTGCAAAGTACCAACGGTTGGGGAGGGACCAAGGATGTTGAGGAGCTCAAAATATCTTGCTTCGGCAGGTCTATTGGTAAGCCGATGGCACTGATCTTGAATCAGCACTTATCTAACGATTCGTAGACCCTATCAAGCAGCTTCTCGCAGATGCCAAAACAGCCTATTTCCTCGATACTCGCCACAAGACCACTATCTACCGCCCCAGAATAAAAGAAAGTCGCCGTGATGCTTGGAGCATGTGGCAGCAAGTTGCCCGGAGACCTATCAGACCAATGAGAACTGTGATTCTCGAGCATGAAGAGAAGCACGACGTATTGCGAGACATCAACGAGTATTTGCACCCCGGAACTCCTAAGTGGTATGCTTCTCGAGGTATTCCCCTGCGTCGTGGTTATCTCTTTCATGGACCGCCTGGCACTGGCAAGACAAGTTTTTCGTTTGCATTGGCTGGAGTTTTCGGTATCGATATCTATGTCATCAGTCTTCAAGATCCTACCGTCAGCGAAGAGGATCTGGCTGTTTTGTTCACCAGACTTCCTCGCCGATGTGTTGTCCTTTTGGAAGACATCGACACTGCTGGTCTTCGTCGTCCCAACGATGAAGAAGACGAAGAGGAGAATGAAGACGGTGCCGGAGAAAAGGCCGGCGAGGCCAAAGGCAAAAAGACTGAAAAAGCGGAGAAGAAAGAAAAGAAGAAATCCAAAAAGGCCAAAGACTCTTCCGATAGCGATACCGACAGCTCTGAAGAGGACAGAAAGAGACGCAGAAAGCGAAGACGAAACAGAAGAGACAGAGAGAATACCAGCAACAGGGGTACTAATAACATCTTGACTGTGGAAAGTATTTCACTTTCTGGACTTCTCAACGCCATCGACGGTGTTGCTTCGCATGAAGGTCGCATCCTCATCATGACAACCAACAAGCCCGAGTCCCTCGACGAGGCTCTCATTCGACCGGGACGAGTCGATGTGCAAGTTGGGTTCAAGAACGCAACCAGCGCACAGGCATCGGAGCTCTTTTACCGAATGTACGAGATGTCGCGTAACAAGCCAGTCCCTATGTCCAAGACCAAACCTACCGCACCCAAGCCACAGAATGGCAGTATTCACAGTCTCGTGGATAACAAAGGCAAAGAGACCACTCTGTCGATCGATGAACTCAAGACGATCTCCCAGGAGTTTGGACAACTTATCCCAGAGGGTATGTTCTCGCCTGCGGAGATTCAGGGGTTCTTGCTCAAGCGCAAGAAGAGTCCTCGAAAGGCGCTTGAGGATGCTTCTGGTTGGATTGAGGCTACTGTTAAGCAGAAAGAGCTCAAATCCAAGGTTGTTACTGTCCAGTAGTCTAAGGACTTCAACAGATGCATTGCCAAGGGGGTGATTTTTGGGGTTGCATGAGGATGATAATTGCTGGACTTTGCTTCTTGCTATAATCTGATGGCGGATCACGTAGTCTTAGAGCATAATTAGTAATTCATGAGTCCATGCCTCACTTTCTTTAATTAAAGTTCTTGCTTTTGTAGATGTTGATGAATGTTTCAGTACAATTGTGATAATGGACTTATCAAGGTGAACTCTCGGTGTAGCTCGGTCAGCACCTCAGGTCTCCACATATGTCACCTCCCTCTACCTCACCCTCCAGACAAGCCCACGTTTACACGTGCGACAACGAACCTCGAAGCACGACAACCACGCTAGATTTCTCCCGCCTACGAGCTTATACGAATCCTGCCAAAGTAATTCTGAAGCTGCGAAATGCTCCAGCGACAGTCTCACAGCCCATCATGAGCAACCTCCAACCCCCCAACACCGTGGCGCCAACGCCTACACCAAGCGGCAACAAAGACCCTGGCCTGCGATACCCCAGCAATGGAAAGAATATCTACAGTCGCCCATTGAATAGGACCAAGACGGCTGAGCTGAGCCAGGCGAGCTTTGCGTATCTGTTTGGCGAGATGGTGACGTATGCGCAGAGAAGGGTCAAGGGCATTCAGGAGCTTGAACAGCGGTACGTTCAATCCTCCCTGTTTTCAGGCGCAGAAGCTGATTATGCGCAGACTTAATCTTCAAGGCCACTCTATCGGTCTCAAGCTCCTCGATCTTCTCCTCTTTCGCGAACCAGCGCGTACACAGACTCGACCACTAAGCATAATTGCCCTCCTCCACTTCATAAAGCAAAATATCTGGCAGCACCTCTTTGGTCGTCAAGCAGACCGACTCGAGAAATCCGCCAACCCCGAAACACCAGATGAATATATGATCATCGACAACGAGCCCCTTGTCAACCAATACATCAGCGTACCCAAAGAAATGAGTCAGCTTAACTGCGCTGCGTACGTAGCCGGTATTGTTGAAGGTGTCTGCGATGGAGCTGATTTCCCGGCAAGAGTTACGGCGCATACGGTTGCGGAGGGTGATATGTGGCCTGGCAAGACGGTCTTTCTTGTCAAGTTTAGACCGGAGGTCTTGGAGAGGGAGGGATTCTTGGGGAAGAATTAAGTGGTGAGGATGGAGTTTTGGAGTTTTTATGATGGGCTGGGTTTGATAGAGACGAATTGTGTCTTTGGCGATGTGATATCATGCCTGATTTAATCTTGAACCATTCTGCCATGCTGCTTCTCTATATTCATGCTACGCCCAACGCCTTGCTCAAAACAACAACAATGTGCACACGGCCTCATCGTGGCAGAGCACTTCCAGAGCCCTTGGGCTTTCCACCAGTTCCAATACTAGGACCCTTGTTCATGAGCTCCGAAAGCCCCAAGTCCTTCCAAGCAGGCTCCTTTGACTTTTGCGTAGCGCGCTGAATTCCAAAAGCAGCATGTTGATCAGGCACGACATCGTCTTCGTCTTCCGGGTTGATGGGCTGGTGAACAGGTGGAACGTAGATCTCGTCATCGGGGAGCTTGTCCTTGCAGAAGTCCTCGAAGAGGTCTGCGTCGCGGGAGCGGTGCATGTGGACGAACGTGAACGATGAGTCTTTGTTCTGAAACTGTTAGCTGGGCAAGAAGGGTTTGGAGTAGGGTAAAGTTACCATTTTGAAGGATGTCAAGGTATCTTGAATGGTTTGTTTGTTGATGTTGAGGATCCGTTGGTTTCCACAGCGGGACGGATGGCGGGGTGTGGGGCCGTATTGAGAGCTCTGGCAGTTGGATATTCAGCACGGCAGTTGATCAATCTTCAGGGCTTGATGAGGTTTCAGAGATTTGAATTTCGATTATATTAGATAGGACAAGCTGAAATAATACTATGTTGTGAGTTATTTTGTGCTTCCCGTCCCATTGGCTTCCGAACGAGGTTCTCCTGTCCTCTTAGCTGCCTGCAGGCGGTTTCGGCGGCCTTTGTACTAAGTCACTAAGGTGTTACAGCCCACCGTGGGTGACTGGCCGGAATATCTTTGCTTCTGCATCATCTTCAAAACGTGTCAGCTTGACCTTCACAGTCCGCTCTCTAAGTTTCATCTTGCAATCTTCACTAGCTGTTAGACTCATTCATTCATCTACTGTCTCCGAAGGCCACTATTTCAAACCGCTCACCATGGCGACTTCAGGCGAGCCACAGCCTGCAACCGTGCCACAACCTTTCATAACACCAAGACTACCCCTCGACATCCTCTATCACATCGGATCTCTTCTAGCTTCCGAGTCCATCACTGAGCATGAACACCAAATAGACAGCAACAGTTCCTGCGACTGCTGCATGGACAAGTCGTCAGCCTCTCTCTACAAACTGACCTATACATCCAAAGCCACCAGGGATGTCTTGGAACCCTTGCTCTATCGGAATCTCATCTTGACAACCCCCCAGGATGTCACAAACATATTCATCAATCTCATTCAAAGACCTGAACTTCGTCAACATGTTCAGTACATTCTTTGCTATGCTCCTTTGGCGGGACCACGGGTGAGGAAACTTGAAATGCCCGAATGCAAGAGGATTTGGTCAAAGCGATGTCCTTCTGACAAACCTGCTCTGATGCGTCTTCTCGATGGCGCTGGTCTTCACAAACTCGCTTGGTCGGCTTGTATGTTGGAGCGAACCAAGCAACGATTCATGTTTTCCCCTGATTTCAAGCATGATGGCATTCTGGAACTGCTGTTTGCGTCTATTCTCTTCTTGTCGCCAAACGTGACCAGCTTTACCTGGCGAGATTGCAACAACAACCCAAAGGCCTTCATACTGGATCACATTATGTGCAAGGCGGTACACGATGGCCTTCCTCTCATGCCCAAGCTGCAGAAACTCAGCACCGAAAAGGCAGAGTTTGAGGAGAGCAAGCAAGCACAATTCTTCACCCCGCACATCAACCTGTGGGAGAACCTGTACAGCCTACAACTCAACGACATCGACTTGGACATGGAATTTGTTTTGATGCTCTTTAATGGAAGCTTCAAAGAGAACCGACCTGTGAGAGAACTTTGCGTTCGTTGTGTAGCTGGTTCAGAGCGACCAGAGAGCTTGACTTCGTTCCCACCAGGTTTCGAACTGGCATCGACAATGCTTCTAGGGGACAAGAATCTCGATAATTACAAGGACCAGTTCAAAGCCTTCCCTAACCTCAACCTCCTCGACGTAACTTTTGTCTATCACAGACGACGTATGGAAGAAGGTTCACTCACTTTGAAGGCTTTCCTACATGCCGTTGGGTCACCCGAGCGCTTATGCCTGACGGGCCATCCTCTACCGACTTCGGCTTTAGACACTGGCGTCACACACTCGAGACTCAAATACCTAAAGGTCCGGGAACTTCAGCCAAATGCCCCTGCAAAGACGACATCCAAGGACAACCTCATCGCGGGGCTCAACCAATTCTGGAACAAAAAGTCCATAATCGTACCGAACCTTGAGGAGATTGATTGGGATCACTACACATTCAAGAGAGAAGACATGGAAGGTGAAGATAAAGCTGTCTGGGAACTTGTTGGAGAGGAGGAGTGGGAAGATGATTCGGGATCTGATGAAGATGAAGATGATGATGATGATGCGTTTTGGTACTCAATGGAAAGAGGTGATATAGATCCATTTATAGAGGGTGCAATTGGTGTGGAAGATATGTGGGATGCCTGGGGACCTTAGAGTGGGATCAGGTACTACTGAAGATTTTGGAATCTACATCTACGCGCCCATGCAAAGAGGAACGGTTAAAGAACTAGATAGATTATCTTTGATCATCTAGGAGACACAATTCCCCGAACACTCCAGCCATCCGTCACGATCTTGGCAAACCCCCAGTCTCAAATGCCTTTCGTAGCGACCTTGTGGTACATGGCTGAGCTAGTCTCGTATATCCGAGATCTTTAGACAGTTTCAAATAGCATTGTTTCGAGACCATAGACCTGGCAACATGATGTTAGGAAACCCCAATCCGAATTTCCGTCGAATTGCAGCGTCAGTAGATCACCCAAAGGCACTTAAAGGCGCTGTAAAGGGTACAAACCGACGTTTCGCTGCCTAAAAGACGGCTTGTCTTCCAGTCTTCAACCGTCATGCAATAGTCTCGTATCCTTGAGTCCTCAGTTCGCATCATCCTCATTCTCATCCTCAGGAACTGGAGTTTCAGTCAGAGTGCCTGCGACCCAAGCATTTCCGACCCCAGCTGTCGACAGATCGATGGCCATTTGAACAATCTCAGGGTGCTGAGCCTCCATGGTTTGGAAAAACTGCTGCAGTAGTTCAGGTGTGGCCATATCACGCATGGCATTCGCCAGCACTTCCCGTGGCATGTTGTTCAACTCCTGGAACAAATGCGCTTCAGTCTCAAGAATCCAGGAGTCAAAGTTGAAGTATCCCGTTTCACCACGGTTCTTGAGGTAGACCTTCTCCTGGCTGGACATGAGCAACCGGTCAGTAGCCATATTGGAATCCCATTTAGCTAGGGGCTGCCAGGAATCGTGGATTGGGTGATTTGCTTCGAGGGTGAACCCGAATTCATTGTGGTGTTCGATTCTGATGTGGGTAAACTCGGCCTTTTCGAACATATCGATGTCCCAGAAGACGTACCCCCATGGAAGTGACTGGTAAGGGGTAACTTCTTCATCGGATTCGTTCAGAAAGATTGCATAGCGACTTAGGACGTGCCAAGCACACTCTGGTCCGGGATCGGGATCTTTGATGAAGGGAGTTCGCATCATGAAGTCCGGAGTGTCCATCCGTGCCCATTTGCCGGGAGTCCCCTCGTAATCGTGGACAATGCAGGTGAGCTGCTCGTCGTTACCGGGGAAAGGGGGTCTGGTTGGGAGATTGGGGTTCCAATCAATGGGTGGATTAATCCTTCGCATGACTTTTGCTCTCAGAGGTCGCGACCCGGCAGTGAGGAAGTCTTTCAGAAAGGGGAGGCCTTGAGAAATAAGACTCATTGATCCAGGGCACAGGGCATGAGTGATGTAGTATGGCAGCTGGGTACCCAGTTCGATATCGCGTTCGAGAAAGGTGTTGAAAGCTAGAAACTGTTAGCATTATGCATAGTCATTATTCATGAGAGGACTTACATGGCGCGATCTCGGTAACCAGCATACCACAGATGCTAGTCAGCTGCTCAATCTCCACAGCAGAGTATTGGCTGTGAAAAGCCTTGAGAATACGGTGTTCCTCCAGATCTTTCAGGCAATGAACCCAGTGAGCCTCCTTATGCTCCTCTTCCGTCGGGGCTCTGTTCTTCCCATGATTATCATGTAGCTGCGAGGCAATCATGAGCTCCGTGATCTTCAAACACGCGTCCAAGCGATACAGCGCACGCTGAAACCGCACCCGAACATTAGTGTTGATAGAATATGCATTTTTGTACTTGACTACTGGATGATTTCGAATAAGAGACGAGGGAAGGCGTTCTGCGAAGTATTCGACAGCCTTATGAAGACGCCACATCTCCTTGACCCGATCGAACGTGAGGAACTGGCTGTAGATACGTTGCTGTTCGCTCGAATAGACGCGATTTATAGCCTTGATGCCAGCTTTGACACCCTTCCATTCTGCAATTTTCATGTTGAATGTCACGATGGCTTCCCGGTAAACGGGTTCGTCCATGGAGTTGAAGAGGATGCATGATGCAATGTAGGCTTGACGTTGCTTGAAAGCGTTGTAAAGTGTCGGACCGGAGATCATGGCAGCACGGATAGAGGCTCTGTCGGGGATGAAGGAGAGGGCATAGGAGAGAACTTCGGGGGGGGTTTTCTCAATGGGGGACATCTTGTTGTCGCTCGTATCTGAGGCCATGTCGATGTCGTTGGAGGACTCCATTGAGGAGCCCGGCTTCGAAGGATCCGACATCGTGAGAGATCAGCGCGAAGATGAAGAAGGTTTCAAGAGTTAGGATTAACAGGAGACAAAGGATAAGGAGGAGTTAGCGGAGTTGTTTGTACTGTCGGGTGTTTGTCCGTGAATCATTCCGCGGGTAACTTAGCAGTTGCCACCACTTTTTGCAGCTGCCTTGACAAGCGGCTCGCCTTGGGCAAACGTCGTCTACTTTAAGCAACGAACAATCTTACAAGGCTTTATTCATAGAATCGTAGAGATGCTATTGGGCTGTAGAAACTTAACGTTTGACGTCAAGTTGTATCTTTGTCGTTTTGTGTAACCTTCCTGCTAACGACCCGATCCGTTTGGTTGCGAAACCACAAATAGAAGTTAGGCTGCTGGCTAATCGAGTTAAAAGAATTTCCACTGAAGCTGCGGAATTGGTACCTGGAAAATGCTCTATTATCTGCTTCGATACCTACTGGTCCTGATGTTGTTCCCAAAGCCCAGAAATGAATAAGAAGGCGTCCTCACTTGATCTTCAAGTCAGGTGTGTGCCCCAGTGCTTCCATCCTTTAGTACTGAGGTTCCAAGTTCTCCTCATCTCAATCGGATGCTTCTAGCCATGTGTGTAACTGAAATGTCCAATCAACCTACGAACAACCAAGACGGTCCCGAAACAACTTCTTTCGTGGCCAAACACCCATGCATCCGTTATCTCAAAAGTTATCACCGTACTTCCAAGCCATTTCTGTAACATATGCATACCAGGTGTGATTTTGTGGAGTGAAATAGGTGCGTTGCATTCCCAAATCACATAATGATCCGAATCCCCAGTTCGCGATATCTCGAAACTCATCCGTTTGAATAGGGCCGCTTACAGGGTCGAAATTCTCTTGGGTGGCCACGGTTACTTTGCAGGATCTGAACCAAGACCACATGGATTGATTCTTCTGGATCTTAACGAGCCTAGGACTATGAATCGCTATATTAAGGGCGTGTTCACAATCTGATCGGGCGGCTGTGGTGTTCGTTCCGCATCCCCAGTAGTATGTGCTCGAATTGTAGGATGGGCTCCAACCTGGCATGTTGTGACGCAGAAAATTGGCGCCTGCGAGAGATAGAACAGACATGAGTGGTAATAGGAACCGCATTGTGGCAGATGGAACGTAGTTTGTGTTTCTTGAGATCGAATGTAAAGTGGCGGTTTTGTGAGAGGAGAAACTGCTTGCTGAGATGGGAGATTTGACCTTGTCACAGGGAAGAATGTCTCCTTTCTATACCCCATAATTCCATTTGATCCACTTCATATCTCCCATTCATATCTTTGATCACTGTATAATTGCCTATGGATAGTTGCTTAGCCAGTCGTGTGAATCGCAGTATGAGAAGATGGATGCACATCAATGCTCTGACTCACTAGTGACTGAAGCTTAAAATGAATGATGCTGCTCCCTTAGTGATTTGTACGTGCTATTGAACATTCTGTAACACTGGATTCGTTTTATGCTTTGTGAATGGCAGCTAGGTGCGATTTGACTTGGCCTTAGTACTCTTTCAATGCAACAGTAACGAGGAAGCGATGGTTTGTACTTGTAAAGGGCTTGAAGCGGTTTTGTTGTTGATGAGCCGCCCGAAGCATGAAGGCCACCTAGAAAACGATACAAGTCACATGGATATTCTAATCATCGTCCTCGAAACTAGGTAGCCTAAGAACTTATGGACAAGGTCAAACTCATATTCCTATCAACCAGCCCCTGGACTCTCAAGCTCTTGAGAGAATAGGTTACTTTATTAGATGGCCAAACCAGTACCAGCCGAAATGACACTATCGGTTCCTCTAAAATTCATCATGAGGCTCCCAGCCCTTCTCCGTTACAAATGCTATCCAAGTATTGTTGTCTGGTTTGACCGTTGCTCGGGCCCATTTATCAGGGCATTTATACACCATACCCCGATGAACAACATCCACAAATTCATCTTGTTGGATCTCGAGGGCAAAGTGACCGAGGGGCCCGGGTTGTATATAAAGCTGGCAAGAACCCCAATACTTGGTTAGACCATTGACTTTTCCGATACCGAACCAGCCCGTTTTGGAAACAGTCTTAAACCAGTCAAGTAGCTCGTTACAGTCTGAGATACTGAAAGGAGCCGTCTATACTATGTAAGTAGAAGGAAAATACTCCGAGATTGTTAAAAAGTAACCTACCTTACCACATCCCCAGAGATATTCGCCATCTTTATCTGGGGGGCTGCGAGACACAGGGCCCGCCGTCGTTAGCGAGAGGAGGGAGACGAAAGCTAGGAGGAGGCGCATGTTTTTAACCGGGTAGGTCTATTTTATGGTACTTTGAAGTGATAATCGTGGGGGGCGCTGTATAGTTAGAAGGGCCTTGGAGACATGAGAGAACTGACAAGTTCAAAGGGCGTGCTTCTTATAGGCAATCCATCGCCCCCATACAGCCATCAAACGCTGCTATTGAAAGCAACATCACTGTTTATGGCTTGGCGAATAGCTGTTGTAACTGCTTTGAATCGTAACCAGACATTCGAGCACAAACCTGCTCTGAATACTGAGTTCTGGAACTGATGGTGATCAGAGTTGCCATCGGGAAACCAGCGCCCTAACCTTTGTTTTTCCATAAAATATTAAAAGCTCGTAGAACTTGACCACCGGAGAGCTTTGTGACAGCCTAACGGAAGGTGGACTGGTAGGTAAGCCACGAGAGAAACACCACGTATGAAGTAAACTTGTGTTTAAATGCCAATCGCGAACCATATTCGACAAGTGAGTAATTAATCAGAGTCGGGTCAGCTGCTGTTGCGCTCATTTAGTGCAACATCGTGAGTCTATAAGACGAATTGTTTGATTGAGATAAAATTAGCTGACTTGAGGTCATACCACTGCACATTTTGTTACATGTAGTTCATCGAACCTGTGATAATCCTAGATCAATGGGCATACCCTGTATGTAGACGTCGTGCAGCACAGTCGTTGACCGTTACGGATCAAAGAAACGCCGACCCACCACCGACGATCGCCCCTCCCGCGACTGGGGTGACAGCTCGGATGTCATAGCGGGGCACCACCTCGAGAGCTCCGACCTTCTTCCGTCTGCCTAGAGGAAGCTCAAACTCTCAATCTTTGTACCAACCAATCCGAATAGCATTCGTGTTTCGTCGAGTTCATTATATTTGACTTTTATCTTACTGAGATCACATCTCCTACTTCTGCATTATCCAATTTCCCCAATACCCCTCCATCCGTTACCCCGCGCTTATGATCTGAAACCACCAAGCTCACACCATCGTGAAGCTCGCTCAGTATGGCTTCTGGTCAAATCAATGCCACGCCGCAGGCGGTGATGGGCCACGTCACAAAGCTCAGTGATAATGATCCCGACTTCCGCTTCATGGCCCTCAACGATTTACTCCAACTTCTGAATATCGCCAAACCGGACTTTCTGCACCACGACTATAATATCGCCGCTCGTACTGTTGATAGTCTCATCAAGGTGTTGGACGATCAAAATGGTGAGGTGCAGAACCTTGCAGTGAAGTGGTATGTTAAGCGGACAATTCAATCTATAAAGTGCTAACGACAATCAGCCTGGGCCCATTTGTGGGCAAGATTCCGACACCCGTTATCGCTCCCTTGATCGAGAAGCTCTCGTCCCTGAAGCTCAAGAACTCCGTGGACAATGCTGTCCCTTCACTTGCACTGCGAAATGTCATCATCGCTCTCCCTCGACCAGTCCCAGGCATCCCACCAGCATCCGATGTGCAGGAAGCATACAGCGCCATCAGCCGCGTGTTGATCCCCCGACTTATTGGGCCCGGCCCCAAAACCCAGGTCCCAAAGAACCCCAGGGTCCCTCTTCCTCCTGTCCCCGAAGGACTCCTACAAAATGAAGGCGACCTCAACGCAGAAGCTGTCGACGTATTGATTGAGGTTGTCCGATGCTTTGGACCTATGCTTGTCCAAGTTGAAGTAGAGGCTATGCAAGAGGTTGTTATTCAGCTACTTGAAAGCGAGAAAGGCACATCAGTTGTCAAGAAGAGGGCTGTTGTGGCTATATCTATGCTCGCTGTCTACTTGTCTGACGAGCACTTGGAAGAAGTAGTCAGGCGAATCACCCTTGGTCTAACGAAGCAAATCAGCCCTGTCACCAGAAGATTATACATCTCGATCCTCGGTAGTATGGCCCGGTCGATTCCTGCACGATTTGGACCTCATCTTGCCGGTACTGCACCCTTGATTATCAAGGCACTTAGCGAGGAAGAACTTCAAGAACATCTCGATGCTCTTAGCGACGGAGATGATCTTGGGCAAGATTTCAACGAAGTTCGAGAAGCTGCTTTGGTAGCCCTAGATGCCTTCTTGGCCTCGTGCCCTCAAGAGATGCGCCCGTTCACAGATGAAACCATAGAAGCCTGCCTGCGATATCTCAAATATGATCCCAACTACAATGTGGATGACGAGGACGAGGATATGGAGGATGAAGAGGAAGACGAAGAAATGGACGAGGACGACGAATTTGATGCCGATGATGGCTTTGAGGACGACGATGACGACGCCAGCTGGAAGGTTCGACGGTGCGCTGCAAAGACCATCTACACAGTTATCTCAACACGCGGTAGTGGTGACCTGCTTGAGAACGGTGTTCTCTACAACCAGACGGCACCTCATCTTATCAAACGTATTTCTGAGCGAGAGGAGAATGTTCGCCTTGAGATCATTTCGGCACTTTCGCTCTTAGTTCGCAAGACTGGTGAAGGACTCCCCACAACAGACCTCTCCCTAGACGATCTTGAGCCAGACTCCGAGACCCGCATCCCCATCAGCCGGAAACGAAGACGTCAAAGTAGTGGTGGAGGCGCTTCTGCGTCCCAATTCATGTCAGGATCTGGATTGGTTTCACCCGTTTTGGAGAAAATTCCTCCTAGTGGCCCACGAGCTGACTTGGCTCGCCTTACACCGTCTATCGTTAAGGCAATCACTAAGCAACTTAAGGGCAAGACTATTCCTACCAAGCAGGCAGTCATCAAGCTTCTCAATGACATAGTTTCAGTTCAACACGGTGGATTGGCTGAGTACTTTGACCAAGTCATTGGACCTATAATAGAGGCTATCCAGCCCACTGGTGCTGTATCCGCCTCGACTCATGTGGCGTCCCATTCCGGCTCCTCTTCGGCGACCCCAAGCACGTTGAGAATCACTGCTCTTAGCGTGATAAGTGACATTGCAAAGACTCATTCATCAACTATTTTACAGCCGTATCTTACGAAGATTGTCGATGGTGTCGCATCTGCTGCCAATAACCGTTTTTATAAGATCTCGAGTGAGGCTATTCGCACCGTTGAGGAGTTGGTCAAGACAATTACCCCACCACGGTCACGCAATGCTGCCTCCAAGTACAAGGCTGAGCTAGAAAAGCTTTATACGGTCATTATTGACAGATCTTCCGCTCAGGATGCCGATGCCGAGGTTCGCCAACGCGCCATTCATGCATTGGGAGTCCTTATCTCGCGAACTTCAACCTCCGAGGGATCTTCCCTTCTCTCTGAGGATAAGGTAAAGACTGCTCTGGAAGTCCTCCAAGAGAGGCTGAAGAATGAGACTACTCGCCTTGCTGCCGTCCGCGCTGTGGAGAACGTAGCCCGTTATGCCCGGACCCCCGAGCAACTGGACAAGGCATGGGTTCAAGATGTTACTTTAGAGCTGTCCGCACAGCTACGAAAAGCAAATCGGTCGCTCCGTGGCTCTAGCATCATTGCTCTTCGTAACCTTGTCTTGTCGCCCGCTACGAAGGGTCAGCTCGAGCCCGACACTATTCAGGGAATTGTCACCGATTTGATGCCCATCATCGTTAACAGCGACGCGCATCTCCTTGGACCGACATTAATTATCCTTGCAAACTTGGTGCCTGAGCATCCAGAGCTGGTGGTCACTGATGAGATGATCGCTGCCATCTCGCAGCTGCTCAAGGAGCACCATGCAGGAATCGTTCTTGACCAACTTCTTGTGCTAGTCAGCAACATTGGAGAGAGCGGGGCCGGCCAGGGACTCATGCAGGGACTTCTTAAAAATGTCAGCGTTGCAGGCGACCCTCCCGTCGTCGGTAAAGTTATTGGAACTCTGCTCGTCACGGGTGGAGATTCAGTTGGTGTCAAGCTTGATAGCTTTGTCACGGAGCTCTATACCAGTGCTAAAACGAATGATGAAGCCCGAGTCAGTCTTGCCTTGGCTGTTTTAGGTGAAGCTGGAAAGAGGCTTGGAACAAGTTCAACCCTGAAGCCAGACCTTTTCTTGGATCAGTTCCACAAGGAGCCAGACAAGGTTTCTCTCTCGGCAGCCGTTGCTCTTGGCCAGGCAGGTTCCGGCAATGTTCCAGAATTCCTTCCTGTCATCTTGAAGACCATGCAGAAAGGTGGAAACACTCAGTACCTCCTTATTCAGTCCATCAAGGAAATCCTACAATCGATCTCTGCGCAGTCTACTGACCTGCGCAACTACGCCCCAGCTATTTGGGACGAGCTTCTCAAGGCTTCTGATAATGCTGACAACAAGGTCGTTTCTGCTGAATGTGTTGGACGACTTGTCACACTCGACCCTGCCGTTTTCATTTCACGCCTTCAGGTATGCATGCCCAAGCCCTTCCGTTCTGAATGTTCTAACTCTTCATAGGCTCTCCTGAAGGACCAGTCTCTGGGTATTCGAGGCATGGCTGTTCAAGCTGTTCGCTATACCCTCCCTGAAAGTGACGAGATTTTGGATGTGATGCTACGGGACGTCCTAATTCAGATGCTTCTGACGATGCTCCAAGATTCCGACATGGATATTCGCCGACTGGCAATGACTACACTCACTACAGCTGCTCGATCGAAGCCCGACCTAATCCACCCGCACCTGGGAGAACTGATGCCATTTGTTCTGCAAGAATCAGTTATCAAGAAGGAACTCATAAAGGAAGTCATGATGGGACCTTTCAAGCACACCGTGGACGATGGCCTTGAGGTCCGAAAGGTGCGTTTACGGTGAACTCGTTGTGAACAAGAACTGACTTGTAGCAGAGCGCGTATGAGACACTGTACGCCTTGATGGAGACTGCATTCAGTCGCATCAATAACATAGACTTCTACGATCGTGTCGTCGCTGGTCTCAAGGATGATAATGATATTAGGCAACTCTGCAATCTCATGGTGACCAAGCTGATCGCGATCGACCCCGATGAGACAACTCGACGTTTGAACTCGATCGCTGAGGCTTACAGAACTGTCCTCTCGGTGAAACTGAAGGATAATGCCGTGAAGCAGGACGTGGAGAAACAAGAGGAAGCCAACAAGAGCATCCTCAGAGTGACCTTGCTGCTAGGTGAGAAGATGAAGGCCATGACTGGTAACGCTGGAGCAGCTACTAGTAATGCTGGTGCCGCCAGCACCTGGACAGGATACTGGGATTGGGTCAACAAGGAGTTTGAGAAGCAGTTGAAAGCACTTAGGGAGGAGAACAACCAATTGCAGACCCGGATGGTCTAGTATTTACACGGCAATGGCAATGGTGATGACAATACTGGAAGACGCAGTGAAGACAACTCATCCATTGGCACAGCGATGGATGCCATGACGATTGATGACAATGGAAATGGCGATGAAAATACTGGAAGACGCAGTGAAGACAACTATACACCCAGTGACCTACCGGTGGATGCGGGGATTGATTACGGGTGGATGTAGTTCTTTAGGAAGAAAACCGACAATATTAGTTGCACTACCACATGAAACATGAGCTTTATTAGTCAAAAGCGTTGGGAATAACTTACTTGCTCGTTTCTTGGTTTGATTACTTGGAACCTCTTCACTGTTGCCTGTCCTTGGCAAGCAACTAAATCACGGACTTGGGGGCCAAAAATAAGTATGTATGTACCCACGAAGCCATCCTCGCTTCTTGATAGGATTTCTGAAAGTGAGCCAAAGACCTCCCAAGATGATTCTAAAGCTATCTTTAGATTAATAGGTTGTTCTGCCGCTTAGGATTGAGCTCATATTCCTTAACTCCTCTCGCCTGTATATCCCTGTTTATAAACACCTGCTTGTCCTGTAGCTGTGCTGCTCTCAACATTATTCGGCGCCGGATGATGCCTAAATGGGTAAGTGGGATAAAGAGCATGATCGCCAGGCCAAGGAATGATGAGGACTGCATAGGGGCCAGGATGTTATGCGGGGGATCCTGTACCATGCGGGAGGACAACGCGCCGTCTTATTTATATAAGACGCATTCATTTCATTCATAAACAGCCGATTGAGTCCTGTATTCATCGCTTCAGTCTTTGGGAGACTTACAAGATGAAGATCCAAGTGCAACCTCTGCCTCTTTTGCTTTTACTCACTGGCGATGCACTCGCTGCAAAGAACTACCATTGTCCTCCAATTGGTCCAGTCCTCCCTGCGCCTACAAACCCAAGCTCACATCAAAATGTGAAAAATGCCATTGAAGCTATCACAGAAACTATAAAGGCCTATTCAAGCCTTCTGCATAGCTCGGCTGTATCAGTTGGCGTCACGTCAATCTACGAAGACAAACCCTTGCTGGATTTTCATCACACACCAGAGAACTTGGATCCTCGAGGCGTAAGCAAGATCGATGCCGACTCGGTTTATCGCATTGGTAGTATCTCGAAGGCGTATACTACCCTCGCTGCGCTCAAACTCAAGGGAGTGGGCATGCATGATCCGGTGACGAAATATGTCCCTGAATTGAGGAAGTTGAACAAGCAGCAGAGTGAGAATAATGCGATCACGACTGTCGATTGGGATAAGGTATCGCTGAAGGCTCTTGCATCGCACATGGGAGGCATGCCTGCTGACTGTGAGTTTTGAGTTCAATGAGAAATCAGGTACTGATGCGTGGTAGTGGTGACGGATTTGACGAGCTTCAGGAATTGGACTGACCTGGGTCTCCCTGCGGCGCATGATGTCTTAGGATGTGCTGGCCTGGTTGGCATACCTCCCTGCGACGTTCAAGGTGAGTTAAAAACCAACACTAAAAACCGAAGCTGACCGGCATAGATTTCTGGGACAACTTTGGCAAGCGGCCTCCGACTTTTGCACCTTGGGGCAACCCCGTGTACTCAAACATCGCCTTCTTCGTTATGAGCTTGGTCATAGAGAGAGTCTCGGGACAGTCATATGAAGAGTTTGTGCAAAAGAATGTGCTTGATGTTGCGGGGATGAAGAGTACGACTTATGCGAAGCCTGATGACTCTGTGGGGGCTATTGGACCTGACGACATTTTCTGGAATACTTCTATCGGTATCCTTAGCCCGTGCGTCTCCTTCATTCTGGGAGTAGTGGTCTTTAGCTAACTTGCACAGGGCTGGTTCGTTCTACTCATCGACAAAGGACCTCCTCGCTTTCGGATCTTCCATCCTCAAGCACGAGTTCTTAGACCTGGCAGAAACAAATAAGTGGCTCAAACCTGTGACTTTTACCAGTGGCATGGGGCAATTTATCGGCGCGCCCTGGGAGATTGTGCGATCTAATAAGCTGACCTCTGACGAACGGGTGGTCAATGTCTACACCAAAGGAGGCGATATAGGAACCTATCATTCCATTTTTGCAATGATTCCAGACTATGGTATAGTTATAAGTGTATTAGTGGGAGGACCCGAGATTGCGGGAGGTCTTCCTCTGGTTTTCTTCTCACTGATCACAAAGGCTCTTGTGCCCGCTCTCGAAGCAGCAGGTAAAGACCAGGCGAAGAAGACATTTGCAGGGACCTACATCAATGAAGATACAAATTCGACTCTCGTTCTCGACGTCGATGACGATGGCCCAGGTCTGAGTATCACAAAGTGGATAGTCCGCGGAACAGACGTCTCGACACACTGGCTTCACTATCTCTCCGTGCTCAACCCCAACGTACCTAAAATCTCACTATCTGGGCGATTATATCCTACAGATCTTACAGCGGGGAACAGGACAGAGTGGAGAGCAATGTTTAGAATTGGTACGGCGAATCAAATTGGGATGCAGGAGGGGTTGTTGTTCTGGGAGGATGCGAGTTGTATGAGTTGGGCGATGATAGATAGAGCAGCGTATGAGTTCTTGGGATTAGATGAGATGGTGTTTGAGAGTGAGGATGGAAGGGCGGAGGAGGTTGAGCTGGTGGGATTCAAGACTACCCTCAAGAAGGTTAAGTAGAAGTATGCTGAACATGTGTATTCTGTTTATATAAGATGTGCCAAAGTTCACCAAATCGCTTTCGTTGACGTCGATCGTTATGTTGAGTATAGTGGTCGTTAGATTTATACCATAGACTGTTTGTATAATCAAGAATGTTGAGTGTAGTGTCATGTCAAAGACGAGGTGTCGAAACGTGGATGAGAGGCATCGTGCAGGGGAAGGCCACAGCGTATTGGGCGTCGAATGTCAGACGTCGAGGGTGCAAGGTAGGGGATCGAAGAAGAACAGATTCTTCTGTAAGAAATTGTCATTAACTTAACAGAAAATGTAGATGAAAGTAAAACGTACCCTGGCTTCGACCAGAATTAGATGATGACCTTCTGCGGAAGCAGTGCCAGAAAACGAGAACGAAGGTGGGGACGTTGACTAACACGCCAACAATGGCGACTATGACTTCCACAGGCATGGCCATGCTGCGAGATTTGGCACTTGAAGTACTGTAATTTTGATTGGGAGGAAAATAGAGTACTTGAGCAGTTAAAGCGGACTTCTGTAACATGAAAATAAACGTGTCAAATGTGAAGCATGCGGAAGCCAGAGATGATATATATGCGTCTCAGCTGGTGGAGTTCCCCCCGTTCCTGAAAGTAAAAAAGGTGTAACAATTCTGGTCTAAGTGATCTGCAGGCCGGCGTCTTCTCGCAAGTGGCTGAGATTGTCAGTCCGCGGCGGTGGCGTATGGTATTGTGCTTTTGAGTAAGACATGGATGGAAACGCGGATTATGGCCAACCTATCATGGCTCTTCCATACTTATAAGTGGCTTTGGTTGTTTCTTTCGCACAAAGGCATCATGGATCCACGGCTCACGTTCGCCATGGTACATTACGAAATCACTGACCATGTTATAGAATCATATCCGGAAGTCTCTGGTAAGATACTTCAGCTACCTCATTCATAGAAGCCATCTCGTGAAGTTGACCCGTGCAGAATTTGCAACCGAAAACAAGAGGAAACCAACAAGGAAATCAACCTAAATTTTCATCCATATAAATACAGAGTTGCTTTGATAAATTTGAGCTGCATATTCTGGGGGCCCGAAGTGCAAAATGAGGCATTCTTGAGACTGTCTTGGTTATAGCCTGATCTCGATCTGTAGTTACCCCGAAAGACGACCCTGGATCACGTTGCTGCATGACAGATGTGATTGAGGAAACGAGAATTTTGGCTGCCAATCAGGGACCTGAGGAATCAGCCTCACTGGAGCGCTGCTGCATGACGACCATGCCCTCCAAATCAGGCTCTGACAGGGCATGGATCAAACACGAACTTTGGACAGAGGCCAGCTTGGACCAGGCCAGGTACTCAGGCACGTACTCGAAAGCCAGTAGTGAATACCTTACCCGGGTTGGCACTTAAAGGTCCGACCTTCCTACCCATTCCCCCAACTTCCAGCCCAATATCCTCACCACTTACCGCTTCTAAGAAGTCTTTGTTCCAAGAGGAATCTACTGAATCTATTCAACATGCCGCAAGCACCAAGAATTTCGCCCGCTCTGTGGGAAGCCCAAAGGCGTCGCATAACTGAGCTGTACGTCAATCAAGACAACACTCTCGACGATGTTATCCATATCATGGCCGAATCTGGTTTCCATGCTACCTAAGTCCGATTGGTACCAATTTAGAAATAATTTGCCTAATCATAAACTAGGAAAGCCCAATATATTCGCAAAGTGAATGCCAACTGGAAACTGCAAAAGAATTACACCAAAGAAAAATGGCAGCATGCGAGTGCTTTAGTTACCAAGCGCGAGGCCAAGGGAAAGATAACCGAACTCAGCATCGATGGTAAAGTCATCTCGGAGAAGAGGCGAAAGAAAGAATTGAGAAGATATAATGTTTCGCCAGTCGAAGAAGAGTGTGAGTGCAACATGCTTGGATATAGACACCTGCTAATCAATTGTGTTTATCAAGTCGTGAGTAATACTACCTCCGGCGTAGTTGCTTATACGCCGCCATCATCCAACTCTAAGATCGTTCTCATTGGCAATTTCCCCTGGTTGAACTTCCGAGAAAGCTTCAACAACCTACGTGAGCTCAACCTTGACCCAGTCTTATTATATCATCGGACTGACACACGCATAGTCTGTAGTCGATGCCCACTTTCCAGCCCCAACCGACAAGACGGGTCACTTGGTTCTTGCGAGGTGGAAACTCTGTTACCATGGGGCATCTATGCCAACGGGGAAACTCCTACAAGTCTGCCACCGCAAGGGCCACCCAAATCCATTTCCGATTTGATTTCAAAGAATCTTGACACGACGAGACAGAGACTGTTTGAACTAATTCAAGACGTGGATAATTCTCTAAAAGGCCTCCGACACTAAGAACCACCATGGTTGCAAATGTTCAACTCGCTTGTGTTTCTTTGCTCCAATAATTTGGTCAGAACCGACAAGACCACCTACGATATTCTTCAGTTTTCCATCTCTAGTGGCTTTCTCATCGAGATGAAGCATCTACTCACTATGAGGGGACCTACTCTAGAAATCTTTGCAGTCCACCTCCTGTTTGTGGCGCTCAGAGTTGGAGGAAGCAAAGGAATGGACTTTCTGCGTTTCTTACTCGAGTCTGGGGTCTGCGCCGACAGTCTCGATCCGAATGATTGCAGATGCTCTGCGCTCTACCGAGCCGTGAGACTGGAGAACCGGGCCGCCGTTCAGCTCCTGTTGATCTTTAGGGCCGACCCAGAAGCAAAGATCCAAAGCACGGAAGACGACATACTTGGGAGCCCTCTACATTGCGCCCTTCGGGAATAATCGCCAAAACGTTAATTGACTCTGGAGCAAATTTCAACTCCGGTTATGTGAAGCCCCTTCTTCAAGCTGTCAGGATACGGAGCCCAGACCTCACAAGGTACATACTGAGAATGGGAGCAGACCCAAGGCTGCTACCAGCAGGAGGCTTTTCAGTGATGTACTTTGCTATCTTTCATCACGATTTGATCCTCGTTGACATGTTGATTAAAGCGGGCGTCAACTTAAACTTACTGATTGAGGAACTTCAGAATACGGATCTTGAGTTTCTGGGAGATAGTTCCAAGTCCCTAGTGAGCCCAGTCATTACTCCCATCCAGTTGGCAGTATTTCTGGACGATGCCGAAATTGTCAATCGGCTGATTGAGGGCGGCGCAATGCTGGACAAATATATCGAGCCAGAAGTTCTCGAGAGCATGGGACAAACCCTGGAATCTTGGATGTTGTGGACACCGCTGCAGATATCGGCCGAGAAGTGCTTGGAAAAAATCACCAAATCTTACTAGATGCAGGTGCAGCCGTCGACGTTCGACATCCAACAACCCCAACGGCATTGCAACTGGCGTGCCGCTTACCGAGGAGAGGACAAAAGAAGACAGAATTGATCGAAGTCTTGTTGACTGGAGGAGCAGATGGGGAGCTGACGACAATGGAAGCTGCCGCTGAATCTGGGGATCATGATGTCTTCAAAATTCTGTTGAGGAAAGGTGGTGATCCTTCCCCCTCTGACTCGAAGAAGAGAGGGTCGACGGTTTTTCAAGCCGCACTAAGGCTTGGCTCCGCTGAGCTTGTGACTTACGTGTGATCGGAACTGGAGAGTCAGGGTCGCCCCGTCGACTTCCTCGATGGAACGAGTTATCTGGAGGAAGCCGTGGCTACAGGCAACATACGCCTTTTAGAAATGCTATTGGAAATATGGAATCACCACGCGCTGCATTGGCCGCGGGAATTTGTTTCATCAGCCCTTAAAGCCGCCATCCGGTGCGGTTTCAAGCACCTTATTCAGGTTCTCGACGCTGGCGTATTCACTGTCCAAGAAGAATAAGCCAGCTCCTTGATCTGCGAATCGATATGGAATGGCGATAAGAGAACGTTCGACTTGTTAATGCAACGTTCCGTCAATCCCAGCCTCGACTGCGCCCAGCCTGGATATCCAACACCTCTCTGGCTAGCAATGCATGATGGCCAGAATTACATGGCACAATGCTTGGTCAACAATGGCGCCAATCCCAACCAGCAGTCACTGGCCATATGTCGCAAAGGCTGTTGTTGTAATACCGGACTCGAAATGCCACTGAAGCAGGCAATATATCAACTTGACAGCAGGCTTATAGAGGTGCTCGTTGACAAAGGAGCAGACATACATTGTCTGATCGATGGTTCCCAAACACCGCTTCTTGTTTCCCTCGAAGGAAGGAATGAAAGCGCAGCAGTTTATTTTCTCTCCAAAGGAGCAGATCCAAATGCGATGGACATCTCGGGTAAACTAACTGCACTTGGACTTGCTCTTGACCAAAACGTCTCGCTCTCAACAGTCCAGGTACTTATACAATATTGTGCAGATGTCAACAAGCCTTCAACTTGGGGGACACCGGTTCAACAAGTCGCACGAGAGGTCTTTCGGCATCCTAGCGCTCTAGAAAAACACCGATTACTTCTGGCAGCTGGCGCCGACGTGAAGGCTTCAAATGGAAGGGCTACATTTCAAGTAGCAGTGTCTGGCTACAGAGTGAAGCTAGCGAAGCTTCTTATTGGAGCAGGCGCCAATGTCAATGCTCCAGGGACCGGGATGACTGCACTTCAAGCAGCCGTGGGTAATCGTGATACAGAGTTGGCAAAGCTACTTGTCAGAGCCGGAGCCAATGTAAACACAGCCCCGACCGGGTACAGTGCCCTTCAGTTGGCTATCGCCAGGAACAACGTGGAGCTGGCCAAGCTTATTGTCCAACACGGTGCTGATATTGATGCTTCGGCATTGGGTGAGACTGCAATTCAAACAGCTGCCAATGTTGGGAATCTGGAATTGGTCAAATACCTCATTGACAACGGTGCAGACGTCAATGCGAAAGCGTTTGATTATCGTGCGACAGCTCTTCAGTACGCCTCAATGAATGGCAGCATTGATATGGTTAAGCTTCTTGTCGATAATGAAGCCTCAGTGAACACAGAACCTGCTCCTGGCTACGCAGCGACAGCCCTTCAGCTTGCGGTCAAGTACAATCGCACTCAAGAGGCCATATATCTTATCGAGCGCGGTGCCTCTTTAGAGGTGCTTTCCTCCTCTCCAGAGAAGACTACACTTCTCCAGCTCGCCGCAAAACAGGGGAATCACAGAATTGTCATTTGGATGGTTGAAAATGGAGCGACGGCCGATGAAGCACCCCCGACTGAAAGAGGGGCAACTGCTCTTCAGTTTGCAGCTATCAATGGCAACATCAAGATGGCTGTTTTCCTTATCGAGAATGGGGCTCGTGTCAGCGCCAAAGGAGCAGAGATTGATGGAAGAACTGCACTTGAAGGAGCAGCAGAACACGGTCGACTTGACATGGTCCATCTTCTGTTAGACAATGACGAAGAACCTGACACAATTGAGGAAAGGTGTCGTAATGCAGCAGAGTTTGCAGAGGCTGAACACCATGACGTGATTGCTAGGATATTGAGAAACTATAAGAGACCATAATTTTTACGAGGGAGGGGAAGCAAATATGCCATTGATGATTGTATTCATAGGCTATCGAGATTGTGTTGCTGCAAACTTGAAGTGTCATGTCTAAGCTAGCTGTTCTGGGCAACCAAGTCATTTTAAGCTTCCTCCTTGTTCTTGTTTCTCTCGTCCATCTCGACCTGCTCAACACTAGCAGTCTCAATATCCTTCTTTTGGTGCTGAGGAAGGTCTCCGTCGTGGACACCAGCAACAGCATGCTCAAAGGCACGGCCGCGCTTTTCAGGACCAAACATAGTGGTGAACATGATACCGAGAGCAATGATAGCAGTGGCGACGCCCATCACAGGACCATAAGCCTCAACCTTGTCGCCGTTCTTGAGTGTGACGAATGTCTTTTCGGCGACGGCGTTGACAATCTGGGCTGAAGGAGATGAGATCATGTTGCCGATCTGGTAAGTGACACCAGGGAATGAAGATCGGAAGGCAGGAGGCGACAGCTCGTTGAGATGAATGGGAATGACACCCCAGGCTCCCTGAACGAAGAACTGGATGAAGAAGCCAGAAGCACTCAGTCCTCTCTCGGTTGTGGGGAGAATCCAGGCCGGGATCATGAGGGCAGACATGAAAGCTGACACGATGATGGCACGGCGACGACCAACAAACTGGCTAAGGTAACCAATGATTGTACCACCAACACAAGCGCCAGTCTTCATGAGAATTGAGGCACGAGAAGCAGCAGAGTTGTTTAGTTCCTTCTGCTCCAACATGAAGGTAGTGTAGGAGTCTTGAGAAGTGTGCGAGTAGTAGTTGAACCAGGTCATGAGGAAACAACAGTAAACGCACATCTTCCACTCGGCGATGAGCATCTTCTTGCAGTCTGCCCAGAAAGCACCCGGTGTGGAAGACTTCTTGCCCTTGGCGCGGGCTTCGAGAAATTGTTGGGACTCGGGGAAGAAGATACGAATGATACCGACGGCAATTGAGATACCAGCTGATCAATGTTAGTAAAGATCAAATGATAGGTCTTGACTATGTTGACTTACCGGCAATCCAGAAAACGGTCTTCCAACTCTCAGTGCTACCTCCAACGCCAAGGTTGGCGCATGCAGCCAAGACGTAGCCGAAAGAGTAGCCCTGCTGCAAAATACCGGACATCAAGCCTCGAGCGTTGGAGCTAGAGCGATATTAGCACGGAAATAAAAACATTCTCCAAACTTGGCAAACTTGGCATGATGAAGTTCAATTGGGGTAGAGTTAACTTACGGGCACGACTCGAGAGCCATGGCGATAGCATTGCCGTAGACTCCGCCCATGAAAAGACCGAAAAGACTTCGCACGGCGAGGAATTGTTGAAAGGTTGTGCTGTAGATGGTGGCGATCTGAAGGACACCGAGGATGATCATGTTGAAGACCATGGGCCACTTGCGTCCCCATTTATCACCAGCGAGACCAAACATGGCTGCGCCGACAGATCGGAGGAGGAGAGTGAGGGTGATGGCGGTGGTGATGGAGGTCTTGCTGGTGTCATAGTAAACAGAGAGCTTCTTGGTCTGGATAGACAGAGCATGGAAGTCGAAAGCATCAGCAGTCCAGGCACAGAATCCTACAAGGAAAAAGATCCAATCCTTGCCAGAAAGCTGAGCCATCAGACTGATGGGGTTCTTGATGGGATCTGGGTCCCGCCATTCAGTGGTCTCTTCGCCATGTTCGTTGGTGATCACGACACGCTGCTTCCAGATGAAGAGGTCACTGAGAGCCTGCTTAGCTGTGGGAATGACACCCTTGACCACAGGGCCAGCGGGCTCGCCTGCAGATGGTTGCTTGACCATTGTAAAGATGCTTATACAGGTCTTGAGGGGAGGAGGGAGTAAGGAAGTGATGATGGTTGGGGAGAATTGAGTTTACGAGGAGAAGAGGGGGGATTTATATCCTCTTTGCGCAACGCCAGCCACGACCGCAGATCACAGCAACAAGCTTAATGTGTTATCTCCGATTACAGCATCACTAGTCCCCTGCCCTACCATACCATGCAGTGTAATGGTAACATACAGGCCAACATGTCGCGCCAGCATGTCGCACCAACACAAAACCCTAGAGTTACAGTAGACGTGGGGAGGGTCTCGAAGTTGGGGTACTCGTCTAGCGGATCATGCCCGTGAACAGAAAGTGAGGTGACCACCCTGGCCTTGTCTGTTCCCCGCAGAGCGAAGGAAGTATGGGGATGGAGAAGGGATTATCATTTGTTGAGCCGGGTGAGAACGGAGGGAGGAAGGATTTTGGTTTGTTGACTGGGATCAAGGTTGAGAGTTTGTTGTCTGTGTATGCGGGGGAGAAGAGGATGACACCGGATCCGCAAGTTATACGAATGAACGAGTTTATACAAGATAATGTGACAAGAATACTACGTAGTCAATCTTTTCAATGCTTTTGCTGTGTTGTCTTGTTTTTGGGTGTCTCGTTATATGACATATCCCCTCTCGCCATATCCTATGACGCTGTATCACTCCATCTCCCACCAAGAGAAGGTTGGAAGCCATGAAACACAATTGGTCACATGGGATTAATCACCAAGATGACAACCCCGTTCGCATACATACAAAAGGTGGACACCTCCAAAACGTGCGGAGAGGCCGAGCCAGGCCTATTCGGCAATACGGCACCGCTGTGCTTCTCAGTGTAACTGCCGATCACCCCGGAATTTACGCTTATACCACTTTAACGTTAGGGTTTGACATAACATTTTAAGGCTCCTTGTTAAGCTTACCTTGCACTGTGAAATATGGGGCCATCACACCCACTGACTCTGCGGGGAGAGACAACTAACACCTAGAACCACCAGCAGGCTAGCAAGGGCAGAAGGGTAGAACACTTTTTTCACAGTCCCCGCTTACGCTGTAACTCACTACGGAGAAAACAGAAACAAGTGGAGGCAGAATTGGGGGAGATACATGCCGAGTCTCCATCTCGATAAGTGACCTTGGCGTTGGAGGTGAAAGGTATTGGCGTTTTCTTGGTTACATCTACAAGTCTACTGGGCCTGAGGGTGCACTTGGAGGTGTAGCCATGACCCATGACGATGTTGGTTTAATCCCTCGTTGGTCCATGCTTACATGCATCGTCTGTCTGAGTTAGGATTGTTCTGGAAGTTGATCGCCGTGGCACTTCTGTAACATCGCTCCTCTTTCGCCAGTCACTTTTGCAGTCCGACTGTTTTTCTTGGTTGGCGATCATTTCGACGGGATGACCTCACAAAGTGCGTCTTGGCTGACTCGGGAAATATTCGCCTTGGCGCCGAGACGCTTTCTCGATGAGGAAATCCGTCGCATCGCAGCCGACTTCATTCATTGTTGACCAACGGTTTATCTTCTGGCATGTTTGTCGCTAAAGACCAGCCAAGTTATCGCGAGACGCTATGGACGACTACTAGAGATAAGAGACAACATAAGAATGTCAAAGCTTTACGAGTCAAGTCTCCCGAGTTAATCTTCCCTCCGTCTTTCCCCCAAGTGAACAAGGATTCCCTCCTCGGTTGGAGATTGAATCGCGGGGCTAGGCTGCATCTGCTTCTTTAGTCACAATCTCCGATCAGCATTAACCCAACAAAGTAATTGGCTGGAAAAGTCGACGCACTCTTCATCGCACTGATTGGTTCTTAACCCGCAAAGTCTCGACGTTCTAGTGGCGGCTCGTACGATATCTCCAACCTCCACTTGAGGGGAACGATGCCTCTAGCTTGGGGTTTCGAATGCCCGAGGTTAATGCAATATTGACTTCGTACTGAGATCCGGGGTATCTGGGGCTGTTACGCTTGTTCAACAGTGGGAGATTAGGGTTCGTGTCAGAGACAACGCATGGGAAATGTCGGGAGCACAATGTAACAGAGCCCAAAGTGCTACAGTTCCAGACCCCGACGATGCATCGAGACTGGAGACACAAACGAAAATCTCCTATCATCCCAAGCGCCCGCACCTCTAGCGTTTTCGAGAACATTTCCCAATTATAACTCATACAGCTCTTCTCCACGCGTTGGCAACCTTCTTCTCCAAATTGTGGCAAACTTACCCCTGCCAATACGTGGAATGCTTCCGCTTATACCTTGATAAGCATGTATGCTTTTTATTCGGATCATTTCGGAATGTGGGAGAATGGTATCATGATAGAAGTTTTGTTATCATGAAAAAGGGAATGAGCTGTTTTGATGTCTGTTTTGAGTGATCTTCCCCATAAAGAAGCTCAGATGTTTCCGTAGGTCCGAGATCTTAAATCTCAACCCCATCATCTGAATCTTTCTCCAGGTGTTAACCATGTCCATCATACCACAGCTGCAGACTCCCCAGAATATGGTCCTCAGATCACCTGATTTGAGATACAGCTGAGATGAATCCTTCGTTAATCTTGTGTTATGGGGCTGTGATCAGATGTTAGCTGTGCATTGGAGACGCTTTGACTCCAACTTCGTAAACGCGCGGAACTGGGATTCCGTGGCAAGAGATAGTCTGATACTGGGGTCATGTTGTTGTGATTCGACGGTGATGTGATTTGGGGTAATGGTTCCAGACTATCGTTGAGGCATTATGGAGTAGTGTCTAAATTGTGAGCTAGGTATGTCACCCTCGTGGCTTAAAGTTTATGCTCGAGCCTTCAGTTAGTGACGGAGACTAGTCATCCCTTGTAATACTCTCTGGACCAAACAGCAGGGTTGGACGCGAAGCAAGGTCGGTTGCGCAAGATCGAAACCATCCCAGCTATCTCCACTGACATTCAGACGACAAGTCTAGAAGACCATGTCCCGAGACATCCGAAGCTTCTAGACTGAACTATCTTGAGTGCACTACACGTGGTGTTATTGGAATTGTTTCACTGGTTTCAAGCCACTGAATTATGTATGGTTGAGTCGCCGCTTCGGTTCGTGATACCTGCTTGGTAAAAGACGGTGCGGGCGACGAATTACAATCCTTGGCATCTCATCTGTCCCACCGTCCCGGGCAAGACGAAAATGGGCGGTAAATACACGGCTTGTCGTTATCTCTTTGACTGTTTTCTATGAGTCAGTCCGAGGAGAAAATGGTGTCAAGTATTCAAGGTGTCTGTAAGTTAGCGTCAGTGCTTGGTTGAAGTAGAAACGAGCTCTCTAAGTTGATAACCCTTGTATAGCGAGTTAGTATTAAAGAGTGATAAACAATGAGAGTGCCACGATGTGAGGAATTACTTGATATGAAGGCGTTAGATCAGTCTATGTATCTCAAAGCCTTGATACTGAGAGAGAACAGCGCAACTACATTTTTCTTGAGATACATAACAGCATGTGATAGTTTATAGCTCGAAGGATAGACCCGCGTGGTAACCTTTGTTTACCTCTCTTCAAAGCCCTTTGAAGTCCTCTTGTCTACCTCTGTTACCTACTTGGATTTCTCAAGTCGGTTTCTTGTGCTGAGGGTCTAGGTTAAGCGATTTGAGGAGAATACTCCTTAAAGTGACTCAACTCACGAATAAGAAGTTCACCAGCACTGAACCGACGTTTTTAAGTTGCTGGAAGTGAACTGCATAATTTTCAAATGGCCACAAGGCGTCTTTGCCAGAATGATACCTCACAGAAGCGCCATTTCAGCTCATCACCTTCACGCATTCCTAGCTGACGTTTCCTCATTGGCGTGACATTTTATCTTTCGACAAGGCTAGAGAAGATACAGCATACGAAATCACAATAGACTCCCTGATAATAAAGAGACATCTTATTTCCTTGGGTACTTTTGAATTACAACAGAGTCCCACTGTTCGTTTCTTGTCAGATTTCTGTAGCAGATGAGGGAGAGCATTTCACTAGCAAACCAACAATGGAACTCGTGATATTCCACGTGAGTCCCTCTGGACGTGAACAAAGCTCAAAATAATATGGGTCTTTGTCAATACGCAAACACACTGTATCATCTTCTATTTAAAAACTGTGCCAACTCGAAGTCATAGCAAATAATCCTACCGCTTGGATTTGTGGCCTAGCTAGCCTTACGATACCCTTCTAGTCACAGTTGAAAAGAACGAAGCTTCGATTTGATCCTTCGGTCTTGAGTCGGAAATTTACTAAATACCACACCAATAAGAGTAACACTACTCTCCGCAAAACACCAACGTCATCAGTTGTGATCTTCACCGACGCGCGTCTGACTGGCTGCTTCGTTTCCTTTGAACGCTACGAATATTCTGATTGGTTGGAACATGAAACTAAACATCCTTCGAAACAAGTGTAGATCCTTCGCGTTGTAGGATTATACGAAAATCGGCAATTTCCAAAAGCGTCATTGGCCGCGGCGTTAGAAATGTTAGTAATTACCCAGTATTAGACTTTGATCAGCTTGAGCAAGCGCATTGATCATGTAATTACTACCGAGAAGGAGCGAAACTTATGGGGCTTTCAATAGCATAGAAGTTGCGATCATCCCTTGGATGTTCTACCGTGACTTTTAGAGTAATCATTTTCTTCAATATGCTCAGTCTACTCGTGAAAGCGACAACATGCATCGCTTTGCTATTATGCCTGACTTGGTATGGGCAGACTCATTTTTATCGTGACCCTGGTAGTGTCTTCTTCGACAAGGCACGAGCATACGAGACACGGTACTCCGAACATCGCAAGGCCCAAGTTGAGAAGCTAATAAACTCGTACCCGGAGCTGAAAAAGCCGGCTCTGGGCAAGGCACGAAATGGAAACAAACTTCTCTGCGTAGCACTGAGCTCTGTGAAGCGTGAGACACAATACCTCCCCGTATGTGCTATCCCAAACAAACACCTGTGCTCAGGCTCATTAGAATAACAGACGACAATAGGGAGTATGGTACACAGCCTCGTGAAGGAAGAACGAGACGATCTACATATATCTGTCCTGATAGCGGAAACCGATCCGAGACGCCATCCGGGCTGGAACCACCAATGGCTAAACCGTGCGGCCGACGACATCTTTACCTACGATCTCAACGATACACAAACGAAACACCTGAACGACCTCGAACAAAATGGACGATATCAAGAAAAAGGCGTCTTCGATTACACTTACGCCCTTGAACGATGTTACGCCACCGGCGCATTATATGTTGGCATGTTTGAGGATGACATCATTCTTGCCGAGGGATGGTTTATGAGATTTCTACAAGGACTGTCACAGATATCTGACTCTGGCAACTGGCTCTTCATGCGTCTTTTCAACCAAGAGAGATCAACAGGGTGGTCGAGTCGGGAGATTGGCGGAAACAACGAATTCTTGATTATCCTAGGCATTGACATAGGAATCGCAGCCTCGGTGTGGTTTGTACGTCGACAATGGCGAGGTTCACGCAAGTATCTTGACCTGGAGACACTCGCGGTAACAGCCTTTATACTGGTACCGGGACTGATAGTACTGCTGTACCAGTCGGGAAAAGCATCACTATTTCCCCCGCCCCCTGGAGTATTCAAAGAACCTTTCGGATGTTGCTCGCAAGCAATGGTTTTCCCAAGAGCTAAGGTCCCCTTGCTGATTGGTAGCCTAAAGGAAAGGAGGGAAGGGCAGATAGACTTGATGCTCGACGAGATTGCTTCGAGCAATGGTCTTGATAGATATGCTTTATATCCAGTTCAGGCACAGCATATTGGTGAGTTTACCAGACAGTATTAAAGATCACCAGCTAAAAACTTTCAAGGAATCGATTCAGCAAGAAAGACAACAAAAGACGAAGCCCAAGCCATCTGGAGCATGGCCTTTGAAAATCAGAACCCCAGAATTCTCAAGAAAGAGCACAGCAAACTCCTTGAAAAGTACGAATTATGGCGTGAGAAGGTTGAGCAAGATGCTCTCGACTCTATGTATCTCGATGAGTTATCATAGTATTTACCAGGCAATACAGTTAGCCCTCAAGTGAGGTTTTTTTCAACCAGGTAGAACTTGATTTTAGTATCGACTTTCACTTGTGCACTCGTAGCAGCTCTTAGCTGATGCCGAACGTGATATGTATTTGCGCTATATCTTATAAGAATCTAAGGCACCTGGTAGTAAAATAGCAGTTGTTGCGTTTCTAACATCTTGAGGTAGGCTAGGCCGCTAGAATAAGTTTGCCGGCATCGCCTACGTAACGCATGGAGATTTCGAGGATATGTTAATAGAGTAAGAGACCACCAGTAGACAATTATGTTGAAATTTCTTTTGTCGAAAATTCCTTTGCAAAGCCTGTAACTCGGCGCATTTCGGTAGCTTCATCCTCGGAGCATTTATAGACTCGGCGAGTATACTGACTAAGAATAAGGCTACTGTTATGCCTATGCTGAATTATCCGCCGGTCATTTTAAATCACACCAATAGGGCGGATGAAACATTCAGCATAGACAACAAGCAGATTCTGGTGTTTCATGATCCAGAAGAAGCAAAGATTCATCTTGAAAGGATGAGTTTCATAGAAACCAACGCAAAGGTTCCGGCTGATCGGCTCATGCGCCAAGAATGTCACTTCGATCAAAGAATCCTAAAGGAGCAACTCCTTCATGCTGCTTCGTCTATTAGTGGATAGTCCGTGCCAGATTAATCTTTTAAAGTTTCGCCTTGCGGGACGGAAAAATTACCATGTTGCAAGCTAGCCTGTCAAACCAAAATACGACGATCGTTCCCTCTATCAACAGTAGTATGAGTCTTTGCTTAAGATGGCAGAACCCACTTTGTCTTCAAGAGGTTTCTGCTTTCCTGTTAGAGACCCTTGGCCGTTGTCAATGTGGATGCTCTCCACAACTGTTGGATCGTGGAGTTGAGGCTAAAATGAGGGTTATTCAGCATCCCACTTCATCGCGGTCAAGACGGGATGAATAGTGGAGTATGGGATGTTCGCGATATGAGAGAGTGAATTGTATCATTCATGCAATCAATGAGGCTCTTCACCGTCTCGACCGGCTATTCTGGAGAGCCAGGGCTTGGCATAGTCATGTTTTGTTGATACCATCAGAAAGGATCGCAGGAGCAGAAGAAAATGATTTTCAAGTGTTGGACAATAAACCTGACAGCCACAATCTTCATACTAATGACGCCTATAGTTGCCTAGTCTAGACTAACAATAAATCCTCGGCGAATATTTCCTCTTCCTCTCCTTGGTTTGATGGATCTTATCAATCTGATCAAGACATCAACCCCCACGAGTGTCACAGGCTAGATCCGAGAAGGCATAGCAGTGCCCACTCTTCATTAACCTCGGGGCATGAAGCTCCACCAGCAAACTCAAGGACATGCCATAACCGAAGTCTTGTCTGTGGGTGTCTTGGGCCGCGTATTTCCATTTATCCAGACGTGTTTCCTCTTTCTGTTGGTCCTGATGTTTTGACTCGTCTTTCACTCATCACCTCACTCTTTATTCTCTTAGCCTAGGTGCTATAGTCATTCTTTCTATAACCTCCGGCAGGTCAATCCATTCATTATGCGTACCTCAACTATCATAGCCTCTCTGGCGGCTGCCGTCTCCGCCTATGAGCCCTGGCTCAACGAGCCTGACACTGGTCTTGACACTTACCTCGCCAGCACCGACTGGACCGAGGGCAGCCGTCCTCTTCTCAAAGATATCCGAGGCGTTCCAGACTTCGATTTTGCTGCCCGTCAAGTCTTGACTGATCAGCAGTACGCTTTCTATCGTACTGCTGCTGCAGGAGAGTGGGCCTACCGCAACAACCTCAAGGTCTGGGAGAAAGCTAGACTTCGACCTCATCAGCTCGCCAGCGTGAAGGGCCTCAACGAGACTCTTGGTGTTACTATCCTAGGCCATAACTTCAGTGCTCCAATCTTCATCTCACCTGCCGCTCGTGCTGGCTATGGTGACTCTGACCGTGGTGAACTCAACTTTGTTGACGCAGCTGCTGATGAAGATATTCTCTATGTTGCTGCTCTCTATGCCACCAAGACTATTGAAGAAATTGGTGCTCAACGCAAGAAGCGTGGAAACACTATCTTCCAGCAGATCTACTCTAATGCCAACCTCTCTGTTACTTGGGATGCCATGAAGCGTGCTGAGGACCAGGGCGTCAAGGCATTTGTCTGGACTATTGATGCTCCTGCTACATCTACTCGTCACCGAGCTGCTCGCTATGACACTACCAATGCGTATGTTCACATTCTCACAATACCAACAATAACTAACAAACTTCAGTAATGGTGCCACTTCTGTTCTAAGCTGGGATCTTTTCAACGAGATCAAGTCTCACACCAAGCTTCCCATCATCCTCAAGGGTATCACAACCACCGAGGACGCCCTTCGTGCTGTTGAGGCTGGTGCTGATGGTATCTGGCTCTCAAACCACGGTGGTCGTCAAGTCGACTACTCTCCCTCTCCACTTGAGATTGCATATGAGCTTCGACGCAACGCCCCTGAGATCTTCAAAAAGACCGAAGTTATCGCCGACAGCGGTGTCCGTTACGGAAGTGATGTTATTAAGCTGTTGGCTCTTGGAGTCAAGGCTGTTGGTCTCGGACGTCCGTAAGTTCTACTTTCATCAATCACTTAAGGACTTCTGCTGATATTCGTGAAGTTTCATGTACTCCAACGTCTACGGCGTCGAGGGTCCTAAGAAGCTTATCCAGATTCTCAAGACTGAGATTCTTGCGGATGCTGCTCAGATTGGTATCACTGATCTTCACAACATCCCTTCCAAGGTGGTAAGTTTAGTCAATTCTTAGGACAGAGACCAGCCTAGCTAACAAATACAAGCTCAACACTCGTGCCCTCGAGCGCGATGTTTACCTCATGGACGAGAACTAAGATTTTTCGCCGCCCCAAGAGACGCATTTATGATATTTACATGTACATATCTTTGCAGTGGATAAATATCTGAAATTGGAAACACTTCTTGTCTAGGCGTAGTTCCCCATTAGTAAAGCATTGCTAGCACTAGTTGATTGGTCAGAATACCGAGCTGCATGGTGGCTTGCTGACTATCATGTGCCACGTCTCTAGACTTTCACTTCTTAAATTAACGACTCCATGTTTGAAGTCTCCCAGAAGCACAAAAGTAACCGCCCAAGGGGCGCTAGCCATGGAGTGTAGAACCTCCGTCGAATGGAGGTGCCATGTTTGCCGCCGCATACCATGGAACCTCGAAGAATGGCAGACGTCGGCTGCTATTCAGCATCACGACTCTTTCGACGCCCTTGAGATCTCCGCTGACGGAGGTTGCTGTCTCTGCCGTAGTTTTCGTGCTACGGTATACTATAGTCTCAGAACCATAGGCTTAAAGTCCCCTCCGGCAGGTCCCTGTTTCCTATGGTTGCCCACGAAAAGTTACGTCGGGTTATCAGGAAGAGGGGATAATCTCGATGCGAGTAATTGGCCTGTAGTCTGCAGATTCTATGTTGGAGATATTCTGTTTCTCCTTTCGATATCCGTACATCTCATTAGAGCAGATGAAGAAAATACAGTAAGTCAAGGGGATCACACATGGCACTCTAAGAAATTAACGGAACGTCAGAAGGCTGCACCAATATCATTAGAAATGGCCTTGGAGCCGGACTTGAAAGAAGAGCTTTGCGATCAAATTCACGATTGTATCAACAAACGTGGCGTTCACCAAGAATGCGACGTCGGGTGGTTTCGTCAAGATCTTAAACCAAATCCACCAACACGCCTCATAGATGTTGATACCAATGATCCCAGTATTGTTCGACTCATCGTAACCGCCGAGGATTTGCACAAAGACTTCATCCCTAAGTATCTGACGCTCAGTTATTGCTGGGGCTCTACCAATGGACACGCAAAAACTACCCGAGCAACAATAGCTGCAAGGCGCGAAGGGATCGCAGTACATAGCCTCCCGAAGACTATACAAGATGCTATACAACTTACGCGGCTATTGAAGTTTCGATACTTGTGGATTGATGCTATATGTATCATTCAATCAGATCTTGACGATGTGTACCTTGACGATTGGAACACAGAAGCACCGCGCATTGGATCGTACTACCTACATTCTAAATGCCTCATCTCGGCGTCCGCTGCTTCGGATAGCAGCCAGGGGCTTTTTGTCAAGCAGAATGCTCGAAGGTATCCTCTGAGAACGTGTGCACTGGCTTTCAGAAATGAAAAGCAAGAGTATATCTGTCTCTCTGTACCAAGGCCATCGCCTTCAGAAGATTGGTCCGCTGAGCCGCTGAGATCAAGAGGATGGTGTTTACAAGAGGCTGTTCTGTCACCCCGTATCCTCCATTGGTCCAAGCATGCCCTGATATGGCAGTGTCACGGAACAACGAAAAGTCCTACTTATGGATATGATTTGAACACCGCCCGAGATATACGAACCAGCCAATCTCATATCAGTTTTGCTCAAGAACCAGACCATGCTATGGCGATTGCATGGACGGAGCTTATCTCACGATACTCTAAGATGCATTTCACCTACGAGACTGATCGACTCGTTGCAATTCAAGGCTTGGCTAACCGACTTGTTGACCTTCACGGTGGCGAGTACTTTGCCGGAGTGTTTTGTTCACACCTTGCTGATGGGTTGCTATGGAAGAATTCGTACGACAAGGCTCACAATGCACTGGCCGGAGTTCCCACCTGGTCTTGGGCTACGAGGTGCCTCAATATTTGGTTTCTTCCAGTCTCACATTCTTTCATACGGTCTACGAAACCAAATGTCTTCCCGTACAACCGTAGCCCCATAAATCTCGATACTCCCGAGAAACGTGCTCTTCGATTCGAAGCTCCACTGCTCAACATAAACCTGGGAAGACCTTTCACGGAAACCGATATCGTTTCAACAGTGCAAAGACCTGTGTTTTCATGTCACGTCAGCTTCACAGAAGACAGTGAAGACGAATACGTCGTGAATTTTGAATACGATGCAGAAAGACTTATGCCCGAGAGATTTGATATGCTAGAGGTGCTTTTTCTCGGACTGCATGTGCTTCATAAATTGCGGGGATATATCAGTCCGAGTGAGTTTGAAGAGTCAACTGTTGTTGATCCTGATACTATAGTATCATGTGAAGGGATCCTCTTGCGAAAGGCAGGCCAATACTATGAGCGTATTGGGAGGCTTGATTTTGATATGCCCAAGAATTACAAACGCCGGACAAGCTTGAAGAAGCTGATGGACAGTAATAGAAAGAACGTTTGCCTTATATAGATATCTTAACATAATATTCGGCTTGATAAAAAGACCTGATAGTCTGAGAAGATAGCCCGATGTTGTTCTTTTCTTAGGCCGGAAATTACAGTCTCCTCTGACTGAGAGAATAGAGCGGAATTCCTGACATCATAGAATGGATCGACCCTTATCAGCCTCGGCTTTTCATTTCGTCAGAGGCTGTGCGAACTTACAGCCCCATCGAGGTAGAGCTGAGGCTCTGCTCTAAACCCATTTGGGCGTCATGTTGCGATACCCTTGTAAAGCCAAGAACTACATCTCAACATCTGACCAATCAGACGAAGCGCAGCATGCTACCAAGTTCAGTAAGGTCAATATCGCCTTGACAAAGTCAGAGTTTCGGTATAAGTCTGGGCTTGTCATTGGCTATTTATTGGTATTTCGGTATCTGAGCCACTGAGAACAGGCGGAGCTGAGACGTTTAATGCTTGCTGATCTTGACAGCGGAATTAAGCTTGTCCACTACGTCTTGGCTTCTTAACATAGCGATGACATGGTCAAAGATGAGGTGGCTACTGTATAAATAGCTCTGACTCTCCCTGAATCTCGATTATGTTACAATATCATCAGTAAATATCATGGTTTCCTGCAAATTTCTTACAGCCGCTCTTTGTGCGGGAGCAACGCTCGCACTTCCGCAATCTAAAACCCCCAGTAACCCAACCGCTACCATAGACAACGGCATCATAATAGGAACTTCAACATCAATTCCTAACTCCAAGACCAAGGTCAATCAATTTCTCGGAATCCCCTTCGCTGAAAAGCCTATCCGCTTCAGTCCCCCAACACCAGCCAAATCATGGGATACTCCCCACAATGCCACCGTTTACAAGCCCGCTTGTTTTATGAAGTTTAACTATCCCGAAGAACGACGGAATCGAACGATTGAGATTTTTGCTACACCTGGACCGCCAGCAGGGACTAGTGAAGACTGCTTGAACTTGAACATTTATGCTCCTGCAGGTGCAAAGGCCGGTTCAAAGCCTGTTGCGTTCTGGATTCATGGAGGAAGTTTCAGTCATGGGTCTGGATCTTTGCCTTATTATGAAGGATCCAAGATGGCAGGCTATGAAGACCTTGTTGTCGTTACTGTCAATTACAGGACCAATATCTTTGGATTTCCTGAAACCTACGATTTGCCTAAGGGACAGTGGAATCTTGGGTGAGCAAGATGAAGCATTTCAACTGTACTTTTATACTGACGTATCACAGCTTCCTTGACCAACGACTAGCCCTTACCTGGGTCCAAGACAATATCGCTGCCTTTGGAGGAGATCCCAAGAAAGTCACCATCTTTGGTGAAAGTGCCGGCGCAGGAAGTGTCGATGACCTTATCACGGCTCCACCAGATCCTCTCCCTTTCCGTGCAGCTATTCTTCAGTCTGGTTCTGCCTCAACAAACGTCACACCCACTGGCTCTTGGAAGAATGCAACCAAGCTAGCTGGTTGTGACAAAGGCGACTTTGATAAAGTCCTCAAGTGCATGCGCGAGGTCCCCGCCGCCAAGCTCAAGGATATTATCGAAAGGGGCATGCTCGATTTTGCACCTCTCAGCGATGACGGGGTCACTCTATCAAACTATCCCCGCGACATCCGACTCGAGTCCAAGGATAATCCAAAGCTCATGGCTCGAGTTCCTGTCATGTTAGGCACAACAGCAGATGAGGCAAGAATCCCCGACTTCATGAACATCACCGTAAAGAATGCTCTGAAAACCTTGGCCCCTGGGATAAGTGACTTTCAAGTCTCGGTACTCAAGTTCTTCTACCCTATTGGATCTCCCGGCATCAACAACGAATTTGATCAGGTCACTAGGATGGCCACAGAGATTGGCATGCAGTGTCCCATTCGGTATGTCGCGGAGGACTTTGCGGAGACTGGTATCAAGACTTGGCGATATATCTACAATGCCAGCTTTGGCAATACTGAGATCTTCATGGGCAGTGGAGCATACCACTCCGCTGAGATTCCAACTCTCTTTGGGACATTTCCCGAGAAAGGTGCTACAGACTTTCAAGAGAAGTTGAGTAGAGAGATGCAGAAGGCTTGGGGTAAGTTCATCAGAGATCCCACTAATGGACCTGGATGGGCGCAAGTTTCTAAGATCGGTGTATTTGGAGACGGGGTGAGACCTGAGTCTGGCAACAAACCAAAGAAGGGTATGAAAGTTGTAGACGCAAATATCATTGAGCCAAGATGCTTAATGTTCAAGGGAATTTGGGAGAAGGGCCAGACAAAGGCGTAATATCATTATTGGTGGATCAAACTCTGTAGAATTTGATAGTTGATTGATTTTCGATCAAAGCATTTCCCCGATTTATTTGGTTCTCTATATGTTTATAAAGATTCCTAAGGGTTAAATATCGGTCAGTCACATGGTAAGAGACCAGACATGTTCAGGTTAACATTTGACTTCCTAGTCGGCGTTGTGACCTAGTTATATGTCCAAAACTGACCCCCATTTTCAACTGCGTTGAGCTGGAACAGCGTCGTCTAATTCCAACTCTTTGTAAGCAGCAACCAAAGCATTTATATGCCTCTCCTCCGGATCCTCACTCATGCTCACGACAGTGATAGGATACTGCGACTTCGCATGACTGGCAATCAAAATCTTCACTGATTCTTGGTCCTGGTCCACGTCTGCCACACCCTGTAAGAGTCGTGGATCTCCTTGTTCGAGCGTACCATTCAGCAGACTAAATGTAGTCACTGCCAAGCAGCACGAGTTTGCCTGATCTCTTAGCCCTTTAAAAGCGAGAACAAGCGTAGATTGGAGGGCCTACTAAATCTGTGGTGGCTTTCCTCCCATTAAGCATCATTATCGGCCCGGCGTATGTGCTGGTTACACAGGCCACTCCACATTAATTTGGGTGTGGTGTCTCACTTCTATGACCTCAATTGGTGCAGCTACGCAGAGATAGGCTACTGGGCGCCGATGAAGCGATAGGGACAGTGAAATACATGGCTCGATTACACAGAAGAAGGACTGTTAGTGGTAAGCTAACAATTTAAGCCAAGGTACTTTTAATGTAAGTAGGATGCCTCATTGTCTCGGGTAGCCTCGTTTCGCGTATGTTCTGCTCAACAAACTGCCAGAGCTAAGTGATGCTTTGTCTGAAGATGAGTCTGGACTAGAGCCTGTATTTGGTCTTTCAAAGTCCCGTTTATATCCTCGTGTCTTCAGGATCATTCACCGGATCGAGAACACAAACCTGCGGCCCGCCCGTTCCACCTCCGCATCCGGAACCAAGCCGATCAAGACCTCACGTACGACGTCTGCCATGCTTCATCTGGCGAAAGATAAGCGAAGAAGCAGTGTTTCCACAGTTACCAATATCTAGCCAAGTAATGACAGAAGAACTGTATCTGTGTGGAAGTATAAGAAGCATGAATCTCGATCAGAGTGATAAGCCTCGGTTTGAGGCATCCTAGAAGCTGCAGTCACGACCTTTCAGACAGTCCATCGAATGTATTGATATTGAAACGTTGAGTTTTCAGTAAGGAACGGCCAACGTGACTTATATCTCTTGCTGACATCACCCTGAGACACAGCATCATCATCTGCAAACGGCACTATTCACAATGTTCATCAAGACAGTCATTATCTTATTGGCCTCCTTATCGCATGCAAAAGAAATTCTGCAGAGACGCCACGATGGATCATCACCTATCATAGATCAATTCCCATGGTCCTCCTTCCTCAACAAAACAGGCCTCGATCCGCTTCAATATCTCAAACCTCCATCTGACGACACACCCGAGACACTCGCCTGCACCACGGCAAGACCTCCAATGTCAGACATTCGGGCATCACTAACGATAACCAGGAACCTGGTCCCGATCGACTCGCCTGCCCAGTCGCCATAGCCGCATGGTCGAACCTCGCCGATGCAGAACAGTACATCTACATCCCATTTGACCAATGCCTATCCGCAACAGAAGGAACATGCAGAACTGTTGCGTGCGCGCCCACAGGAAATCTTACTATCAAAAGCGATGAACTAACAGGACGAATGTGGAATCCCGTATCGACAAAGTGTGTGTTTGGTGGCGTTGGAGGAATATGGCAGAATGATGGGTCAACTTTGGTCATTGAGATGGGATACGCAAGTCAAGAATGAATCAACATGTATTCGTACTTTACAAAAAAGTCTAGCTGGTATTCGTATCCAATATCCTTACAAAACCAATATGCCTTTCCCAACCTTGCGCCAAAAGAGGTATCTCCAAGTAATCCCATCCAAAGATCAAATCGCTTTCATAATCATTTTGTTCGTCCTTTCACGCTGCAGCAGCACTGACAGCTCCGGTCATAGAAGGGGGTGCTCCGGGCAACTCCTCACTGGGGTCAAGTTCGCCCTTCATCTCCTCCTCGCCCTCCTCGACCTTCTTCTCGGTCGTCTTCTTGCCCCCGGCGTCTCCAAGACCAATGATGTCGATCCATCGCCAGAACTCGACAGGGTTGTTGCCGCTCTTGTCAAAGATGGCTTGATCATTGTTGATGCCGTCTTTGCAGGGATCGCCGTTGGCTTCGTTGAACTTGTCGAGCTTATCGAACGAAGTACCGTCAACGAGGTCTCCAGCGAATGTACGACCGACGGGGACGTTGTTCTCGCGAAGCATCTGGAGCTGGGCGCGGAGGTTAAGACGAAGCGCTCGCTCGGGCTGTTCAGCCTTGAAGATCTTCTGCGTCAACCATGGGAACAAGATTCCAAAGTCGGACTGGTTGAGATGCGCAGAGTTGACGACGTAGAAGAAGTTTGGTTCTGACATCTTGTAGCCACTGGGTCGTTCGAAAAGCTGGGTTGTAACAACCTTGACGGTAGGATCTGGGCTTAGAACACGCGCCTTCATATGAAGATGGTCGGTCCACTTGAAGAAGTGCTCCGATTCGACTGCCAGAATAGCCTTTCCACCAGGGGCGCTGGCCTTGTCGGCATATGCAGGTAGCGGCAGATTGAACAGGGGTGCCGAGTTGGGAGCCATCAAGGGCATGCACCACATGTCGAGCAACATGACGAGTGTCTTCTCAGTGACCTGCTTTCGAATATCACTGCCCTCAGCAGGGACAAAGATGGGCTTCTCCATGGCAGCAACTTCTGGAACATCGGCGTAGTATGTGCTCTTGAGGAATTGTGTCATAGTAGCTGCTCCAAAGCTGTGGCCAGCGAAGATGATGCTGCCAGGCTCGTGGATATTGCATCGGCCGATGAATTGATCGAGGCTAGGGGTCGAGCGGTTCAGGTTGGTCAATTGTGTGCCATTGTCAACGGCGAGCATGGCTTGATGGATCATACCGAGCTCCCAGCATCGAATTCGGAGTTGGGCTTCGCGGGCTTGGTAGACTGCGGGGCTGACATCGTGTGAGATTTTCTCGTAGGGAACATGAATTCGGCCGTTGGAGGTAATGGTTCCGTTTTGCTTCTCGGGAACTCGAATGAAGCTTGCGACGGCGCTGCCATCGCGATGCTCAGGGCAGATGACGACGATACCGTGAGAGGCAAGGGAGCCTGCGATGTAAGAGTAGGAGTTTCGGCATCCTCCCAGGCCGTGGGAAAAGATCATGGTTGGCCATCGCTTGTTCTCGGTCGACGATTCGAGGAGTTTCGCATTCTTGTGGGCTGGGATCGTAGTATAGTGAAGATGTCGGGGCAGGAATCTGCAGATTGTCAGCGCAAGTCTTGGGAACGATGCAAATTCGGCGCACTCACGAAAGGAACTCTGCCAACATAGGCCCAATACCAAGAAACTTTGTGTATGCAACGAGATGCTGTCGCTGAGGATTGGGCAACCAGCTGATGTGCTTCTCGTGCGATTCGGGAACAGCTGGGTAGAACATGCGATACTGGACGGTATGAATCTTATCGACGCCCTCGGGGGCAGCGCTGGGCGCTTCAAGTTCAGAGATAGGAATCTCGACATCGACGGTGCCGACCTTGTAGGGCCCTGTGTACTCAGGGAATGAGGGAATGGGGCTTAAGCGCGAGAGGTAGGACATTTTGGAGGCGTTCATGGTGAAGGTTGATGCGACGGCGCGCAGAAATGAAGTGTCGCGTGTTCTGTATCAATCAAGGATGAAGAGAATGAAGAAATAATAATCGTTATGTAGGTTCAATAGTGATGGAAATTTTGTGCTTAGGAAGAGAAAAGACAGCGAAACTCCGTCGGCGATTGGATTGCTCGTACAATGCAAATAATCTAATTGTGGCTGTATCTCTTTGGTGACGTTTACACGGACGGGACGCTATGACAAGGGTACAGTACTTCTTTCACATGCAAGAAAATGAACAAACTATTCGCTGAAAGAGCCAGCAATTTCGACAAGAAAAAAAGGGGGAAGGCAAACAACATAAATAATTAAAAAGGAGTAAAAAAAGGTTTCACAGCATCATCGTCAGCATCATAAAACAAGGGGCAAGTCACGCGACAAAAAAACCTGCAAAGGCTTGGAAGCATTGATCTATTCCCATTTGGTGACCGAATTGGCTGCAAGTGTCTTGTGCACAGTTACCAAGATCTTCAAGAATTTTTGTAACTAAAAAAAAAAGTTGGGAGAGGGTCGACGTCATGATAAGATGTCATAGTCCCAGGCCGAGGCAGAAAAAGTCCGGAGATTCCGTAATTCTTGGCACTTTTGTTCGAGAATTCTCGTGGGTTTTCTTGCAGCCATTACGGGGATGATCGTCAGGTCCATCGGTCTCTCGGCCGAGTTTAAACGTCCGTGATAGCTTCGATGGTATCATTTGCAAACTCAATATGCAGATTCTGCTCTAGAGCTTACCCTCATGGACCGTAAACGTCGTAACATCGTCAAACCCTCTCTGTTCTTCCGGTGATAACATGAAGTCCCTTTCGAATCATCTCCTTGGATCCCCTTCGGGAATGCCCTCCATGATGTCCATTTTGTCGTTCTCCTCTCCATGGTCTGCAGTCCTTACAGAAATCATGCCCACACTCAAAGTAATCCCATCGCCATGGCTTAACATCCCGCTTGCAAACATGACCCTCATTAGGTCCCTTTCCACATCTGCAACACATCCATCCTCTCATCATGCACTCTTTATATGCACATCCGGCCTCTCCGCAGGGTCTTAGCGATCGAATAACGGTAAAGTCAACACTCCCGCACGAGCACTCTGAGCTGTTGGCGATTTCTTTTCTCGTCTTGCAGTCGATATATCGGGCTTTTTCTTCGTGCCCGCAGGCATAATGTATCCATTCGCAGGTGCACATTGTGTATCATTTCGTAGTTAGAGTTGAAGATGCAAGGAGCCCACCTGCGCGAGACAGAAAAGCAGCCCAGTGTTTGTAACCCGCGCAAATCTCCATTCAGTGACACAAAGATCTACGCGAATTCCTTGGATTTCGGCCGCGTCATTGTCCGTTTCTCGATCTTTGCATCACGCTCCATGTACGTCTCCACAAACGTTCCGAACGACCACTTAAACTCCTCCTCAGCTTTTACCTTGAATCCGAGCTTCTCGTACACCAGCTTTCCCTTGGGTGTAGCCTCAAGAAAGCATGGGAGACCATCTGTGTCTGCACGCTCAATGCCCCAGCGGAGAAGTAAAGTGCCCGCGCCTTTGCGTTGCCAGGTCTCGTGCGTGCAGATGACTTCAAGGTAATAATGAGGCCTATCGCCCATGAACTTGCGATGGCCTCGTGTCATAGCGCCAAAGAACTCGACGGCGAGATCACCATTTGCTGGCCATGCCTCGGCTGGTGGAGGATCTTGAATTGGGGCACCAGGCAGGGTCCATTTCGCTAGCGAGACTACCTTTTCGTCTTTTGAGTCTGGGGATGATTTGTGCGTGACGACGAGTAATTCACACAGAGGGTCTGCCATATCATCCGTGAAGGTCTTCTGAAAGAAGCGATTTGAGGCTTCAATGTCGGACGTGAAGATACGGCTTCCGATAGAGGTGTCACCAAAGGCTGAGTAATAGACCTGGCACATCTCAGGGATGTCCTCTGGGACAGCAGGGCGCAGCTGGAGAGGCATTCTGCGATAGTATAGCAAGCGATTCACTGAGTGTGAGGGAACACTGAAGATGATTCAGTGACAAAGCGGTGGCACGATTCATAAATATTGTAACACTGCTGAGCCGTCCTCTAGCATTGAATCGCAATAGGACATCCCCACAAGCGAATCCCAAGCGGAAAGTCTAGCGAGGTACCCTTGTCCAGCTTCACGGGAGAACTTGAAGATCAACTGCGCAATGTGAAGGGAAAGTGGCCATGTTGGAGTGTATGAAGATTCTTGAATCTGGTGAGGATCATAAAACGATGCCACAAAATGCAATAATTGGTGTTGAAAAGCCTCGTTGACGCGGTCGGTATAACTCACCTAACCCGTCTTATGCCGAATTACCCCGTCCCCCGCGCCCTTTACATCAAAAGCAACACTAAAGTATTGGCATGTAGTATGACTCCTCTGTCTTGGCTTATAAAGGTCGTGAGAAATATTGTAATTGAGATATAAACAAAGAACTACCAACATCATATACATCATCAACATTGGCCGACCATGTCCAACGACCTCGCCACACAGCTCAAGGCTCTCCACAAGCCTTCATCACCAGTTGTCTTCCCGAATATCTGGGACGTTGCTTCGTTCCAAACTGTTACGTCCCTCAACAATGGGACTTCTAAGCCAGTCAAGGCTCTAGCGACGGCGTCTTGGGCTGTTGCAGCGACATACGGTATCCAGGATGAGGAGCTCACCCTAGAGCAGAATATGGAAGCGATTAGCAAGGTTGCACCGCTCGCCAAAGCGGCTGGCATTCCGTTGTCTGCCGATTTGCAGGATGGATATGGGTCTCAGATTGAGTCTACTGTCAAGCGAGCCGTTGAGCTTGGTGTTGTTGGCGCCAACATCGAGGATGTGAGCTCTGAAACTGGCGAATTCTATCCTATCGACGAACAAGTTCAACGTCTTAAGACGGCTCTCAAAGCTGCCTCTGACGCCGGTTGTCCCGATTTTGTCATTAATGCACGATGCGACACCTTCCATGTCGACACAGGCCTCTCAGAAGCTGAGGCGATGAAAGAAGCTATCAAACGTGGAAAAGCGTACCTTGAAGCCGGTGCGACAACCGTGTTTTACTGGGGTGGATCAGGACGGGGACTACGAAATGCATGGGTTGAGACCTTGGTGAAAGAGCTTGATGGACGGGTTGCGGTCAAGCTGGCGCATAGAACCAAGGATGCGCTGTCAACTAAGGAATTGGGTGAGCTTGGCGTTGCGAGGATTAGTGTTGGGCCAAGTCTGTTTCTATTGGCGCAGGCTGCTATCAAAGAGGCTGCTGAGAGCATCCTTAACGGTGGAAATTTGTAGTTACACATTCACGGTTGTACAGAAAAGTCTTTTTGACGATATTCCTGATTATTCGTTGGTGTAGCTTTGTTGCCTGTGATGATGTGAGGTTCACGTCGCTCAACATTCGTCTCTTTGCAGATCTTGGATCAATCTCAAACAACATCTCTGATGATTCTTTTGGCCATTCAATCCCAGGCTCAGTTTCCTTCAGATGGAACTTTGGTTCGACGAAACCCAACTATACCACTTACAATGGTTTTTACAGTTTGGGGCGGTGTTGGATGCCTACAGGCAGCCTAAGCCTTATGGGCCGGTGCCTGGATCTAGATCCATTGACGGGCTGTGCTGCGATCAGCACGGTCAGCAATTGCTGCAAATGGTCGCCGACGACATAATTCAGCCTATCAGATGATTATGAGAGGATTTTTACCCGCTGTTTACTATTGATTTTCGCTGGCGTAGCTATTCACAGCTTGACTTGGCATTCCTTTTTGCGGGTCTAGGTGATGCCGTGTGAGTAATATGCCGTCGTGCCTACAGATGGAGGCCTTACCTGAGGGCGAATCGGTGTTGTATAAAGAGGAACATACAAGCTGAAGTAAAAGTATCATCATAAAATTTCTTCACACTTCTTCATTTCCAATTCTCCAATCTTTACTACAACCGCCATTCCTCCCTCACATAATATCCTATCAACACTAATACTTACATCATGACTACTGACACTATGGACTCGACCAAGAGCAGCGGTGACGAGTCTACCGTTATCTTGACACCTGCAGACACGGAGCCCAAGGAGGAGACCACAGAGACCAAGACAGAACAAAAGACAGCAGACTCAAAGACAGAAGACTCAAAGACAGAAGAAACACCAAAAGAAGACGAAGAGAAGAAGGAGAAGGTCATGGTCGGTCTCCTCACAGAAAGCAAAGATCTATACGCAAAGTTCGATAAGAACGGAGACCGATCATGGACAGACAAGTACCCCGATGATCTTGAGGAAGCAGCAGAGAATGAAGAGACACAAAAATACGCCGTCATCATCCGCAAGCGAAAGCCCAAGGAGGCTGACTCCAACAAGCCTCTCGACATTGACTCCCTCGTCATTCAATCTCCCTACCTCAAGCGCGTTCTCGGAAAGGTCTTTGAGGATTATCCCGGTATCGTCACTGATGTTTCACGCCTCAAGTTTCATGCTCCCTTTGAGTGTTTTGTCCATCGATGGGGTCAATTCACTGCTGCAAAGGATGATCCGAACTATGATCAATTCACCCGTGAGCATGTTTCGCTGTTGCATAAGATCATGAGGGACGAGCTGGGAGAGATTATTCAGCTTCGGGAGGATTACTTCAAGAACCGCGCTGTTGCCTTTGAGCATGTTTGGACTCTCTTCCCTCCTGGTTGCACAGTTTGGGGTTCTGTTAAGGGAAGACCCGTTGCTGTTCGCTTCGACTCTGGATACCTTGCAAAAACACAGTGCGGCGGCCTTGCCTACATGATGAACTGCAAGGGCATTGATTGGGACGGAAGAAGTATGGGATGGTGCGACATCACCATGCAGATTAACGACTTCCCCGGCACTGCTCCCTTCTCCAGTCTCTCATGCTATCCTCTAGAGTACCACCCAAATCATGACCAAGCACGCAATATGCTCCTCGAGCGTGGACGCAAGTTTGAGAGTCTTGCGGGCTATCACTACAAGGCATACAGCGGCACTGCCATCTGGTGGGTCAATGCGACCAAGTCTCGTAAAGAGACTGTCAACTCACGTATTGTCATCGATGGAGCGAATTGGGAGAAGCAGAACCCCGACCATACCGTTTGGCTTAACTATCTGACTGGTGACGGTCCTGTCGCCAGCAGTGATCGGGATAGTGATGCTGGCAATGGTGACGACGACGAGGATTGTTACAGCGATTGTTACAGCGACTCGGGTGTCAAGAAGCCTGAATTTGATGATGACCAGCGCGCTCCTCTCAGCGAAGAGCAGCTCATCATGACGAGTCCCATGGTCCGCGGCTATGCCCTGAAGAACAAGCGATGGATGGAGTTCTTCATTGATGATGTAACAGAGGTCAAGTTCAACGAGAAGGCCTTCGACTCGCTTGTTCTTCCTTCCGATCAAAAGGAACTTATTCTCGCTTTCGCTCAAAGCCAGGTCAAGTTCAAGAATGTCTTTGATGATATCATCTCTGGAAAGGGTAAGGGTATCATCATGCTCTTGTCTGGCGGCCCCGGTATCGGTAAGACACTGACTGCTGAGTCGGTGGCTGAGGAGATGAAGGTTCCCCTGTACATCATGAGCGCTGGCGATCTCGGCAGCGATGCTTATGACATCGAGGAGAACCTTCAACGCATTCTCGAAATGGTGGCCAATTGGAACGCTGTCCTCCTTCTCGACGAGTGCGACGTCTTCCTCGAGGCTCGCTCAGCACATGACATCGAACGCAACCGCATTGTTTCAATCTTCCTTCGCATGCTCGAATACTACGAAGGTATCCTCTTCCTCACCACCAACCGCGTCAAAGATATGGATCAAGCCTTCCAGAGCCGAATCCACATGTCGCTCGAGTACCCTCCCCTCGACAACACCGCTCGAGAGTCTGTTTGGCGAGGGTTCTTGAGCCGCGCTATTAGTGTAGATGCAAAGATTGAGGGCAACTCTGCGCATGAGATTACAGAGGGAGAGATCAAGGCTCTGGCTGGTCTGGAGCTGAATGGCCGACAGATTAAGAATGTCCTCAAGACGGCGAATCTTTTGGCTTGTCATAAGGGAGAGAAGTTGGCGTTTACCCATTTGAGGACTGTGTTGAGGGTCGAGGGTCATTCACTATAAGGCGTTGGGTATTGAAGGTCAAAGGTATATCATTGAAGAACTCTCAATAGACATAACTCTTATTACACCATTGAAGCAGCCGTTGCCTGTCCGTAAGCCATCCGCCGTGACTAATAGTGCAAGTGATAACGACAAAGAACTTTAATTACCTTCGAACAAAAGACATACCAGACATATCCGAAAGTCCAAAATATTGTATTCCCCGGGAAGACAGAGTGTGTATCAGCAATATCTTCGCCTGCTCCTAAAGGTACTCCCTCATATCCCTCCTCCACTTAACCCCATGGATCTCGGACATGAAGTCATCAACGCACGTCTGAATGGGCTTCCCCTTCCAATTTAAAACGCCGTGAACCTCAGGATCCCAATTCCGAGGATCTGGGTAACGGAGATCCTCGAATAGCATACGCACTATTCTCGAGAAAGTCTCAATGTCCTTTGAGGGGATGTTGCTGCAGTACTTCCTCACCAGGCAGTAAGCCACGGGTTCCAGTCTATTGAGAGACGGTGTTTGCCACGACCGCTTTGCCATGAAGTCCAGCATGTACTTTCTAGCGCTGGCGTTAGGGATGAAACAAACCCTATCTGCACACCCCTCACCGTCGGGATGGTCGCGTTGGCAGGTCTTGAACTTCATGTCCTTGCCGAGGATAGGATATGGGGTTTCACAGTCATTCCCTTCCTCCGTATATGTATCGCTATCCTCGTCCCAGCAACAGTTGGGAGGCCGACTGAAGGCGGCGTAGTAGTGTTGGGCGGGCGATGAGTGAGGTGGAGAGAGGGCATCCCTCTTCTTAATGAGGAGGTTGTGAAGACCGAGTTCGATGTCCATGTAAAGCTGGGTGCGATAGAATCGGGCTAATTCATCTAGCTTTACCATATTGAACATGCAAAGACTGAGGGTTTGTGTGGAAATTCAGTGTTTGAGAATACTCGGAGGATGTGTAGAGTCTGATGAAATGTGGGATTATTGCGAGAGTCTTTAAAGACGAGATTGTGTTAAGAGTAAGTGAATGCGTGAGAAGGGATGACTTTGAGAAAGACAATATAAGAAGGCAGGAGTCCCTTTTTATAGAGACTTCAATTTATTTTGGTTCAAATAGAATTCTTGTTGTAGAGTAACTTCTATATGGAAAGCTTATTCCTTGAGAACTACGAGGTATCGCCCTGCCCTCAACAATCGGACGAACAAGTATATACTATCTGCAGAGTTACCTTCAAACAAAGCTTATCGAGAACACTTTTGGCTTGGAAAAACTATTTCGAGATGTTTTGAGTAATATGAGAAGTTCTATCATGGGCAGCCTAACTGTTGTACAGAGAAGAGGCCACAAAATGATAGCCCCAACGGTGCCTCCTGGTAGACCCTCTCGAGTGAACCCTTTTGTCTTTGTTTGATGAAATTCACATAATTGTCTTAACCTATCAAGTTCAATTCGGAAACATGCCACTCACTGCCTGTGATTGAACCGGGTTAAATTACCACTCAGAATTCACACTTGATAAGAGACAAAAGTCTGTTCAAATGGTGCTGCAGCGAATCAAGATAAGGATTTCTCCTTAATGTGATCACTTTTAAAAGTTTATTTGCAAAATTCATATAATAGAGTCTCTCGATTAGTTGGGGCTTCAGTTGAACCTCGCCACGGTTTATAAACTTCAATAATAAGATTTACACAAAGTATATAAATTAGAGCAACGATTAATAGTGCAACCAGTCATCTAGCTTCCCGTAACATCAAGAGTCACCCAAAAACAAAAGTGTAGGTGAAGTTGAAAGAACTCATGATATTGATATAGAGGGTATTGCAATTTTCATGATAGTTGATTCAACTGAAGTGACTCAACTATCGAGGCTGACAAACTTAGTCTACCAACCACATTAGGCAATTCATAGCAATATATCGTGCTCAACCCCGCTTCGGCCCGCTATGAGCTGAGCTGCCTGAGCATTATAAACTTCTTCATGTAGGGCGTGATAACAAAGGGCGCGCTTTGACATTAGTTCCTCTCCGACCATCATTCACTTTCCAATCTAGACAAAGTCAAGAACCCTAATATCCTGCAGCTTATAAATACGGTACTGGATCAAAGCTTATAAATCCAACTTGAAACTGCTATAATCGCAGCGTTTCGACATACGACAATTATTGACATCGCTCGAGTTACCAAAATGGCAGACTTTCAACCTAAGAGCATTCTCATTTTCGGAGCTACCGGTAACATTGGGCGATATATCACGAATGCTATCGCAAATGCCCAGCCAGAATTCGATCATGTGGCCATCTTCACCTCGGAAGACACAGTTACCAGGAAACCAGAATTGATCAAAGAGCTCAAGTCAAAGGCAGTCAAGATTATCACAGGAGATGTCAATAATCCTGAGGACGTAAAGAGGGCTTACCAAGGCGTCGACACTGTCATCAGTGCAGTGGGACGCAATGTCATCGAGACACAGATTGAGCTCTTTAAACTCGCAGCTGAGTCTGGTTCAGTTAAGTGGTTTTTCCCTTCAGAATACGGCACAGATATCGAGTACGGTCCTCAGAGCGCCAGTGAGAAGCCTCATCAGCTGAAACTCAAGGTACGAAAGTATATTCGAGAAAACGCAAATGGTCTGAAGTATACTTTTGTCGTTACTGGGCCGTATATCGATATGTACTTTACCCTTTCGCCTGACGTCATTGAGGCTGGAGGATTTGATCATAAGAATAAGAAGGCGGTCTTGATTGATAATGGGGAGGGCAAGATTGGCTTCACAACTATGCCTGAGTAAGTTTCATCTTGTGATCACTCTTCATAGAGCTGTGGCTAATGTTTTATAGCGTTGGAAAGGCTGTAGTCGCAGCTCTTCGTCACCCCGCAGAGTCTTTCAACCGCGCCCTGATCGTCCAATCCTTCGTCGTCAACTCTAAGCAGATTCTGAAGGAGCTTGAGAAGCAGACTGGCGGTGAACCGTGGGAAGTTTCAAGCTACACTCTCGATGAGCTGAGGGAAGCCGAGAAGAAGGGGTGGGCTGCTGGAAATCCCAAGGCTGTTTCATATACACTCCGACGAATTTGGTCCGAGGGCGGCACGCTTTATGAAAAGACGGACAATGAGAGGATTGGACTCAAGGAGGAAGATCTGGAGACTCTGGAGGATGCTGTTAAGAGGGAACTTACGACTGGATACTGATTAATACCTTGTGATACTTGAACATACTTCTTCCGATGGCCAACACTGGGCTTGCTGAGCTCTTTCTTCTGAAGTTTATAACAAATTATAGTTCAGTCTCGTCTAGAAGTGAGGTCTTGGGAAATGCAAAGGAGAAAAACCTCGTTAGGATACAAAACCCCTTTGATTGAGATGTGCAACAAGTTATATTCACTGAAATTGGCGCTTCTACGCATAATCGCATTCTTCATCTCTCGGATACCCCTTCAATGTCACATCACACCCCAATCTAAGGCCACCAAAGCCAATCGATTTCCATGTCAGCAAAAGGGTTGCGAGGAAACCAGTCAGGAAGATATTCGCCCCATCCCCAGTAATTTCCAGCCCCCATAGGATGATCAGCGCACATTCGAATTTGCATGACATCAACATCGGGAGGAAGGTCATTAGGATCCCATTCCATGGGTCCAAGACGACCGCATTTCTCCTTGGCCATGGGCCATTGATCGGCTATGGCTACGGTAGCGAGACCAGCCGTGAGAAGGACTTGGGGCTTCATATTGGCTCTAGGGTGAGATGTCAGCGAAAAATCAGAAAATACATTAAAAATGCTTACGTCTTGTGATCTAAATGGTTGTGTTGATATGTTGGTTGAAATTATGGATAATGAAGAAATAAGGTTAAAATAGAGGGTGAGACTGAACACGAAAAATGAAAAAAGCTCGGGTATATAGCCTGTCACCTTGCCTATTCCGAAACGTGGCGCTTCTCTAAATGGTTTGGATGCCTGAAAGGAATGGTTATGCTGACGCAAGCTAAGAAGAGGCACAGCTTCGGGTTCTGGGGATGAGCTGACACGATAGGTAAGATCATATCGTTGAATTCAATGAGTCCAGGAGCTCGCTTGTAGCAGTCAGTTGAGCTAACTCTAGCGGCACAAGCGCCTCTTGATGGCCTATCATCTTTGTTCTGGCGTATGCAGGCCGCTAATTTGGCTTGATGCTCCACCTGACAGCTTCAGAGCATGTGGCCTGGAGCAAGATGCAGGAGAACTGTGGTATTCAGAAGTGGATATGTGTTCATTGAGAATCAGCACCAAATCTCATGGACATGGCCAGATTGCAGAGTTTGTTGTCCACCAAGCTTGAAAAGAGACAAGTTTAACAAGATACGAGTCATCGTGTGACTGACGACAAGGATCATTTGCTGCGCCTCGAATCCTGGCGGATGCAACAGTCTAGTAATCCTTCCCATGACTGGTTCAACGACTTGATCAAATACCTGAAAACTGCCAAGTTACAGATCGATCCATTGGCCAAAGTGGATGTCTTTGTCGTGGTAGCCAGTCACGGCTTTGCAGACTGGAATTCCCTCAACAGCCAAGCATTTAACGAGAACCTCTTGGATGTCACGTAGGGCTGATGGGTGATAGTTCAAGACTATCTGGCTTTTGATAGAGTCGGGAGTTTCCTTTGTTGTGCAGAGTTTAAAATATTAGATGACCCGGCGCTTGAACCTTACAGCAACGTGTCTAGACTATCCAGCAACGACTCAAGAAACTCATGGATGATATCACCTTCATCGCGAGAAGTCCAGGTGGTCGTGGGGAAATGACAACTGTCAATATCTTGATCCAATGACTGGACAAATTCAAATCAGGTTTATTGTACGTGCTAACTAAATGGCTTCTTTCCCCGAGCAAGAAACAATTGCTGTTCACCACCAATCTCTCTAGGTACTTGAGACGGCGCCGAGGTCAACTTCCACGCCCAATCTTCAAGTCCAGCTTTATCAAACGAACTCCTTACTTCATTCTCTTGAAACCCCATTCTACTAATCGCTCCTAGCGTTCGATTTCCTGTCTGAGCACTACTGCCCGCAGAGCTTGCAACCCAGTCAATGATAAGTAAGATTCCTCCAGGTCTCAGTCGTTTTGAGAGCTGTAATATCATGTTATCCGGGTCTTCGATATGATGGAGAGCCATGCACATGACTACCACGTCAAAATCAAAGAATCTTGGCGTGTTGGTCTCCGGAGACGGCGTCAACTCGGGATCGATAAGATCACCCTGAATAGCTCGCATTTTTATCGACGTATAGCCTGCTTTCAGTGCCATTTTGTTATACTGTTCTACCATTCCTGATGCTATGTCCATACCTCTCACTGTAGACATGAAGGGTGCGAGCGCCTAATAAAATCAGCATAGAGTTCAACGGTTAACGTCGTTGGATCTTACCCGAGACGCCACGCCATCACCGCAGGCGTAATCTAACAGTTTTGTCGGTCTTGAAGATGGTGGCCTGATACCAATCCAGTCTATGTTGGAGCGTAGCTCTTTTGATATTTGATTGCACAGCTCAATAATCCAAGGCCATCGAAATAGCGCTGGAGGAGCATTACTGGCACGAGTTAGTCCTTGCGAGGGCCATAGTAGGTTGAAAGGTTCATACTTGTAGTGAGCCTTGTTCTGCTCTCCCATTGACCTCGGGACTTCATGAGATGGACCATGGTGATGATGATGAGTATGGTACTGCAGATGGTGGTGGTGATGATGGCAATGGGGTATATCCTCCACTGGTTCGTGCTCCATTCTGATGAGAGGTTTGACAATAGGATTTCTGAGATGTATAGTATATGTATTCATTCAAGTCCCACGATGTTCAAAATAGTCAAAGATGAGATTTTGCGAGCAAAAAGCTAGGTATCTTGGTTTAGCGACACCAAAAGGGTTGGTAGGCGAGAACCCTGATGGGCTCTTACATCAGTCTGTCAGAACACACGACAGATGAGTCCATATCACAAGAGGCGAGCTTAAGGATGCGTCCCAGTTTCAAATTGACTCAGCATTGGTGTTTTTTTTTTTTCAAAAGGTCACATTGTCATGACCGCTCTATTTATTGCCACGGGTCTGAGAAGTGCCATAACCGACTTCATTGCTTAGGCGGAGCCCCAATGTTGAGCAGTTAACGAGTATTGCTTCAACTCAACTATGGGTTACATGGGTTTGATATAACTGAAATATTCTTTGAAAGAGCCCTTAGCTTTAAGTGAGTCATCATTTGTTCGCACCTCGATTATTTCCTGGGCGCCTTAGCCTTCTAAGTAATGAAAATTCCTTCAATATTTGGAACTAAGGATGTGATTCATGGTACGGAGGAGCAATCGGAATGAAACAGGAATCAAACTTCTGTAGTCGACTGGAGCTCGCTTTTCTCCCTAAGGAAGGCTATCAAGGCTTGCGGAAGTCCTGACGAAAACACAACAATCGATCCAGCCTTCCAGTTGCTACAATATCAAATATGGAGTGCTCCAGGGTATCCAATCAAGATATGATTAAAGGTGATTGTATACCGACAGGGGTGTGTGATAAGCTCCAACTGCTTATCAGGCTTACTACCCCAATCTTCCCAAGACGGTCATTTTCTACCCCAACTGTCATCCCTCAATCATGATTAACTTCAATGTTACATGGGGTTCAGCGATCAGTAACGTCATATTGTAACAAGACAACTGAACGGGGGGAGGTATCACGTGTATTGGAGAGATAATGAGCACAAATTCCTCGTCGAATCATGACTTGAGCACGAGTGTCGACCTATCTCGAAGTCGAATTATCATTCATTCTATCAGAAATCCTGCATCATGACTGGTTTAGCGCAAAGATATGAGATCAATGCTGATATGGGAGAGGGCTTCGGCCGATGGAAAATGGTAAGATCTCTGAAAGACAGTGTTTGTTACCAGATATTAACCAAGGTTTAATAGGGTCCAGATGAGGAACTCATGCCTCTCATAGATGCAGCAAATATTGCATGTGGTTTCCACGCTGGTGATCCGTCTATCATGCTAAAGACAGTCCGTCTCTGCAAGCAACATGGAGTCAAAGCTGGTGCTCATCCCGGCTTACAAGACCTCTTTGGCTTTGGACGCCGAAAAATGGAAATCGACCCCAAGGACATGTATGCAATGGTCTTGTATCAAGTTGGAGCTCTAAAAGCAATGCTGGACGCCGAAGGTGTTGAGCTCTCTCACATTAAACCTCACGGAGAACTCTTCTTCTACATGCAAAGAGACAAGGGAATAATGAGAGCTGTACTAGAAGCTTGTGCAACTTTCAAAGTTCCTGTATACGCCTGCCAGAACCCAGAACAGGAGGCTATGTGTAATGAGATGGGCGTTCCCTTTCAAGGAGAGGTCTACGTTGATATCGACTACTCACCAGAGGGAAGACTTGTCCCTTTTGCGCAATCTCATCCTGTAACGCCGGAGTTATGCCATGAGCGGGCGTTTGGTGCGGCTATGAAGGACACAGGGAAGGATATGAATGGGGATGCATTCAGCTTTGGATTTAAGGGGAAGCCGTTCAGCATATGTCTGCATTCTGATTCGCCGACTGTGCTGGAAAATGCGAAGCTGGTTCGACAAGCAGTGAATGAAGCGAACCGAAAGAAGTTTCCTTCACAGAATACCAATGGTCATAGATTGTAGACATTATCCCAACAGGATAAATACAGCAGGAAATCTGGTTTTCCATAGAAATTGAAAACTGTGTAACAACCTAGACTCACATGATTTTGACTGCTTGATTACTCGTACAAAATGAATGTCGAAATGCTATACCATCGTATACTTGAAACCGTTACTGCGCTTAAGCAGCAGAACGGGAGACGTACCGACAGCATGGTTGTCTGACACACCTCCAAGTGACAACTTGGTTCGTTCCTCGCTAAGAATGTTAATAAGATGGCCAGAAGTACAGACCACTCAATCTGCCCTCAAAGAATGCCGGTCCTGGTCACACATGACGAGCTATCAATGCGGGGATGGTAGCTCAGCTCTTAGCTCCCCCTGTTCATCATATCAAGGGTCGCGCGATAAGACTCGAAAGGTTGGGGTAGAAATAGGTTGTCTAGATTGCCTATCGCAAGCCACTTCGTCTAGTAAGTGATAATAAGGTAGTATAAATCATATAGATGTCTTGATGATCTGCATTGCTGTGATGTTTTAAGACAAGGTGCAGTCTTTAAATATTTTTCTTCTCAAAATCCACAGAATTCTCGTTGCTGTCCCTTTTGTCTTCTTGATATTTATTTCGTGATCAAATACTGGTGCAATGACTTCTGGAGTCGCCATTCCTGGAACCGTCCAGCTCGTTGATGTCCAAGGCATCTTCAACGTGAAGCATGGCCAACAATCACGCGACATCGTCCTCGTTCCGCAGCCCACTGACGACCCCGATGATCCTTTACGCTGGAGTATCCCTCGAAAGACAAGAAATATCGTCTGCGCCATGGTATGGTGCTTCTTCGTCGCTGCCATGATCTCAGGTTTATCACCTGCTTACATCTTGATCGAGGAAGACACTGGCATTTCGATCGCTGATTTGAGTACTGGCAATGGTATTCTGTTCCTCTTTTTGGGATGGGGAACGATGATTACTCAATGCGTTGCTCTGGCATATGGTCGACGCCTCACTCTTATTGTGTCTGTCATTCTCACCACGGGTATTACTCTTTGGACCGCCTTCATCAAGTCGAGAGGAGAGTTCTTCACAAACCGAGTTCTGCTTGGTATTTGTGCTTCACCCCAAGAGACTCTTATAGAAGTCATTATTGGAGACATCTTCTTCGCGCATGACCGAGGCTTCTATATGGGTGCCTATAGCTGGACTTTATGGTGCGGCGCGTTCCTTGCACCCGTGGCATCTGGCTATGTCGCTCAAGAGCTCGGCTGGCGATGGATCCAGTACATCCTCACTATCATAGGAGGAAGCGTCGCTATCATTACGTTCTTCCTGTTTGAGGAGACAATGTTCTACCGCCATCACGACGTCGGAAACCTGTCTGATACAGCTGCACTCGACCCAGCTACCATCAAAGCCTCCGCGACAGTCGGAAAGGACGTCGAGGCTCCGTCAGAGAAGCAAGACCCTTCAGTCCAAGACGAGAAGTCCACATCACGATCCATGGAGGCAGCGGCGTATACACCAGGTGAGAGCGAAAAGACATATTTAGGGAAGCTCAAGGTCTGGGGCTATCACGACTCGCGACAGCCTAGCACCTTCAAGCTCTTCTTCCTCCCCATTCGACTGCTCTTCTCCTTCCCAGGTATTGGCTTCGGTGGCCTCCTCGTCGGTGGAATTCTCGCCTGGTATAACGTCGTTGGAGGCTCTCTAGCTCTGATCCTGGGAAACCCACCTTACAACTTCAGCGCCAACAACATTGGACTCACGTACCTTGCTTCTGTTATCGGTGTCACTGTTGGGTGCTTCCTTTCAGGTTGGATGTCAGATGCCCTGGCCTTGTTCCTTGCCCGTCGAAATGGAGGTGTCATGGAACCCGAGCAGCGTCTCTGGACTTGTCTCGTCGCGCTTGTCATGCATCCGGCAGGCTGTCTGCTGTACGGTGTTGGCGCTTCGTATCATATCCACTGGTTTGGAGTTGTCTTTGGCCTCGGATTGATCTGCGTAACTCTTCCCATGGGCTCCAATCTCGCTTTCACTTATATCCTTGACACTTACAAGGAGGTCGCCGGCGAAGGTCTTGTATCGACCATCTTGATTCGCAACATGATGGGTATGTACACACTTCAATCACCATATCTTCACTACTAACACTATCCAGGTTTCGCGTTTGGGTACGCCGTGGTTCCAATGATTGAGAACCTTGGACTTCGCAATGCATTCATCCTCATCGCCGTGTTGGGAGGGGCTGTCTGGTGCACTGCGATCATGATGATATATGTTGGCAAGCCTCTGAGAAGATGGACCGCGCATTCTTATTGGAATCTCATTGAGCATTACGGTGCGACTGCTCATTGATCCTCCGTCCCTCAGGTACTGAAGGTTCAGTGGTAGAAAAGCAGAGATTTAGTGTCGTTCGGCCAAGCAGTCACTTTCTTCTCGATAGTTTGAATCAAATCAAATCATTGCATTTTGAATTGAGCGCCGTCACAACCCGGTCGCAATTGTTAACCTTGAATCCTGATACGTACCAGCGGTTACTGAAAGTCCTATGCAAATACTGGCATGATACTCTCCATTTGCTCTCCAATAATTACTTAACTGTGTCCGTGGAGATACGGATTTCAGCATCCCTCAGCTCCAAACTTTTAGCCTGCTACCAAATGTTTCCGCAATAGCCTCTATAGATCATCGCAACACTTGTACATCCGTATCCCTTGTGGCCTCAATGAGCTCACTGATATGGGGATCCTGTTACACCTACAACTTCTACCCCAATGGCTTACCATAATAGGAACACAAATTCCGGGTGCCCAAATTCTTACCTCTTTCGATCACCCCGCGTTGGGGTAGATAAGCTATCGAGATAGTGCATCTTAACCTGGAGGTGGAGAGGCTATCCCCATTTTTGATAACACCTCCAAGCTGCTACTCATAGACTCATACGTTCATTCCATGCTTTTGATCAGTTCATAATAAGTCCAATCTTTCGGACGTTTACCCAAAGGTTACCTTTCTTCTCATATCTGTCTTATCACATCTTTCGTCTTGTAGTGAACTGTTCAGTTCGCCTCCGTCGCAGTCATGGGTTCACTTGACTTACACCCACTACAGCACATTCGCAAGGTGTTAATAGCGAATCGCGGCGAGATTGCTGTTCGCTGCATAAATGCCTGTCGGAAACTTGGGCTTCAAGTTGTCTCAGTGTTTACCAATGCAGATGCAACTTCACTGCATGTGAAGTTGGCAGACGAAGCAATCCTTTTACCAGGCGAGGATAGCTCGGCTTATACAGACGGGTAAGTATAGAAATTTCATCTTACGAATTTACGGCATCTAAACATTGATGACTTATAGGGATGCCATATTGGACATCTGCAAGCGCACAGGTGCAAATGTCGTATTTCCCGGATATGGCTTCCTCAGTGAGAACGCAGAGTTCGCTGACACAATTTCCTCTGCTGGCATCATCTTCGCTGGCCCTTCCACGGCTTCAATAAGAGCCATGGGCCTAAAACACGAGGCCAGAGGTATTGCACAATCGGCCAATGTCCCAGTCATCCCTGGAACTCAACTATTGGCGTCTGCTGAAGCAGCTACCAAAGCGGCGACAGAGTTGGGCTTCCCTGTTATGCTGAAAGCTACTGGAGGCGGCGGTGGTATGGGTCTTCAGATTTGCAATTCAGCAGATGAGATTGCGAAAGCTTTTGCTATGGTCGAGAGTCGCGCTGGTACGCTCTTCAAGAACAAGGGAGTCTTCTTGGAAAAGTACTACCCTCGTTCTCGCCACATCGAAGTCCAAGTTGCAGGCAACGGGGAAATCGTTGTCGCCTTTGGAGAACGCGAGTGCTCGCTACAAAGACGCCACCAGAAAGTTGTCGAGGAGTCTCCGAGCCCATTCTTGGAACGCCATGCTGGATTACGCGAAAGAATGCTTGACGCAGCCATCAGTTACGCACTCCAGCTGAAGTACAAGAGCGTTGGCACAGTTGAGTTTCTTGTTGACGACGACACTGCGCAGTTCTTTTTTCTCGAGATGAACACTCGATTACAAGTGGAGCATGGTATCTCTGAGCTGTGCTACGGAGTTGACTTGGTCGAGTTGATGTTAAGACAAGCAGATTACGAACTTCGAGGCCAAATTGGCATCCCCTCTGAGACTCTCAAGGGCCTTGGAAGACCTCAGCCCCTTGGCTCAGCGATCGAAGTTCGTGTTTATGCCGAGATACCGCTCTGTAACTTCGCACCCAGTCCTGGTGTTCTCCAGCACGTTCATTGGCCACAAGGCGATGGTGTGCGAGTTGACACTTGGGTCCAAAGCGGCCAGCGCATCACTCCTCTTTACGATCCCTTAATCGGTAAGGTTATGGTCCATAGTCCCGACGGTCGAGAAGCTGCGCGACGCAAGATGCTTGCAGCACTGGCGGATACAGAACTTCAGGGGACTCAGTCTAACCTTGAGTACCTCTCTGCAATTCTAGACTCGGAGTTATTCGCAAGTGGGAACACCCTGACCAATTCGCTATCGACTTTCGAGTTTAAGAGTTGCTCCATGCAAGTCCTTGAGCCCGGTGTATCCACCACGATCCAGGATTATCCAGGGCGCGTCTCTGTTGGACACGGCGTGCCCCCAGGAGGACCCATGGATGATCTTAGTGCTCGGATAGCAAACATTTTGGTTGGCAACGATGAAGGAGTTGAGTTATTGGAGGTGACCCTATCTGGTCCCAAGTTGCTGTTTCATGAGGCCGCGATTGTCAGTATTTGTGGTGCCGAGCTTCCCATTGCGGTCGACGGTGGCGCGCAGCCGCTGTGGTCCAGACTTGTGGTCAAACAAGGTCAGATTTTGAGTCTAGGTAAAGTCACTGGAAGTGGTGCACGAGCATATCTCGCTGTTAGAGGCGGCTTTCCCGACGTCCCAGCGTTCCTCGGCTCCAAGTCAACCGCCCCAGAGCTTGGGTTCGGTGGCTACCAAGGTCGAAAACTCCAGACACACGATATCCTCGCACTGAGTCCTGATTCCAAAGTGCAAGCAGCTGAAGCGACAACGTTCACCCTTCCATCCCATCACGTACCCAAATTCGGAAGCACCACTATCTGTTGTATCGATGGGCCGTACGGTTCTGATGATATCCTGACAGAGGAGGGATCGAAGACGTTGTATGAAGGGGAATGGAGTGTCAGTCACAACAGTGGCAGAAGTGGTATACGCTTGCAAGGACCGCGATTGAAGTGGGCTCGAACATCTGGAGGAGGTGGAGGATCACATCCGTCTAATGTGTTCGAGTACGGGTATCCCAATGGCGGTGTCAACTTTACTGGAGAGTCTCCCATCATATTTGCTAATGACCGACCTGACCTTGGTGGTTTCGTCTGCCCAACGACAATCTGCTCTGGGGAGATGTGGAAGCTCGGTCAACTCAAACCCGGTGACACCGTTCGGCTGCAATCCGTTTCATACGAGGATGCTCTGAAGATCACTCACGAGAAAAACGCTTATCTTGAAGCTCTGGCAGCCTTCGCTAATGGCAAAACTGGGGATGTAAGTGCTCCCCAAACAGCCTTCGCCACGAAGCCCCCATCCTCCATTCTGCATCAGTCACCCGCAAGGGGTGTACATCCCCAGGTGATATACCGTCAAGGAGGTGATACCAGCATAATCGTTCAGTATGGCAACCAGACTTCGGACTTGCGAAACACAGTCTGTGTCCAACTGCTCACTCAGCAGCTGGCAGCTGCGAAACTGCCCAGTGTGCGAGGTGATCCTAACATTGCCACCCTCACTGTGCACTTCGACCCGGTCCATATAGACCGTTTTGAGCTTCTCCAACAGCTTCTGGCCTTTGATACGAACATTGGCGATACTAGCGGGGTGAAGATCCCTGCTCGACAGATAAGACTGCCTGTCTGTCTTGACCACTCTTCACTCAAGGAGTCGGCGCAACGGTACATGGAGAACATCAGACCGACAGCTGCATATCTCCCAGACAATGTCGAATATCTCCGCAAGAACAATGCTCTTGCGACGCGCCGAGACGTACTGGACTCTCTTCTCAAAACACCATGGTTGACTGTTGCCGTTGGTTTCTTCGTCGGAACACCTATCCTATTCCCTCTCGACCCATGGCGGGTGTTGACAGGCCAGAAGTATAACCCTAGTAGAGGCTATACGCCCAGTGGCTCAGTAGGACTGGGAGGATCAACAGTCGCCATATATCCTGTTGCTGCACCAGGAGGATACCAACTCATGGGCCGAACACTTGGTGGCTGGGATTCGACAGGTAACCGGCCTGGCTTCTCTCCCAAGAAGCCTTGGCTGTTCAATCACCTGGATCTCGTCAGTTTTTATGAGGTGACTGAACAAGAGTATGACAAGATGGAGCGAGATTTTGAGGCTGGTCAGTATACCTTTGACATTAGCGAAACAGCCATCGATATGGATCAGTACATCGCCAAGTTTGATACAGCAGAGAAGGACCCAGAGTATCAAGCATGGCGAGAGCGCCAATCAGAAGCGGCCGATGAGTTGGCTGCACTCGAGCAGAAGCTGTTCGATGAATGGACCATCTCAAAACAGTCTGGTGGTGGTGCAGATGAGGATGGCGACGTTGACTCGGACGAGATTGCTGTTATTGAGTCACCTGTAAACGCGAATGTATGGAAGGTCCTCGTCGAGCCTGGTGATGTACTGGAAGAGGGGCAGACCGTAGCGGTTCTTGAAGCCATGAAGATGGAGATTAATTTGGTTGTTGGTGAAGATCAGGTCGGCGCTGAAGTAGTCAAGGTTGCTCAGCCACCGGGAAGTGTTGTAAGTCCGGGAACGGTCGTTGTAAAGGCCCGGAGAAGACAAGAGTAAATCATAGTGTACACTAAATTGAGACAACAATTGGATCAGCAACGAATGTCAATCTCTCGCTTCATGTAAATATGTTAAGTAATCTTGAGATTAAACTTCGACTAAGGTGCCTGTATCTGGACGATCGGGAATAGTGCTGGGAGGTCACTGGATGCTAGCGGTCGTAGTTACCGGTTCGGCGGTGATACCGTCACGTGGTTCCACTCGACCGGGCCGGCCTTGGAGGGCCCTGGGACCAACCCCAGTTCTTCTGTCAGTTATCGACTACACACCACGAACACTCCCTGTCTGACCTGGTTGGTATGAAGATGTTGAAACTGACCAATGTTTATATTCCTTTCCATCAGACTTAGCTCAAGTCGCCACTTCTGTATTCAATGATGCAGTCCAGTATACAGCACCGATGATATCACAGACTAAACGTCCCACTTTACACCATGAAAGGCAGACCTCGGCTCCCTGTGCCTCTTTGTAGGTTCTGCAATAAGGAGTTCAAGAGACAGGAGCACCTGGAAAGGCATATTCGTACACGTGAGTCACTTTACTAGGGGCCACTCTCAAAGTGGTGCTGATCATTCTCCAGACACACGCGAAAGACCATATGGGTGTCCATGCGGCCGAACATTTACAAGACAGTGAGACATATCAGAATTCGCTTACTCTGGTGACAGGGCTGATCAGATTTTAGAGATCTACTAAATCGTCACCGCCGACTTTCTCAGTGTTCTACCAGTGGCTCAGGAAAACAAGCGAAATCAAATCTGGCGATATCGCCTGACGGGGCTGTGACAACTTCACCCTCTATCTCACAAGCTAGCGACGAGAACAATCATCACAGTCACCAGCTACAGTCTCAAGTAAACCCCTCTAATTTAATGCCTATGGCAGTCTCTCCCCACACAATGCCTTCTCAACAAGAGATGATGAGCCGATTTTCAATTCATGATCGGCCATTGGGTTACCAAGAGCAGACACCAAGCCATATCTTTGAGCCACCGGAAGATCCCATCCACAACAGCAATGTAACCCCAGCGGGCGCTTTGGATAGCCTTGACTTCATGCAATTCGAGTCGTTCAACGCGGATATGTTCCCTGATGAGATGGCCATGATCAATAGTTATCTCGGGGAGGTTCTCCCCCCTGAAGACTCACATCAAGGATTCACACCGGATACAGCAAACTTCTTTACTCAGTCATTTATTCCCGAGCCAGTTCTTGCCCCTGCTCCCTCGAGCCATTTGCAGCTAGAGGCACCTGGCCATATAGAATTGAGCAGCGCGCCAACGTCGACTCTACCTTTCTGCCAGAAACGACAAGCCCAAGCAGCTCCAGTTCGAAACAAGGTTGACCGGTTGTTGGATACCACAGAAGATATCGTAGCAACAAATCCCTGGGCTGTATCGGTTGCTGCTCATGAAAGGCTTTCCACGGAGTTCTCGAAGCACAGATCAGATATACCCCTGTCATTTACACTTCCCAGCAGACATGCGCTATCTCGATATATCGCAAGCTGGATACGAGGTTATCATCCACATTTACCATTCGTACACCTTCCAACTACGAATCTGGAATCCATGTCACCTGTGCTTCTCTTGACGCTGGCAGCTACAGGGTCCTTCTATGGATTTGAGCACCCTCAGGGGTATGCCATGTACTTCGTGGCCAAAGCTATGATCAACCATGAGCTGGAAGAAAGGCGTCGTGCGTCAAACCGCCACATCCTCAATGGTTTCCCTCGCTTTGCGGCGCTCCCTACAAGCTCTACAGAAGTCTATGATCCGCCCCCAAATCACCATGCTGTCTTAACAAAATTCGACATCGAACTACTACAATCCTTGCTGATTGCTGTAATGACTATGTCATGGCTAGATGGACCACTCGCTGAGGAGGCACTTGCTATGAGTAGCCAGTTAACTACTCTCACCCGCGATATCCTGAAACGTCTACCAGAGGGACATTCCGATGATACATGGGAGGACTGGGGCCGCGATGAGGAGAGACGACGCACCCTTCTCTCGGCATATTTCACATTAAACATTCAAACCATCTGCTTCAACGTGCCGCCTCAGATGACAGCTACAGAGTTTAGCTTCGAACTTCCTTGCTCCGAAGCTGAGTTCAACGCGCCGGACTCGGAAACATGGAATCGTGTACGACGAAAGGTCGACCCACGCAAGCTCAACTTTCAGTCATGCTTTAAGCAATTACTGTCTGGAGAACCACTAGTCAAGGAGGTCTCGGCAACTGAGTTTGGCAATTATATGCTTATCCAGAGTTTGCTGATACAGATCTACTTTGAGCGTCAAGTATCGTCTGCCCTGTTGACTCCATCGCCAAGTCTGTCGGAGAGTACCATTGCGACTTATGCTGCTGCACTCGGTGCCTGGCAATCTTGCTGGGACTCTGCTATCGAATCTGCCCCCGATCCTTCCTCTAGGAATTCGCCGCTACCTTTCAACTCGACTGCGATGCTCCGACTAGCTCATATTCATCTTGGCTTTGGCCTCTACAGTCAATGCGAGTTGCTATCTCGGGATCCTATCGCCAAAGCTCAAGTGTTCGAACCGTATCAGAACCCATTGCCCCTGCGTGCTCCGCACCTTGATCAAGCTGTTCTTCATGCTATCTACGCTTTGAGGATACCTGTGAGAGTCGGTATTGCATTCGTGGCACGTGGCCGTACAGGTCATTGGAGTGTCCAACATGCTATCAGTCACTTTGGATGCGCCCTTCTACTTACCCACTGGCTTGAAAACATTTATCAGCTAGTTCTGTCGGATGGTGCGTCAGCTCTCAGAGAGGAGGAAAAGCGCCTGCTTTCTATGGTCGACCGTCTAGTCGAAGAAACTCATCTAGAGGCTTCGCTAGGCCCCAAATCCGATTTTCCTGACAGGATAAGACGTTTGGCTATTGCAGCAGTGAAACTTTGGGCAGAAACTTGTAAAGGCATACAGGTCTACGAGATCGTCCATGTCGTCGGAGAAACACTTTCGCTAGTGGCAGAATCACTAGAGAAGCAGATTTAGGTTTGGAACAAGTAAAGAAGAGCCTGGGCTTGGTTAGCTGCACAGGCATGTGTAATTTCAATAACTTGAAAAGGCTGGGAATTCAAGGTTGTATTCTCTAATAAGAATGTTGCACGCGGACTTTGAGTCAACGGTCCCCAGAGTTACATCATAGACTACTGTGGAAAACTGGGAAGGTATTATACCATTATTGGGGACTCGAGAACCTCTTCGGTGTTCAAATATTTCAAAGTTTCAATCACTGAGTTCAAGGATTGAACTGGTAGAAGAGCCTGTACTGAACAAATAAGTTAGACTTGAAATCCGTCATTGTTCGGGCTACTATGTCTTTGTTCGAAGGATCTGATGGCAGTGTATTTCCTCCTGGAAGAACACTTAGTAGCAGATTGATATTGGACAACTCGGTCTTTCAGTTAAGTTGGGCAAGTACATTTTAAAAGCCATATATAATGCAGCCCCTCAAACGCATTGTTATTATTCAGTTCCAGTAATAAATCTATTCAGTATTCTTAATCCCCCTTCACCTACACCTCCGGCTCCACCAATTACAGCAACCAAAATCACAAAGAGACAAAGCCCAAAGCAAGGAAAAAAAGGAAAGGCTCGCTCGAATTACATTTCAGCATGTGTCGTCTTCTTAAGCTCCAGTATGCTTGCTCTAGCAATGGCAAACCCCATTACATGGAGAACGTTCAGGGTGCATACATCCCTTGCAATGACAGACACGGCTGTTTCATAGAAGAAGCTTTAGCTCTGAAGCCAGGATCAGACACGACTCCCCCAGGCTCCCCTATCGAAAGGGAATATACCATTGTGAAGATTGGAGGTGACTGCGAGACATGTGCCAATAAAAAGACCAGGAAAATTGAGGAGGAGGATAAGTTCTTTGTTGAAATGAATTCTGTAGTTGACAGAACGGAAAGGGAACTCAACGCCATGGTCATGCGTTGTGGCGAGATTTCTAACAGGAGGCGGACGGTGAGTCGTGTTAGACGCGAATATCAACCGAACGATACTTGTTCTTCAGGGTCTTGCCAGAATCAGGTTCATGTTTCTCATGATGGCCGTAAAGGAATGTTCTGTAGGAAACATACTTGCGCTGGCTAAGAGTTTGATTACCTTTCAGATGTTTCTACTACAAGGAACGGTCCCCAATACTCTATATACTGCCCTCTACATACTTGCAGTAGGATTGGCTGTGGGCTTCAGATTATGGATCAAGATACTATTGTCTGCAAGAGGCATCACGATGAGCTTGAATTGGCTATTTCTGCTCTTCGCTGAGAGTTACTGGTTTGTTTGAGAAGCCTATGATATCTCAGCAAGGTATGCCTGGCTTCGAAATAACCCACCAAAAAATACTATACGCCACCTCGAAAGTATGACACTCCAGCACGTCGCAAACGAAAAGGCCTGTCAGCGGAAAGGAATGATGGCTTCGTATTTATAGGAGACGGGCGGATCAACCAAGGGCTTGGGGGTCGGAATTTCATATTTATATATATCCCGGTCGGGGGCAAATAACGAGAGGAGGCGGGTTTTCTTACTATATATATAGCTTTCATATAGCACATGCTCTTCACTGATCAACACACTTAAACTAATTTCCCTTCCGTTACTGGTAGGTTGGAAATTGCCTTACCTTAATCATTTGGTTGTTGCAAAGCATTTATAGAGTAATACTTAATATCTAATAGAGATAATGGAGTTTATAGTAGTCACCTACAAAGCCTTCAGGAACATATATCATCCTAGATAGCCTGTCACAGCTTCTTTAGCTGACTACTTACTGTCACATTCGTCAAAGTCGCGAATCCAACTCAAACCATATCTACCAAGGATTGAACTTTTCGTTTAAAAAGTATTTTCGTTATTCTCATATAGTCCTAAACTCCCTATCCTTTTCCGAAGCTTCCACCATCACAAGAATCCTCTATCAAGATCCATTCCTCCTAATCCAATTTTCATTTTGATTGACCCCTCTATGAAGTCTCCTTCTTCTCCTCAGCCTTCTCATCTCCCTCCTCGATCTCAACTGACCCAACAGCAGCGCTCAAACCACCCTCTTCTTGGTTCTTTTCCTCAAGCTTCTTAGCAGTTGACAAGAAGTACTCAGCAACATCGTTCTTGTGGTTGAAGTACGCCAGATCGAGAGGAACGTAATTCTGCTCGTTTGCCAGCGCGGGAGAAGCACCTTGCTCCAAGAGCAGCTTGATGACATCGAGGTGACCGCCTAATGCTGCCCAGTGAAGACCTGTGTTTCCAGCTTCGTTTGCCTCGTCTAAGAAGGCCTGCTTCTGCTCCTTTGGCTGGGTATCGAAATATTGGATGAGTTCCCTGACGATTTCTACAAGATGTCAGCCTGGTATTGTTTCACAATTGGATTGAAATCTAGGTCCTAGGCCTCGCAAAATTTCATCCCTTCAGGGTTGGACATACCTAGGTGACCATTTCCTGTCGCCATGTGTAAACATGTTGACTTGTTGGAAGCATCTTGAGCAGCCGCTACAATCTCAGCAGGGCTGACATTCTCTCGCTCTGCCAGGCTCCTAATAGTCTCTGTCAGATCCTCCTGCTCTCCTGCTCGTGCAAAGTAAATGAGATCATCGATCTCTTCTTCTGTGAGTTTGGGTGCCATGATGATGCGCTTGGTGATGTTTTCATGTCAAGAATGTAAAATTTTATGAAGATGAGGGGACTGTGTGGTTAGATACCCCGCTATTTTCGCACAGTGTGGGGTGTAGATCGCTGCAGGGTAGTCAAGTTCAATTTTCATCCTCGATTTCATGGAAAGGATGAGGAAACTACCAGCTAGTCGCTATGATACATACATCATTTCCCTCTTTTTCCTTGAACATAGACTCCTTCACCAAAGACCATAGCAGATTTCCCTTCAACAAGTCCATGCAAGTCAGATTCTCTCGCTAATGAGTGCTTCTCCAATTTCACCATCAAGCCATGAACACAAGTCCCCAGATTCATCGAGCCACTCAATTTCTGCTTTGACGCCGAGCATTATCATCAATTGCAACTCGAGTCGTAGTTCTGAGCCTTCGAGCTCATTTGGAGAGTGCAGGCTGATCTTCTTGAGTGTTGAGATAGCTGCAGCCCGCTCTCTGCCATTCAAATAGGTGACGGGATCACGGCACTGGATCGATGTGATAGACACATGGCTTGGCTGTCCATAGTTGCTGAGTGAGGTGTTGGTATGACCTCGGGAGAGATGCACTGATCTGATACCGAGCCACCGCAATGCTTCTATACCGAGATCAGCTTCGTGGCTCAGTCTTTCGGATCCGTGTCGGTAGCATCGCAAGATCTTGATGCCGTCGGGATCGTAGTCAAACAGCCCCAGGAGTGGCAGTTGGGGGTACTGTGTATGAACAAAGTTCAGGAACGAGCGCGTGGACAAGTCAGGATATCCTTTGGCCTATTTGAGTCAGCGCGGGCTTCACGATTCACATTGTCCAAGCATACTGTGACAAGCACTCCAGGACCGAAGATGCAGGTTCTCCAAAATTGGGACGAGCAGAGAGATCGAAAAACGGCCTGCAGGAGTCAGCTTCGTTAAAGCGACGAAGAATTTGTACGTCTTACATCTTTCTCAACAACAAGAATCCATTTGATGTTTTGAACGTCGACGCTTGAGATTGACTGAACAGTCGGGATAGCAACTCCCTACATCACTCAGAATCAAGCAGAGAGTCATAACTTGAGATCTTACCAAATCTCCCGAACAAGGGTTCAGCGTACTCCCATCGCGGAAGCGTATTAGCAACGGTCCAGCCAGGGCACCCTTTGATGCTGCAACCTGCTCCAGTTAGTTGAAGTACCGTGGGCGCTTTTAACAACTCGCACAATATTCAAGTCCCCACGACTGATACCAAGACTGAAAGCAATATCATCAACAAGGTCATCCACTTGGCCTTGCTTCTCAAAGAGATGCTGGTGTTGGTAAAATATGTGGCTGCATATGGGCCCATTAGTACATCTCTTGCATCTGGGGCCAATGCACTAACCGCTTGGTCAGAACGGTGCCAGATACAAGAGCATCATGTGATAGTTGAAGAATGAGAAGTATGCGCGCTGCGACATGTTAGTCAGATTAACAGAGACAACTCTGCCGAAATCTGACCAAACTTGACTGCTTCCTGCTGGTTACGACCAGGGAAGTGAACCTGCTCTGGCTGTACATTTGCGGCACGACGTGTTGACCTCCGTGCAGAAAATGGAATTGACAGCTCTTGTCCCGTAGCTAAAGCGCTGATGATTTGCGCAAGAATGTCCTCAATGCGAGTGACAACCGTTCCAGCACTGGGGTTGTTGATTGTCGTATTCGTATCAGTATTCTCGTTCGCTGTCGTTGATGATGTGCGATTAGCTTGGGGATTCTGGGTTAGTTCTGGTATAGCAATTGATTGAGCAATTTCTGCCTCTTCATCCATGGTTTCTTGGCGCTTGTTGAAACAAGCTTATAACTTCGATGATTTTCGTAAGTAAAGTTCAAGATCTTGTCCGAATACGCAGTAGAGTCGCAATGCGAGATGTGGTTCTGTGGAGGTTTTCAAGATTGTCCAATGCCGAGAGTCAATTGATTTTCAGGGGCTTGACCGCTAGACATGGGGGACATGACATGCTGCAGGTGCCACCAGGAGACGGCGGGCCCTCCCGTACGTCGGGCGTACAGCGGGTTGGTAATTCAATCCGCCCCCGTGTTATAGTTTAGTTTTAAAGCATGTGCTGCTCATCAACTTGTGACTGGGGTTTTGTTCATGATCACTCCACTGCTCTTCTCTCAATTGACCCACGAAATTTGCCGTTGAGACCATCAAACTCCCCCAAACATGGTCGCAAATTCTACTGGACGTGAGGGTAGCGCGCTAAAGTCGCGTAAGCGCGCTGCTGACTCCGAGTCGGAACCGCTGTTGAAACAGGGTCAGCCATTCCCTAAGCAGCCTCGCATCAGCTCACAGTTGGACACGACAAGATGGAGGCTCAAGGACGATGACAGCCGTCACACATGGCACTACCTTGAGAACGACGATGATGCGAAGGAGTGGCCACAGAGCTATGCTGAGAAATGGTATCTGAATTTGCCTATGGTACGTTCTTTGCCTGATCCCCTATCCATCGCAACTAACATGTTGGACACAGGATCTCCCTGACCTTCCCACCCCCGATAACCCATTGGCAGCCGCGGAGAACGGTCTCGACTTTTTCGAAAAGCTTCAACTTCCCAGCGGGCATTGGGGTTGCGAATATGGCGGTCCTATGTTCCTCCTCCCCGGTATCGTCATGACCTGGTATGTCACCAGGACGCCAATTTCCTCCGCCAAGGCGACCGCGATCTATAACTACGTATCCGCACGAGCGCACCCAGAGGACGGTGGCTGGGGTCTACATATTGAAGGCGAGAGCAGCGTCTTCGGAACACTGATGAATTATGTGGCCCTTCGACTTGTCGGTGTCGACCCTGAGGACCCAGTTCTGGTTAAGGCTAGAGGAACTCTACACAAGATGGGAGGAGCATTGTATGCGCCACACTGGGCCAAGTTCTGGATGGCTATTTTGGGAGTCATGAGCTGGGATATCGTCAACCCTGTGCCACCAGAGTTTTGGCTGCTTCCTGATTGGGTTCCTTTTGCGCCATGGAGATGGTGGATTCACATTCGAATGGTGTTCCTGCCAATGGGCTGGCTATACTCGAAACGATGGAGCTGCGAAGAGACCGATGTGATTCGATCACTGAAGAAAGAAGTATTCCTTGAGGATTACGCCAAGATAAACTGGTCAAGCCATCGCAACAGCATTGGCGTTGTGGACAATTATCACCCCAAATCATGGTTGCTCAATGCGGCCAACTGGGTGCTTGCCAATATCTGGATGCCCTATCTGCGACCCAATTTTCTAAAAGAGAAAGCTGAAGCATGGGCCAGCAAGCAAGTCGATATGGAGGATGCCAATACGGGCTATGCCTGCTTAGCCCCCGTCAATGCTTCTATGAACACCGTTCTGTGCTATGCTCGCGATGGCCCTGATGACTATGGCGTCAAGAGGCATATCGAGCGACTTGAAGAGTATCTATGGGTCAAGGACGAGGGCATGTTGGCCAACGGCACCAATGGTGTACAATGCTGGGACACGGCATTCTTGATTCAGGCTGTTTTTGAGGCTGGCCTTCACAAGAACGAAAAGTACCGACCCATGCTCATGAAGTCACTACACTACTTGGAACGTCAGCAGATTCGAGAGGACTGTGTCGATCAGGAAGTGTGCTATCGTCAACCCCGAAAGGGTGGCTGGCCATTCAGCAACAGGGATCAGGGCTACGGTGTCAGTGATTGCATTTCGGAAGCACTCAAGGCTATTATCCTTCTACAGAAGGTGGGTGGCCTTCCTGAGGTTCTTGAAGATCGACGTCTTTTCGACGCTGTCGACACTTTGCTCCTGTACCAGAACGACAATGGTGGCATGTCCTCATACGAGAAGCGACGAGGAGGCGAGTGGTTGGAGATGCTCAATGCCGCTGAGGTATTTGGTCGTATCATGATTGAATACGACTACCCTGAATGCACAACAGCTTGCGTGACAGCTCTATCCATGTTCAACAAGCACTGGCCAGACTATCGAACAGACGAGGTCAGGACACTTATCCGGACGGCCGCCGAATGGATCAAGTCCAACCAAGGACCTGATGGCAGCTGGTACGGAAGCTGGGGTATCTGCTTCACATACGCTGGTATGTTTGCACTTGAAAGCATGAAACACATCGGCCAGACATACGCAACAGGCGAGAACTCTAGACGTGGTTGCGATTTCTTCATCTCCAAGCAGAGAGCTGATGGCGGATGGTCAGAAAGCTACAAGGTACGTTACACAGACTTTGCTTCACAGCTCTTACTAACAATCGCAGGCCTGCGAAACGATGGAATACGTCGAACATCCTTCAGGCTCCCTCGTTGTCCAAACAGCCTGGGCTCTGATCGGACTGATGGAAGCTGAGTATCCTCATGTGGAACCCTTGAGACGAGGCATCCAGTTCATCATGGACCGTCAGAAGCCCAACGGAGAGTGGTTGCAGGAGGCCATCGAGGGTGTCTTCAACAAGTCATGCATGATCTCGTACCCCAATTATAAGTTCACTTTCACCATCAAGGCCCTGGGCATGTTTGCGAAAAGGTTTCCTGAGGAGAAGCTTGTACCAAGCTGGGCTGTGGCGCAGAATGGAGCGAACGGAGTGAAGACGAATGGTGTCAAGACAGTAGAGGTAAAGGTGAATGGCGTAAAGCCAAACGGTGTCAAGACCAACGGTGTCAAGGGCAAGGGTATCTAAAAACTAGACGGATAGATACACATGATGCATGAATACTAAGGTACCTAGGATACAACGAGAAGGCGGCTGTCAAATTCAAGCCCTCGAAAGTAATTTTAATCACGAATACATCAAGCACATGCATATCAGACGCCTGTATGACTACCTACTGTCTGGCCCTAGGATTCTGCCCTCCGCATTGACTTGTATATAAGTAGTCCAATGGTTGCCGACCGTTTTTCTGCTCTCCAAACTTCATCTTCATTTTCATTTGTTCTCACCTCTCTCACTCCCAAATCTAAAGCTATACCAAGTGTCGCCTCGACCTCATTTCCCGTTTTGCCCATCTCCATTCATTATCCTCCTGCAACAACCGTCGTTTGATCAGCCTCCATTCAGCGTGTGACGATCCCACTCGTGTGTGCAACACATACCCCGACAAATCTACAGAGATACAAACAGCTTCTTCTTCGCACCATCAGGCCAGCCGATGAATGCAATGAAAAAGATAGCTCGCACGCCAGAGGCACACTGAGAGTCCAAAAATTGTGCCCTTCCACTCCGATACCTTGAACATCAGAGTGGGTAATTGACTGTTGGTCGCCAGGGTCGCGAGCAACTCACGGGATAGCCAATATCCAGCTGCGGGCGAGAAACGCCGCAGCATGACGAATAAGAGAAGAAAAGATCCAGTCCTGGATGGTGTGACATCTTTTTGTACCGTGACAGCATACAGCAACTCCTCGCCCAGGAACGAACGAATGCTGTTCACTCCGGTGACAGGAACGTAACGAGGCAGGAATGCCCGTCAAAACCCTTTGGGAGGATGGTCCGATGCTCAGAGGGGTTACTTAACAGAATGGCAGGAGCACCGATTGCCAAAATCTCATCATGTGAACACTGGCCTTCCAGATGTCAGGGCCAATGAGGCAAGCAGTGGGCAATGGCCGAGTCTTCTCAAATTCAGTCAATGTATTGCCTCTTGTTACCAGGTAACTATTCGAAGCGGGATGCCACCTGACAGTATCTTCCATTTTATTGTATACAGAAGTCAAAGAAATGCTCTGGGGCGGATATTGGATTGCTGGATGGTACATCAAGGCTAATTATGCTAGTCCGTGCCCTGATGATTCCTTATAGTGCTGGCTCACCTTTGAGAAACTTCCTTCCATCTTGGATAAGCTATAGGTAGGTTTGTTATGTTTTCCTGCCTACCTATCTAGCTGTGAGAAAAAGAACTGCCCGCAAGTGCGACTCTGGCGCAGCGTTGACGAAGATTGGGAAAGGGAAAACTCATACTCCGCGGCATGTCGAGCAACAAAGAAAGCACGCCACAGAAGATCAGATATTTGTCGTACAATCTCCCCATAACAGGCCCGGAGAAACGGAAAGTTGATAGAGAACCCCGAAGGTGACTCGCCTAATATGCGGCAGGAGTTTTATTCACTCGCAACTGCAGATTAACAGGGACGATACAGAGAGGGCGTTATCACTGAAGCTGAACAAGTTGTCATTGAAGAAAGGCCGGCTAGAGTATGGCCAGTGTCAAATGCCCGCAGAATAACTGCTTCATGCGGAATTAGGTAGTGGCCGGCATAGCCCCAAGACAGCAGTCCCAGGTCTTCAGCATCAGATAGGTCATGGTGCATATGGGAGGGTAGAGTGAGAATGAATTCCTAAAACTTCGTTCAAAAAGAATGATGGGGAAACCTCAATACTACTAGAATCTGCTTGGTACCCCAGTGGCTTATACTCAACTTAGTCAAGTTGATAAAGTTGTGGTAGGCATCTGTTCGACCACCAAGGATAAAACGACCAGAAATCTCGGCCATGGTTAAAATTGAGTGACGGGCGTGTTGCCTATAGGCAACGAAACAGAATGCTTGGGGAGTTGTGTTGATTCAAAGTATGGGAAATACTTGTATTGCCTCTCGGCTACAGCAGCTTGGTAGAGCCTGACTTTGCAGATTGTTGGAATGTGACGCCCATTAAAATGATTCGCTCAAGGAACCACAACAGGGTTGTCTCTGAAGGTAAATAAGGTACTCATCAATAGATCCTGAAGTTTATACTGCTCAGGGTAAAGGCAACTTAGGCACCAAAAGCTTCCACTTACACAGCGCGGGGGCTAACATGAGCTGCCTGCATCATGCCCCACCAAAGCTTCCAGAACCAACCATTCGTCACATCCAACTTCAACTTTAAACCTTCCACTGCCGCCTTCACACCAACTCTTAACAATACCAACTCACGTCATCGTCACACTGCAAACTTCCTTTTCCTCAAAAATTCTTTTTAAACCCATCCATTGCAGTCTACCATGTCGCACATCACACTGGCCCAGCAAGGCCTCGCCGCCGCCGAAGCACGCAACTGGGATGAAGCTATCGAGAAGCTCTCAACCGCCTTGAAGGCCTCGCAGAACCCTGCATGGCTGGTCGCCCGATCGAAAGCCCTTATCAACAAGAAGCGCTTCCAAGAGGCCCTCGACGACGCCAACCTTGCTTGGCATACCGCATACCAACGAAACAAGCGACCGCTCCTCATCGATGCCCACTACCGTCGTGCTGTCGCCTACTTTCGGCTTGGACAATATGCCAACGCCGATGCATGCTGCGTTTATGCTATGCGCTTAGTCAAAGGGTTTCCTGCGGTGGAGAAGGAAGATCCGGCGAAGAAGAACACAGACGAGAATGGATTCTATAAAGTGACCTTGAAGGATGCTCAGGAAGAGTCAAAGACCGACGATATCAACAAGTCACAGGGAGGGGCGGCAGGTGCGCTGGGAGCACAAGGCAATGATGTTGCTAATGCTAAAGAGTGGCGCATTGCGAGCACTTTGCGAATGCAGATCCTGTTCGCTATGGACAAGCTTCCAGAGGATGACCCTGCACGCAAGCTCACCACGGCCAACAAGCCCGAGTTGAAGGAGCTATCGGATGTGGGAAGCAAGAAGGCTGAGACTAAGGAATCAGCTGCTGCCACCCAAACCGCCCCAAAGCCTACTGTGCCCGCTGATACCCCAGTACGACTCCAGGAATTCCAGAACGACACCACTATGACAGTATCCATCTTCTCCAAGGGCGTCAATAAGGACAAGCTCCAGGTCCAGTTCAGCCCCAAATCAGCTCACCTTGACTCTATCATTTGGCCCAGCGGCGACGAGAAGCCATTCACACTTGATCTGTGGGGTGAGATTGACACAGAGGCATCAACATACAGGGTTACACCCAACAAGGTTGAGCTCGCACTCAAGAAAAAGGCACCTGGAAAGTGGGCGCAGCTCAAGGGAGAGGCAGGAGATTCTGCTCCAGATGCTGCAGCCGCTGCGGAGGCAGAGTAAGTTTCACGAGTTCTCAGCCGGCACACCCTACTAACTTCACTCAAGAAAACTCAAGGTGCTCAAAGATGCCAGAAAGAAGGCCATGGACAACGCCGCGGCAGAGGCTCCTGCTCAAGAGAAGCCAACAGATTCTACTGAGGCGAAAGAAAAGACCCCTGCCGCGCAAGACTCTTCCAAGCCGGCATACCCCTCATCGTCTCGTACTGGACCCAAGAACTGGGACACCATTGGCGACGACATTGACTCTGATGAGGAAAAAGACGTCAACGTGTTCTTCAAGAAGCTTTTCAAGGACGCCTCTCCTGAGCAGCAACGAGCCATGATGAAGAGTTTCACCGAGAGCAATGGTACAAGTCTCAGCACTGACTGGGATGACGTCAAGAATAGAACTGTTGAGACGGTGCCCCCTGAGGGTGTCGAGGCCAAGAAGTGGTAGATGGCAATCGTTTATGAGCCAAGGATGGGAGATATTATGTTATGACTACTGATCAATGATTCATGATCTATGGTGTTTGGTGGGCTATTTCGGCGTATCGGAAAGGTAATGGAAAAGCAGCTCAAACTGAGCCATCAATTGAACCAGTTCGTAATTTTCGCTATGCCGTGCGTGTTCTATATGCTATCCCAAGTTCAACACCTCATAATCCCTTTCTCCCAACTCCGCAGCTCCTTTTCTCTTTAAGCCGTCAACAGCGCTCTCAACCTGTCCCCCGACCTTGTCAAACCACTTCGACGCCTTCAACTCCTCATCCTCCAACGTGCGACTCCATTCCTTGCCACTGCGATACTCCGCTGCCAAAGCTTCAGGCACATGTAGCACACGGCTCACAAGATCCTCTCGTGCAATATACGCTCCTCTCAACCATCTCGATCCTCCACCAACGTCAAACTGATTCCTTCCATGCATGACCCTCATGTTATCGAAAAGCACACACTCTCCTGGCTTCATCTTCATCTCGAACATGGCATCGGGGTCATTGATCAACCCATCGAATAACTGCGCTGGTTCAAGCCAGGCTCTTGCATCAACGGCGGGAACCTGGAATTGATTCTGAAAAGGCGGACTCCAGTATACAGCTGCGAGATCTCCATCTGGTCCAACGTCAAACAGTGATCGCTGCTGACGATAGAAGTATCCGTGCTTCTCATAGTGATATGGAATCTTGACACGAGCGAGATTCTTGACTGTTGGGGAGTTTTGTAGCCACAGTAGCTTTCCAGCGAACAATCCATCACTAAATAGAGACTCTCCGCCGTTGCACGAGTTTTCCATGCAGTGAAGAAGTTGGATTGCGGGTGGACTCTCGAGGTATAGTAAATCCTGATGAAGACCAAGATATCCGCTTGTGTACGCTACATTCTCGGCGTCTGGCTTAGCACGAACGTCGAAAGTGCGACCATAGAAGGTTTCTTTAATATTTGCGATGCGTGTTGTAATGTTGACGATGGAGTTCTCATCATGCGGTACGTTCTTCAGAAATACAAGACCGAGATTCGATAGATCGAGAAGAGTATGCCAGAATGCATCATCGCCCTTCATGAACTCATGATAGTCAATCTTTCGCACACGTTGCTGAATAGTCGCTTTGTCCCAGAACGTACGCCCTGTTTTGGGATACACTGCGTCTTGTCTTGGATATGGCATTCTCTCAACTGGTGCATGGCCAAGTGCCTTGTCGACAGAACTCCAAGGAAGAATCATCTCGTGATCTTTGTACATGTCGTTTTTAAACGAGATGCCCACGCCGGTTGAAGTCGTGTGGATGCTGTCAATGGCGATGTCTGAGGGAATTGCTGTTGTCGCAAAGCTCTTTTGACCAGAGGCTGGATCGACGCATGTTGTGCAGGTACAGCTATCGCGAAGAATGGTGGCATCAAGGCGTGTCCAGCCGCCATGCTTCTCATCTTGAATTTGGATGAAGCGGTCTCCGCTGGAGATGGTGAGGTTGTTGTCTTTGGCTGAGAGGGTTGTTGTTGGCTCAAACAGCGGCGGAATCCCAAAGTTCTTTGTTGTGAGAGTCCGTCGATGTGTACGACATTGTGAATTTGTTGGTTTGAGGCTGATTCTCTGAGCACTTGCTCGAGTTGATGAGAGTCCACGAGGGAGAGCTCTACAGCTGTAAGCTGTCAACCTGCAGGAGAACATGATAGCGTCGGCCTTCTATTAACACAAACAAAACGTACTATCAAGAAACGAAAGAACTCTATGTGACAAGTCAAGATTGAAGTTGAGCAAGGATCTATATCTATATAATAACAATGGCGGCCATCCTCGTACCTCGGCCAAAAGGGAGACATTGCTTCATGTGGGGTTTCTCGGCTCTAAACCCCGCGTTGTTTGGAGCTGGACCCAGCGATGGCTTCAGTCAGAAGCAAAAATGGCCTCATGTGGTGATGCAGTGTGCCACCAACGAGGCTGACATTTTCACATATTACGTTATACGAGCAGATGATGAAGTCCCAGATGATGTATGTTCATGAGGCCTCGAAGAGGGCATTGACATTGATTTGATGGCGTAATACATATTGTGTACAGTAGATCGCAAACGCCTGACAGCCTGTTCCTACGCCAAAGAGCATATAATCCACCGTATACCATTACACTTCCGTTGTATCATCAGTTCATAGTGAAGCGTCCAGCGATCAGCCTCTGTTGCGGTTAGCAGACCATCGCTTCACCATCACTTCTCTGACTTTGTATAGCTTCAATGCTTCAGCGACTCCCTGCTCCAAAGCCTTCTCAAATTTCGACGGTGGTGGTACATCAACGTACACCAGAACAAGACTCTTGGTGACGTGTGACAGAACGCGCACCGTGCCATGGAGCCACTGCCATGTCTTCTGAGGGTCCTGTTTTCCAGCCTCTTTCCAAAGGGCATGAGAATAAGATGGAACGACGATCAGACCGAACTCGGCGTGGTCAAAGACCGGACCCTTAGCATAAAGCAGCCAGTCCACGCCAAACTTGATGCCTGCACGAGGTACCCAACCGAGCGATCTGAAGTAATGATACACTGCATAGTGAATGAGGAAGTTGTCGTCAGGCTGAAGCGCGGGATCCGCAGGTTCAACTCGAGGTGGGAAGTACGAATGTTGTCTGAAGAGTCTCAACAGGTCCGAAGATGAGAGCTGGGCACCCGAGGAAGGATCGGTGACCGTCAGAACACCCAAACCGAAGCTCAGAAAGAAAGCCTCCTCTGGCGTCAGCTGGAGGTGTTCCATGTTCTTCAGCACTGGCTTGCTAGTACGCTCCAAAGAGTTCTCTTCATTTTGTCCGTTTAAAGCCACGGGTGACGCAGCGCGAATATCGGCAAGCCCGTTAGGCGTGCCATTCGACGTCGAATGCTTGGGGCTAGGGGGATCACCAAAGTGGAAAGTGGTTGATTCCACTGTTGGCGAGAATCGTACACTCTTCCGTCGCTTCTTGGGCTTAGTGTTGTCTTCCTCGTCTGACGAAGATGCAACCACGGAAGTGCCATTCGCATCATGGTGAAGGATGCCGTTCGCAACTGGTTCCATGACATGACCATTGAGGAGGGTATCCACAGACAGACCCATCGCCGTTGGATGAACACCGGATATTCCAAGACCGTCGATCTCTTCAGCTGTCTCGATGGCAGACTCTTCGACAATTTCTGCGACAGAGTTCGGCATGCCTAGGATAGTCGCAGGGCACACTGGCGAAGCATGCGTGGGAGTGGACACAGACAGGTTGACAGGCTTGATAGGCGTTGGCTTAACAATGTCCACCAGTGAATTTGGCAGAGCCAAAAGTGCAGCAGGGCTGACAGGTGACTCGTAAGTTGGAAGGGCAGCCGACAGCGAAAGAGGTTTGATAGACCTGGGCTCTGCGATGTCTTTCGACTCTCTGGCACGTAGCTCTCGTTCCTTGGCTTCAAAGGCTTTGGCTTCTCGTGCTTTGATCTCTCTCGCTTTGGTTTCTTCCGCTTCCTTACGGCGGGTCTCTCGGATCGCCTCTTGCTCGAGACGTGCTCGTTCCCACTTGGCACGCATACGCTCCTCTCTTCTCTGCACAGTCATAATCTCGCTGACGTGTGCATCAGCTAGTCCTTGGCGAACTTGTTCACGCTTTAGCCAAGCTGGCTCACTACGACTTAGACTACCCTTCCCGTAGAAGCCTTGCTCCCACAAAGCTCGGGTAGAAGCATCATCCGTAATGTGGACGGATGATGTAGCAGCAGACCATACACCATTATGCACAACCGAAGGTTCCGCTTTAGGCGGAGACCACAGTTGGCCTAACCACGCATACGCGACATGGAAGAAGGATATGGGGTTATTCGGATAAAAGGCCGGCAAAGGGAATGTGCGGATCGGTGCCGGGAGGGCGTAGATCTGATGCAATGGAGGCCCTCGCTGCTGGGATTGCCGTTTGTCGGCGGAATCCGTGGTAGGCGGGGTACCAACGGAGACTGTGTTTGATGATTGAATCTCAGCCATTTCTCGCCGGGGTCATCTTGGTCTTGACAGATGTCAGTGGGGTTTTCAGAATAATCATGATGAATAAAAGAACCAGGTTTTGGTGTTGCTCAGATACCGTTGTAGTCTATAATATCAGAGCTTCATGGGAGACCAAATGAATGGATTCTCTAAGCATTTTGATATGGTGTCATCACCGCAACATGAAGCCCCGCTGCTCCGGGGAATTGAAGCACGCAGAAGCTGCAGCGTAATTGCATCTCAAGGATGAGGCATGACGAAGAAAAGAGAAAGAAACCTACCTATCTAGGACGTGACCCAGGCACGATGCTGGCTGGGTATTTAACCTCGTGGCCATCCACAGCAACACACTGCTCAACCTCGACGAGCTGAACAATGTCAATTGCTCAAGTGTGAAGCTCGACCGAGGTCCTTAAGCTTCCACGAGCTTTGAGAGATTTTGTTGTCGTGGTTTTTGTGAGGATGATGACGGGAAAAAGTTGACGGGGCTGAAAAGTCGAGCTTTTTCTTGGAATTGGAGCTCCCCACTTTGATGCCTTGTGCGCAAGGCCATTTCACTCACTGGCTCCGCTCCGGAGATTTGACAAACAACTCCACTGCAATTGGATGTTGGCGTACGAGGTTTGGAAGTAAAGCACAATATGTGAGATGACAAACTGCTGTTTTCTATTGCCATTTTCTGTGCGGCATCTCACCGCTCAGAAGCCTCTTGGTTTGACGGCCTAGGTATTAATAAATGTCACGTCTTCCCTGGGTCCAAACCCACGGCCAGCGAGATGTCCCTATAGTTGAACCAGAACTGCCAGTTCCCCGGCTCCTAGATCCTTGACCTCCAGACCGGCGGGAAGAATGCATCGGTAGTGCAGGGAGAATTCAAGGCGGATTCAACAATCTCCCCTTGACTCTTCCAAATGCCTTACCTATACCTCGGCCATCTTTATGGTAAAACACAGCAATATTACCATGCTCTATGTCCACAGCATGGCGAGAAGATCGTTTGCATCGTGTCCTTCGGTCTAGAACAATTCCAGGTATACATCATGATTGAAAAGCGCCGCCTTTCTTCTGAGCTTCTCGACGAAACTAACCCTTGCTGAGTGCTTGGGTTACCTGGACTCTCTTGACAGCCTTGACGCTACCTTTCGCTAAATTGCCATAGTGGTCCCTGTGGAAGTCATAGGCCATGACAAGAGCATGCCGTGGTCACTTTAAAGACATTCAACTGCTCCAGTTCTTGCGTACTCGTGGAGACCCCGACTATATCATCCACGAAACCGGGTACATGCTTGCCATGCAATGCGCTTGTTGTCCTGGCAGGACTGCATCCTCTTCAGTATAAGGGTTAGGCTGGTGGTTTCAAGAGAGCTCAGGTAGGCTGAAAGAAGAAGGACGGCGAGTTAGACGGTGGGCCGAAGTCCTATAGCCCAGTCTTGCTGAGAACACAACTTCGGGTACTTCGGAGTTAGAGGAGAGATGGGGATTTTTCTTTGGAAGTACTCACTCCCAGCATATTCGTATTAGGATCAGGAACGTCAGTTAATTACCTGTGAAGAAGCCTTGGGAACACATCGATCTATCCTACAAACTTTTTACAGGCTGCATATTATACATGCTTTGCTGAGAAAGCATAACATCAATCAGCTATTAGATCAAGATTTGGAGTGCTTCTTGCTCGGAATACAACGTAAATAGGCCGGTGATGACGACATGCGTGATCCAATAGCTATTCCGTATTATCGTCCATCAGCTTTGATTGGGTTGTCGGCATTTCTCAGTGCTGAGCAAATAGGGCCATAAAGCTAAGACAAAGGTAATCATTTAACGTTACCTTCATAATCCTACACATGATAAGAAATGCATCACTTCTGTAATACCATGCAGCTACACCAGGAAACTTTAGCAAGATGCTATAAATAAGGCCGGGTTCCTGTAACATTGAAACATAACAAGCTTCAAGATTTCAACGACTTTGATCTAAGCCAACACCGGTCACAATATCACAGCACATCGGCTGTTTTATATAAGCACCGATCTCTCATTAACCCCAACAATCTCTCCGAGTTCAAGTTCGTTTACGTCGCTCTGTCTCAAAGATGACTTTTTTCGATGATCACGGCTTCCCCGTAGTTCACCTTTCGAGCGATGGCTGGTCAACTGAGGACGAAGCAACTGCCACCTGCTTCTGCGGAGCTGTGCAGCTAGTACTTGTAAGTCTCCCTGAGTGGTATAAACTGAAGCGAAAACTTCAAGGTCCTAACATGATAATGAACAGCCACTGAAAAAGCCCGGTTTGCTCAATCGCCATGTCTGCCATTGCATCGACTGTCGCAAGATCGGCTCAGCCTTCTACCAATCCAATATTACAGTAGACGACACATATCTCAAGCACGTCCGTGGTGAGGACAATCTCTCGACTTTTAGTGAGGAAAAGACCATTCGTGCCAACGCGACCATGACCAATTATTTCTGCAAGACATGCGGTACTCTCATGTATCGTCGTGGCGCTCGTTTTCCAGGCTTGACGATTCTAAGGACCGGTACTGTTGATGATCTCAGCCTTGCAGATACGAAATTGAGACCGCAGGTTGAACAATTCATCGAGAGACGAGCTTCTTGGTCTAAACCCATAGATGGCGCGGCACAGGTTGTTGGGATGCACCAGCCTTCGGATATTGAGGGTATCCCTTAGCCTACTCACTAGAATCGAATGATATGAAGATAAAGCTCGATTTGATGGCATTTCAGTTCCTCCCGTAAACAACTTATGTTTCTTACCCGCTTGTTTTTGTATTTGTTGCGCCTGTCAATGTGGCGCTCGAATCCTGTCTCCGACCGTACTCGCACATCAAAACTTGATTCACCACGGTGCTTATGCTGAATTCCCATAGTCCAGGTATCTCTTAATCGTATCTAAAACAGGTCTGCTTATGATTCATCGACCGTCTTGTAACTGGTAACCATGACATGTGCTTCGGAGATGCCACCCCACCAGTTCTGAGCGGCGCTCTGCGTGCCATGAACGTCCGTCGTAGAGGAGACCCGCGGTCTAACGAGGATGGTTGTGCACTGCTCTCACAAGACAGCCAATTATGGGACTACCGTGGATTGATGCTCGCGGACTTGCCGGGAAGGGTCCATCACTTCAAGACCCTAGTTCGGGGATTGCATCACTGTCGAATGTGAAAGCCAAACTGGAGGACAGTACGTGTTTTTCATTTCCGACTGCCCATCTTAGAGGGAGAAAGAAGGTGTCTATTGACTTGCGCTATCATCTGTGCCCCCTTGGGGGTTCTGACTTCAAGAGGCAAAAGAACGGATTTCAGAGAGAAGGTGACAGGAGTTACCATGGAAGGTATACAGTACGCCGTTAGGTATGTGTGGAAAGTTACCTTGCGACTGCATATAGGTCTGCGAGGGATAAAATACCTAGATAAGAACTTGGACTTTTTTATATATATTTAATTTAAAAATATGTAGGTGCCAGAAATATTTAGTCTAAGGTCCACTAGATCTCTCCCAAACCTATATTAGTTTACCCAAGTATTTATATTATGTAGGATTGAGGTCCTAAATCTTTTTGCTTCCGCCTCCTCCCATTATACCACTCCTGCACATTGGATGAAAATACTGCCTCTTTCAACAGTCCAATTCGGCAGGCGGTGACCTATTTGGGAAGGCGGTAAAGATCTCTCTTCTCCTGGAAATGCATATACCTTGCATCTAGTTCAATTTCCATTCACCGATCAGGGCCATAATGTGGTCGTTGAAAGAGGTCATTGCTGGCGTGTTCTTGGCTGTAGCTGGCCTTGTTGCTACCGTTATCGCTATTGGTGTCCGGGCTATGTAAGTCACCGAGCCACTAACTATCTACGAGCTCTCCCTAACGCCCACAAGCTTTCGCAACTTTGCTAGCCGTCCAGCTCCTTCACCCAACCTGGGTGACAATACTCCTCATGTCACCATAATTCGACCCATCAAGGGCGTCGAGCCTCGACTCTACGATTGTATTGCCGCATCGTTTCGCCAGAACTACCCCCAAGACAAGATTTCGATTCGTCTCTGTCTCGAAAATGACACCGATCCGGCGTACCCGATCCTACAGAGGGTCCTTGAGGACTTCCCCGGTATTGATGCGCGCATCTTGTTTGAGGTAGACGACCTTGCGTTAGGCACGACGCCGAATATGGGGCCGAATCCAAAAATTCGTAATCTCAGCCGAGCATACCGAGAGGCCAGAGGGGATATTGTGTGGATTGTGGATTGCAACGTCTGGATGGCCAAGGGAGTCTTGGGCCGCATGGTTGCTAAGCTTAAGGGCCACAATGTTGGTGGTGATAACATTCCCTACAAATTTGTTCATCAACTTCCCATTGTTGTTGACTTGATCGACTATTCCACACCGGTTGCAGCAGACGGTCAGCCCCTGTTAGCTGCTTCCTCTGTTGAAGACGATGACTCTGATCACCTGGGCGAAGGGGGTTCTCATGATAACCCCAAGGTTTGGGCTCAGGGCGGTGGACGACTTGACGAGATGTTCATGGCAACGTCGCATGCCAAATTCTACAGTGCTATCAACACTTCTCGTCTAGCGCCTTGCGCTGTGGGCAAGAGCACCATGTTCTGCAAAACTCAGCTCGATCACGCGACCGACCCTGCACTGAATCCTAAGATACCTAGGGGCAAGAGCCTCCCAACGGGCGTGGATTACTTTTCGCACAATATCTGCGAAGACCATATGATCGGCGACGTCCTTTGGAATGCTGAATTTGCCGGTTACAGGAACCATGGGTTAGTCTGGGGTGATATTGCTGTTCAGCCGATGTCGGACATGTCTGTCAAGGCATATGCAGCACGACGCTCTCGGTGGCTCAGAGCGAGAAAGTTCACGGTTCTCCCAGCTACAATCTTTGAGCCATTCACCGAGTCTTTCGTGTTTGCCACGTATTTTACTTTTGCAATCACCACACTGCGGATATATGGCATTCCTCCGACTTGGCCTGCTAGGGTGATTACATGGCTTACAACGATTACTGTCTGGATGCTTGTCGACTTTTTAGGCTACCGACATTTGCACTCTGGCGTTACTGTGGAGGTTGATGAAGACACACCTCGTTTCGCCAGAGGTTCCATGAATCCAGACGGAATCAAGAGTCGCAAATTCTCGGAGTTCCTAGCTGCCTGGATTGTCCGTGAAGCTCTGGCTCTTCCGATCTGGGCATACGCAGTCGTCTTCGGGAATACCGTGAACTGGCGAGGAAGACGATTCCGTATTCGTAGGGATACAACTGTTGAAGCGCTTGACCCTGAAGAAGAAGAACGGAGTCGTCAGGTGCCGACTCCTGAGCTCGAAAGAGCATCTTCCCAGAATAAGCAACGGGTTGATTGAAGGTACCACGATTGAGCTGATGACATGATTTGCATGAGGTGGATGGATAGCATTGATATAGACATGGATAAAGTAATGTGTAACGACAGGGCTTAAAGGTAATAGTCGTAATGATAGACCACAGCGAAAACATAAATAGATCACAGCGTTTTTAACTTGGGTTATGGCAGCGCCTGAGGGTCGGGCAATACCTGATCGTCCGCAACTTTAGACGAGTCATCTTGAATGTCGGTGCCTGCATATTTTGCCCATTACTCATTTTTATACTCAAAGTTCTGGAATGAGTCTCATCGTGAAGATGCAAGCCTCCTACCACCACGTGATTGGATGAATTCCCCCACAGTGCCTGGTGGCTCTACAGCATTAGCACCCCATTCGTTAGCATTTTCCCAGGGCACGATGCGGTGGTTTCTTGGTTATGCGAAGCGCAACTCAAACTTGTTAATACCCAGTACAAAACCCTTCTCCCAAGTTCCAAAGTAAGCACCTCCAACTCACCTCTTCACGTTACGTTTAGTTAACGATTTGCCCAAGACGCTCCTTCGCAATGGCTTCTCCTTCAGATCGTCGACCCCTCGTCATCTCTGGACCTAGCGGTGTCGGAAAGGGCACGCTGATCAAGATGCTCTTCAGCCGTCACCCCGATATCTTCACTCTTTCTGTGTCGCATACTACTCGCAATCCTCGTGAGGGCGAGACCGATGGCGTTGAGTACCACTTTGTCACCAAGGATGCGTTTCGGGATTTGATCGCCAAGGATGGCTTCGTCGAGCAGTAAGTCAAGCGCATCAACAAGCAGCACCTGTACTAATAATGGTTACCTACAGTGCTCAATTCGGAAGCAACCTCTACGGAACGAGCAAGGCGACCATCGAGGAGCAAACAGCCAAGGGCAAGGTTGTTGTTCTTGACATCGAAATGGAGGGCGTCAAGCAAGTCAAGGCCTCTTCCATCGACGCACGCTACGTATTCATCTCGCCCCCTGATACCGAAGAGCTCGAGAAGCGACTGCGCGGCCGTGGCACCGAGACCGAGGAGAGCATTCAGCAGCGCTTGACACGTGCGCAGGATGAGCTTGCGTGGGCCAAGAATGCCGAGTTTGACAAGATTCTCGTCAACGATGACTTGGAGAAGACGTACCAGGAGCTTGATGCTTTTGTCTACAGTGAGAAGACCAACTAGAGTGGAATAGACGGGAGGTTATTTGAAGTTTGACACGCAGTGTGCGACGTCTTTGGGATGCGGTGTATAGGGTAACGCAAAAGTATAAACGAGAAGCATGATAGACCTGCAATGATCAATGATTATACCCAGTAAGGCTGAGCTTATTGAGGCTGGCATGTTCTTGTGTGGATAGGGTTAACCTTTAGCAACTGCCTTGTGATCTGCATGTCTGTTGAAAGAAGATGCGAAAGTCTAATAAGGGGTTCGGGAATCTTTGTTGAGAAGTTCAAAGGTTTCGTGAACAAAACTCACACGGTAGTCAAAGTTTGGATTGGCCAACATGACGGGTTAGGGTCTGGCCTGACTGCAAGATATCTAAGTACGTGTGTTGAGTGAGACTGTAGGAAGCTCGTAAAGATGAGAGACCATTATGATGTATCTAAAGGATGCAAGGGTTGTTTCCACCTCTTCGAGTCCAAGAAGAAGGAATGCATTGACCTAGCATCATGGTAGTATAAAAAGGGGTTGACCTAATAGGAGAACAAGTATCCCCCCCTCCAGCCATGCGTCGATGGAGAGTACTAAGAGTTCTGTAAGGACATGATCATTCAAGAGTTTTCTTCACGGTGTGCTCTCAGAGAATCGTAAACTTACTTTCGTAGAATCGTATGGTTCCAGACTGAAGTTTTCATGTGTATAGGGCAAACGAGGCACGAGTGTATACCCTCATAGAAAGTATAATGAGATGCTGTCTATAAAAGCCGCGTCCCCTTCGTCTTTTCTTTCCAGTCAACTTCTCCGCTTCAGATTCTCATCATACTTCTTACAGTATTCGTCAAGTTTTACTCACGTTTTCATCAAATCACGACAAGACACTCACACAAACTTCACTTTATACGGTATTATCATATACCAGCCTATCACTACTCTTCTTTTAAGACCAAGTATTCTCTCAAACATCCCATTTTATTCCATCTACGACTTCCATCCTCGATCAGTCGAGATCATGCAGACCCAGAGCCACCTCAACAACACCCGCAAGGGAGAGTATGGGTTTTTGAAACTCCGAGGTCGCGAGAATGAAGTATCATGGGACGATTTTATTACGCTGTACCACCGCGTGAACAAGCTTCCAGCTTCTGGGTCATCCAGTTGTGAAACCTCTGAGAGCGATGATGCCTCCAGTGTCTCGTCAACTTCAGATACGTCCGGGTCAGGCACACAAATCGCAAACTTTCTGCCAGTCAAAGCTCCTGGATTTCACGTCTATGTTCCCATTCGAACACAGACACTCATTCTCACACGAATCCAGGCTATCTTGGAACATGCCTGCTTTAGCTTCGCCCAAGAGGCTATGCCAGACATCCTTGAAAAGACACAGTGGTCATGCCCAGAAGCAGGAGAACGAAGTGCTTGGGCATTCTACTTTAAGAAGCGCTGGGAAATACTCCAGCAGCTCAGTCGTTGTCAAGGAAGTGGCCTCATCCTCACCTCTTTTCTCTACTCAGCCAAACAAATTCGACATATTGCTGTTCGCCGACAGCCCATCACAACGGACCACCTGTCCATGTTGAGTCATGCCATCAACTTCTGCATTTGCCTTGACGTCCCAAAGGCCTTGGACATGATCCGCAAGATTCGAGATTCTGCGGAAACTCAAATCCAAAAGCTTGCGGACTGCAAAAAGAACATCGAACAAGGACTTAGCACGGTTAGCCACGAGACCTCCATGACACGCATGGAACTCTGGGCGCATGAGCAGCAAGAAATGCAAGAAGCCTGCAAGAAGTTTGAGAAAAGGAGAACGGCCATCTTCAAGAAGGTCGAAAACTTGCTCCTTTCTAGGGAGGTAGCGTGCTTTACCTTAGAAGACGATGACGAAGAGTAATGAAGTATGGTGTTTAGAAGCGGGAATTTGGTTCTAGAAGGAGTTTTTCACGATATTACGACAGTATGGATTACGATAATGATTAATGAATAATGAAAGCCGAGTTATTTGAACTCTTGGTCATACTACTACACATTTATTACGTTTTGTGTCACTGTATAATTAAACTTGTGACCGAAAATGTGCCATACTTTTCATATATAATATAATTTCTAACTGAAAACTTTCATCTCATATCTGAACATATAGAGTTTGCTAGGAGTGAGTATCATTCGTCTCGTTTAGGCAACATATCTTCCATGTGATTCATCCGAGTACCAAATCGAATATTCTCGGCTTCACGCATGTTTTTATGACTTGAGAGGGCTTCTGCGGCTTATAACCACACGTATGTCACTGACCGGTCTCTTAACTCCAGTTCCTGGGATCATAGCAGGCAACTTCCACTCTCCCTCCGCAGGACTTATATCCCAAAGACTAACAACAGCTGACCCAAGAGAAATTATCTCTTTCTCTGCAAATGTTCGGCCTTTGCACATAGCAGCTCCAAGGCCCCAGGGCTTCAACTTTCCGTATCGTGCCATGGCTTTTCCTGTTTCAGGGTCTGTATCAAGGAAACGATCAGGGATGAAAGTTTCAGGGTCCTCATATATCGAAGGGTTCTTGTTCTTCAGCGCGAGGGGAACGCTGATGTATGTTCCTTCTTGAAGATCATGTTTGATATTTCCGTCGTTGAGACTGACGGGCTGAGTGACATAGCGAATAGATGTTGGCTCGTTGACCAAGCGATATGTTTCAAAGATGCAAGCTTTGAAGAGCTGACACTTCCGGAACAAACTCGGAAAGTCCATTGATTTGATCTCGGGTTTGCCACCATCTGATAAGGTGACATAGGGGGAGATCTCGTCTCTGATTCGTTTAAGCAAGCCTGGAGTCGAATAAACGTAGAGCAAGAACCAGAACAACACAGGCTGAGCGTTGGCGTTAAGACCCCAAAAAGTACCAAGATCCGCTGCAGCACGTTCAGGAAACGTCCATCCGTCTCTGTTGTAGATCTTGTTTCGTTCTCGTAGCATCATACTAACATCTGACATGTCGGCACCAAGATCAACTGGCTCTCCTTTCTCATATTGGTCGACTCGTCTGTATACTGCCTCCAGACTATCGATGATTCTGGCTCTGGCCTTGAGGCCATCTTGCATCATTCTGAATGGAGCCCACTTAGGAACGCCAACCATGAGTAGTGGAAATAGGTCATTATCGAAGGTCCAGAAGTCATCTAGCAGCCGAGGATTCCGATCCAGTATGTCTTGGCCGTAGATAAGAGGAACAGACATACATGCTCCAAAATCTCGAGTCAAACTTTGCAGGTTTGCTTCGACTTTCCCCGGACTATCAAGTGCCTCTGGCTGAAGGACCTTGATTCCTGCAGAAAGCTCCCATCGTGCCATATCCTTAGGATTAGAGGAGAACGTGACAAGTGAAGCACCTCGTTCCGCTACACGAGACTTTTCAACATTGGCTGTCGAAGCGGCATCATTCAGAAAAGTTCGCTCAAGAGGAGGAACAAGATCCTTCAGTGATGTGTCGAATTTGGCTCTTAGCTCTGGAGTATCAGTGCTGCCAAAGACAAGGGTACAGAGTGAGTACTGTGCCGGATCAGAGTTGAAAGTGTGATGAGATTGGGCTAAGAGACGTTCTACGCCGGGCAAGTCGACAAAAATCTGATGTCCTGAAGTAAGACCGAACAGAGAGCCTCCATAGCGGCTTAAAGCTGAACTACATCACAATCAGCTAAGTTCTTAGTGTTGTAGAGAATGCGATTTACAAGATTCGTCGACCTATGCCGTCTCCACTAAGGATATAACTCGCAATCGCAAGTTCAATGGGAGCATATCTCGGCAGATTCTTCTTACACCCCTTCCTCTCAGCCCCAGAAAATGCTTTACTAAATGCAAAAATCACCAGGACAGCGCATAAGAACTTGTAGGCCACCGGCAAAGAGCCAAACGTCGCCGAGGCGGTCTGGTAAAGCGAAGACAGCTGCATTGTCTCAACAACAAACTTGTACAAATTTACTGAGGGGAAGCTCTCTGTTTAAGAATGTTCAGGAGGCTGACACCATGTTCGCTTGACTGAAATTAGGGGAAATAGAGTTTACGTGATTGGTTGCATCAAGTGGAATTATCCCGACTAAGTCGACATCTTAGCGTCGCTGTATCAGCACTAGACGGGATCAGCATCCTTAAACTCGATCTCGGGTTTGGAGCTGTCTGATAGGTCAGTATGAAGACGTCGAGGTCTTCAATTTTTTGTAATTGGTTTAAGGCGATATATCCTATCCGCTAGGCTCTGGTCTCAGCTTCATGCCTGTGTACATATATTCGTTCATCAATCATGTTGCTCTTCAAATTCATGATAAACCGAATACGAGGAATTTGAGTTCTCATCATAATGATATGGTTACATTGACACCTCATTGTCAGCCAAAGTCAAACTTTCCGACGAAGCCGGCTATCATATGATAGATGGCATTATCACGGATATAGATGGAGAAGTTCTGAGACATCGTCTCCAAGTCTATGATGGATATTGCAGCAAGCCACATGCACCTAACGAGGCCGGCCTTACATATCACACTAGCCAAAGAGCCTTGATATCTCCTCACTTCAACTTCAGAGTTAAGACTCACCTGTTAAAATAACTCATAATAAACAATCAAAATGGACTCTACAGTACGAACCTTTCAAGTCTTTGGCCTTACCTCGAGCCTTGTCCTCGCGGGAATAAACCTTGGCTCCTCACACCTCACAGTCCCTCTTCTCTACAACCAGCCTACCTCCATCAATACACCCTTCTTCAAGGACTTCTACACCCGCGGGGCGGTGACTCTTGTCCCGCTCGCTCTATTCTCAGGTGCATCTTCTGGAATAGTTGCTTATCTTGTCCCCGCTCAACGTACACTCTGGGCAGTTGCTGCTGTCGCTACAGTGTCTCAGTTGCCCTGGACGGTGCTTGGGATGATGGCCACAAACAATCGACTCAACAATATTGCTACTAGTAGCGTTGAGCAGGAGAAAGTCGGCCGTGATGAGGTCGTGGCTTTGTTGGAGAAGTGGAGATGGATGAATATCGTTCGGGGGCTTCTGGCCTTCACTGGAGGCTTGTCTGCGATTTTGGCTCTTCAGAATGAGTAACAGCTCGAAGGGGAGGGATAGTGTGATAGCTTGATAGCTTGATAGTCTTATGCGAGTGATATTGTCAAGAGTCGATGCCCTTTCTCATGAGTCAGGGGTACATCGTAGTTAGTGGTATATCTGAAGAAATTCAATGCTCCTCTCCATGCTCAACGTCCTTCCAGTCAGTAGCCTCCCCGTCATTATCCATCTATGTAGTGGTCCCGGCCATCCCAATGCAATTCCACCTTCCAGCGCTTTTTACAGCGACAATGCGTCTAAAAACGCCCCAAGGACTGACCAGTAACATCAGCAAAGAAAATCAACCCAATTAGATAAAATACAGGAATGCAGTCGTGTACTCATGGAGCAAAGTTGAAAGCCTCTGCCGAGTCGAGAGACAAAAACGCCTCCATATTCATAGTTCCAAAATCAATATCCCATCCAACATCAGCAGCTGTGAAATCTGCCATATCTTCTGATGCAGCGCCAGCAGGAGAGCTCGAACTCCCATTCATCTGACCAGTGACATCAAATCCGAATGGCATGGAAGGGAAGGTGAACGCAGGCTCGCTCCTCATACCACCTGCAACAGAGACAGGTGCTGGTGATCCAGGGAGGGTGGACTGCGGGGGCTGCTTCTGCTGGTTCGTGTCTACTGGATCTTTCAGTTCAAACCCGGCAGATCGGACCATCTGCTCTATTGAGGCGATTGTTATTGGAAGCTGGCCGGCGTTTACTCCTGCTGATCCCATCATGGAGCGAAGGCATCTTAGACCAGAGTGAATCCAGGGCAGATTGCGGTGAGCTGTCTTCTTTTCTTGAAGCATATCGAAAGCCAAAGCGTAGCATGCTCCCTCCATAAAGAAGCCATGATACTTGATATCCTGATTTCTGTTAGCCGGTTCTGACTCCGAGTCAAGGGAGGTAAGCGTACACGACAGAGAATATTAGTGGCACATGAGCCCGTTAAGAACCCAACGGAATTCCTCGCTGCTTCCAAGCAATACTCGCAAGCGCTATCGAGCCAAGGCGGAGGCATCTGTAGATTCTCTGCTGAAGTAGCAGCAGCACGGTCGTGATTTAGTTTTGCTCGTAAGATGAGAAAGGGGCGGAATGTTAATAGGAGTGTATGATGGTACACTATCTCGATTAGTGTGGTTCATGAGATGAATTGTGTTGGCTTACTTGTTGAAACCATAGCTTGGCACACGCCGAGCTCTCCTGTGCTGGGGTCTCCAACAAGACCAAACTTCATGTCCTTGAGTTGTTGCTCTGCAAACTGATGTAGTTCGCGGCGGATCTCGATGGCTGCATTCCAGACTGGCAACAGGGAGTCATGCCGTGGACTATATATTTTTTTTACACACTTGTCCATGATACGTGATAGAGTGACCAAAGACTTTAGTAGTTTTTGGCCTTTCGGTAGTGGTATGATCGAACCAGGGTCAGGAAGCGAGCTAGGTCGGCCAAGGACAAAGCATTGCCATCTGTACCATGTCAGTAGTGGTCAAAGTGGATAATTAATAAACATACGTTTCCCAGAAGAACAAACTCCAGAATGTTATTCTTCGCTGATTTGTATCATCTTCAGTGTATCCTGGGCGTGAGCATCCATCCTTATGTAGACCAGCTGCTACTGCTTTTCTGCATGCAGTTCCGACATGCAAGAAACCTGAGTTTGGCCTTGCTCTTTCAGATTGGAAGTGAGCGTGAGAGTGTGTAAGCTTATATGAGAGCAAAGTTCAGGAGGTATGACTTATCATTAAGAGGTGTATCTGAACCATCTGCATGTTCACAACCTCATCCAATTTGGCAACTCCTTGTTTGGTTTTCTGAAAAAGAAAGTCTGCAATGGCTTCTTCGCCTGTCATTGAAGCTCCCAGTCCTACAGCCAGCATGATGATGATAGTCTCGGGTGCATCATAATCAAAGATACCTGGCGGTTGATATAGGGCACTTAAGCGACGGCGGTAATGGTCTTTACTCATGATGGGAAGACCGTGCCAATAAGTCAGAAGATATCTCTCGAGTAGCCGATGAGCAGTATCTGGGTCAATCAACATAGCTGAACAGTCGTCTGGTACTGATGATGGCCGTTGGTTGTCGGCCAAATCTCCGAAGAATAGTCTCCGATGACTGAATAGGTCTAGACCCGGACCAACTTCTTCGACAATTCCAGAGCGTGATGGAGGATCATTTGGGCATGTTCCTGCTATTTGGTGATAGATCGAGTTGAGTAGGGCGAAATTCGATGAGGGGCCATAGTAAAGCTGGAGGAAACAAGACGGTGATGCGCGATGTGTCGCAGCAACACTATTATGTGTCAAACTGCGTTCACTGTCCATTACTGATCCTGTAGGTCCGACAGATGCCGCGTCGTCGGCATTTGGCGTAGGCGGCACAGTTCCTTCATCGGAGGGTTCCAGAGACGTGCTCTCCATGGCATCGTGAGACATTATAGTCTCATAAGCTGCAGTTCGCGGTTTGACCTTGCGCGTCCGATTACGGGCCTTTTCGCGATAGACGCAACTGAGATTTCTCATGCTGCAGTTTTGACAGGGGGTCTCCCCGTTGCACTTGATCTTCTTGGCGCGACATTCTTGACAAGCCTTTGAGATCCTCCATTTCGTCGTGTTCATGGTCGCCGTAGAGCTGTGTCTACTCTAGATATTGATAAAGGTATGATAGACTATTGAATTCAATGCTCGGCATGCATGGAGTGATTAACTTAGTTTGTCTCGGCACGCTAGTGTGGATTTCGGTTTCATTAGCTGCATAAACTTTATTTGTTTTGGTGCATATATAGCGGGAACGGGCACTCCGTAGTAGGAAATCCGGTCGGCCGCTGCGTCAGGGATACCTTGAGCATCCTTGACAGATTCGTGCCTGACTACCCTATGAAATTATCTAACAGCTCCAATTGCTCTTGATAACATCGGCAATAGCTCCATGGTCCTCGTCTTGCTTGAGCCCGCTCACCACGACAACAGCAACGATCCCTTCAACTCCCTGGACGCGAATCGGGATAGCTCCACCATGGATTGCGTAGTCACCCTTGTTTGAATCTGCAATGGCATATTTGGCAGCGAAAGCAACCTCATCCCCCTTGAACTTGTTGTGCATGAACCACGTGCTATTGCCGAATCGGAGAACTGTGTTCCTCTTACGGCGAACCCATTGCTCGTTGTCGGGAGCTGTGCCAGGTCCGGTAACGGTTTGGAAGACAACCTGGGAGGTGTTTGCAAGGGCAATTGAGATCACCGTCGGCTTGCCTTCGACAGCGTATGGGTAAAGACGGGCGTAGAGAAGGTTACCCAGCACAAAAGCATCCTCTGTGGTGAATGATGTGAAAGTGAATGAATCGCAATCAGCCTTGAGTTCCTCGAGCTGTAATTCTATCAGTATAATGGTGTTCATTTTGTATCAGACTCACTTACGTCAGAAGGCGGCTTGGGAATCACCTCTGTCGTTGGGCTCTGGATGGCGCCCTGGACCTTCTCCAGCGCAGCGCCAGTTGTCGTCTCTCGGGTCAAGGCTTTAGGTGCCATTGCAATATTTGATGATATGACGGTTGATAGAGTTTATGGTTATTGATTTGTGAATGGTAAAGAAATTTGCTCGGTCGGCGATTGGATAGTGGAAGATATATGTCACCACGTAGGTGGCTCGGTTGGACCTTCATCTCGTGTGGAGACCACGATTTAGAAGCACCCAGAACATCATTTTCTTTTTCACAACAACATCTTGTATCAATTCCATAAGGGCATTATCTTTTTCATGTTTATTCTCATAGGGAATTTCTAGACTAGCTATACATTGTAAATACTTGACTGGGATTCCGTGACTCAAGCTGAAAGCCTGCAGAATCTAAAGTGGTCAAGTAATGATATCCACTTGAAGTGACGTCAGAAATTGGATTGAGTTGGCGACGTCTTTCAGAAGACGACACGCCGTAAAACTTAAGCTTATTACTGCTTCGATAAAGTTATGGTTGAAAACGGCCTGTATTTCTAGTTCAATAGATATACTATATCGTAAATCTATACTGACAAGGAGTCTCCGGAAATAATTCCAACAACATGGAATTTCTAAAATTAGCTAGCCAACCAGGCTTCGACATGGGACCTGAGTCAAGCACACTGCATATGGAGCAGAGCCCTCGGATTTTCATGCTACAAAAGATACCCTAGCCCTGGGAGCAAAAAGACTTCAGATTTTAAATATAGTGCTAAGATGAACTTATTAAAAGGTCCCCTAAGCTTAGCTAACTCATCTAAATAATTTTATCGTTTAGGATGAACGGACTAAGTTTTCCTGCCCCCTTAGCCGTTAAAGCTCCGTCTTATGCTCAGAGTCTCTATAATTAACACATGGAACACAATCGGTACAGCGATACCATGTTCCCGAGAATGTAACATTCAAGTTTGGCATCCTCTTACTATATCTCCCCAACGATAAGAAATTCTGTCAAGGCTCAATCTATTCCGAAGTACCACCGGACATACTTCGCACAAATTGCTTTCAGATAGTCACTAAATTTACTATTGTATTTGTGTCTCCATCTAGCAGAAAAGGCCTATATAGGTTCTAGATATGGCCCTGAGAGAACTGCAGCATGGGAGATGGTTGCCATTCAGCTTTAGACACAACTTACACATAAAACGAGAACTTAAGGGACATCCATCGCATCAGAAAAGGTTATCGTCCCAAGGCCATCAGTGTACCCTCTCTGAAGGTGTACAGACTCTCAAACCAATGAATATCAAATTCACAAAGCATGAGCTACACGTTGGCTGGCATTTAGGGTGACACCTCGCTTGCTCAACCTTCCTTAGATCTCTCTTTGGCCTTTGCTGCTCAATGAGCCACGTAAGAAAGACCCGGCCATCCTTACGAGCATTCTCTGCTACAGAGAAGAAAGAGCCGATATCAACCAATCTGTTCTTACTATAGGAGAAACCACACGTTCTAGAAAGCTGATACAAGTAGCAAAGCACTCGGTTTGAAATTCTGAGTAATAGTAGAAAATATAATCTTCCCTTGTGCCTTCCCTTTTCATGCTTCTCTGCTCTTCCCCATCATAATATCCTCTCCCATATTCATCCACCATTAACAAGCTCTTCCTTTTCTTCTTTTTGGACAGGAAATTTCATGTTATCATCATTTGTGTTCAACTAAACACAATATCTCCACATCTCCAGGCAAAATATCCATAAACATGAGCCAATCTTCTAATGGCCACCCCAGTGAGGGGTCTGCTTCAAGCCCGGCCATGTGTATGTCCTCAAGCCCTTCTGTGGTCTCAAGCTCTCCTACGCCCGCCAACAGTGAATCAGTTCCTAATCGCATATCCTCTATGGCGAGTGAGACTCCAAGCGCAAACTCCCAATACAAGGGCTCCGAAGAATCCCACGATGACAGGCTTCCTGCTGCTCCCTCGCAGATGGGCATGACCGATCATGGCAGTCGAACCTACCTCTCCCTAGGTGATGTAAGACATCATCCTGTCTTCATCAGCAGTCGTCCACTGACTTGCCCTGACCAACTTGGTCGACAAACGAAACTCCTCGCGACCCATTAGGATAAGCTCTCAGGCAACGTCGCGATGTTCGGCGACAGGCTTCACAATTTGCACGATGCGATTAACTTAGTGTTGGAGAGACAAAATCAGGAAGTCAACAACCCCAGATCGTTCGTCACAGACCCTGTACACTGGCCCGATGAGGCCGCATCGGCACAGCATTCTGCACACAGCCAGTCGACCCCAGACCACAATTAAGCTCAATAGTTAGTGCGCATGTTTTAGTAAAGTCCAAATTACTGTCTTGGGAGTATTAGCTGGGTCTAATTGACAATCTTATACCTTTGAAGCCCTCTTCGAGGGAACTTGATGTGATTTTGACTGTGGTCTTTCATGCCAAGTGTGACTTCGTTAGTGGCTACGTCTGGGGGATTAAGCTTTTGTATTGAAGTCTGTCTGCTTATCCTGAAAGCTAGATTGGATGCTCTGTCCTGTTCACTTATTTCTCTACACTGTTGTGTACTCTGAAAATTTGAGAAGAGGTTTTTGGTCTTCTGTCTCTAGCAATGAAGGATCAGGACGACTTCTTATACCCTAGACAGCTGCAAATAAAGTTACTAATTAAGTCATTATAGAAGCTTATTATTATGTTTAAATTGAGAGACTTATCTTTGTTGAGGCTATATGCATATTGCCTTCTAAAAGCTGAAGTCAATTGGACTTTTTCAGAGTGTTGGCTTGATATGTCTCCTTGAGACGTCATAAACTTTAACCATCAATCAATACCTTTGAAGCCTTTGACTCAAAAAATGTGTAACTACTCTACCCGAATTGTCTTCACTACTACCTCACCTCAATATTCCAGATGTTAAAGGTGCGCGAGTGAAGTACAAAGACGCATATTTAACTTAGAAAATGCCGAGCAAATATCTCCAGGGTAACCTAAAATGACAACGAAGTAAAAGTCAACTTCCCCAAGAGCATACCTACCACGTGGGGATTATCCATCAAGCGAGAAATCCTTAAAGAGCCTCGAACTCATTAGTCCTGAATAAGCGGCTCTTTATCGTGTAGCCGATCTACCGATGTTAACCTTGTTAGACCTTGGTAGCTGAGCTTGGTGAGCTTGGTTGTTAGTCCCCAGGGAGCAAGAAAACTTCTGACGTTAAATCAGGGTGCCAAAATAAACTGGTCTAGAGGCTTGCTAATATATCCTAAACTTACCTCAGTATTTTCCTCACTTAGAAAAGAGGTCCTAAGTTTTCTTGCCTCCCCTTCTTAGTGTAGCTGTTGTCTTAGGTAGTCGTGACGTAACATCCGCGGCCCATCCCGGCCCCGTCTAAACCAGCACCAACGAAAGCGCCCCTGATCATCTTCAGCTCTAGACCCGAGGATCAAACCAGGAACTGCACAAGGATCTCGATCTTGAGCATGCATTGAGTTTTGAGATATGGAACGCAATTGGCCAATTGGACTGTCTTGGCCTCATGTGGGGAACGCCAAACTCACCCCGCAATGTCCGCATATGAGCGTCATTGACGTCACGTTTCCGGAGCTTTGGTCCTGAAGCTCTAGCTTGTGGTTTGTTTGCGTCGTGATCGTATGAATACGTCATTCCTTAGACAAATTGCAAAAAGTTATTTACTTAATTTCGAAATGCCATCTTCGACCTTTTCCTCCCCTCATCCTCACATCTTTCCCCTCTTCACTACAATCTAATTCTCCATTCTCCATCTCATAACAACCATTCGGACACAATGCTACCCGCTCGCCCTCTCATTCGATCAACTGTGCCTCGTGCCGCACGTACTTCTCGTGCTTCTCGCCAAGTTCGATTCCAATCTACAGCCTCGTCTTCATCGAGCAGCGCTCATCTCGCCTCCGGCATCGCTGGTGGTTTTGTCGGCTCAGCTATCTTCTATGGCATCTACTCTTACACACCCGCTGGCCGTGCTGCTTCAGGTATCAACAAGGCTGCCAAGGAGGCCCAGCAAAAATATGAGGCTGCCGCAAAGAAGCTCCAGAAGAACACTCCCGACGCCGACCAGGCTGTGAACTACATCAAGGAGTTTGCTTACTCCTACGTTGGGTGGATCCCCGGTGGTCGCGCCTACGTTGATGCTGCCTTCAAGGACTGGGAGAAGGTTCGAGAGAACAACAAGGATGAGGCCGACAAGCTCGTCAACGATGCTTACAAGCAGTTCCAAGATCTTTCCAAGTCTGGCCTGAGCCTCGAGACCGCTTCAAAGGCCTACGATGTCCTTGCCGATCTCGCTAAGAAGGTCGCCAACCTCGCTGGTGATGCAATCAGCGACATCATCGACAACCATCCCCAAGTCAAGGAGAAGCTTGGCGGCAACGTCGATCAGCTCAAGGAGCTCGGTGACAAGTATGGACCCGAGGCTAAGAAGCAGGTCGACGAGACTTGGAAGCAGGTCAAGGACATCTTTGCCGGAGGTTTCAGTGCCGCCAGCATAAGCAAGGCCCGCAAGCTCATCGAGGAGAAGGTGGAGCAGATCAAGAAGCTCGGCGACGAGGCCTGGAAGAAGGGTCTTGAGGAGGCTAAGCCCTACCTTGACAAGAACCCCAAGGTCAAGGAGCTTATCGAGAAGAACGCCGACGCTCTCAAGGAGGGTAACACCGCCGAGCTGTTCAAGCGCGCCAAGTCTGCTGTCGACTCTGGCGACCTAGGCGACCTAGAGAAGTACGTCAAGGATGCGACTGAGAAGGTCAAGTCCAAGGGTAACGAGCTCACCGGTGGCTGGGTTGATATTGAGAAGTACATCAAGGAGATCCCCAACGGTGGCGAGGTCATGGAGAAGTTGCAGCAGTTGAGCGAGGTTGCGGACAAGCACAAGGAAGAGGGTGAGAAGCTGTTCAAAGAGACCGTCGAGGAGCTGCGACAGGTGCTGGAGAAGAAGTCTGAGAAGGCCCAAGAGATTGCTGGTGAGGCCAAGAAGGACGCTAAGAAGGAGACCAAGTAAACACAGAATTGTTCTCTAGTCCATGATTCCCTAATGATATTCTCTAATAATTGATCAAAAGTTCAGACAGTCAAGTTCCAATATTTCCACTACCAACCAACGCTGTGACCTGGCTAGCAAGTGAATATTCTTTCACCCAATTAAGGACTATACTTCAATCCCTTGCGACCTATCCGTCGGCCGTTGAGGAAGAAGTACTGCAAGTTCGCAACGACAGCCATAACAAGACCAACTGAAGCCAGAGCCATGATAGCGGTCCAGCCAGTCTTGTAAAGAGGAGCATCATGCTCTTGGAAGAGTTGACTTCCAATAATGCCAGATGTGTTGGCTGACATGATGAGGATGGCCATGGTGATGGATCTCTCTCCAGCGGAACCAGCGTTGAGAGACATCCAAGAACCATTAAGGGGATCTATGAGAATGTTAGTATCATGTGAATCTATCGAATATGTGGTTCAACTTACGCCATTGCCATCCGAAAGCATGTGTTAATGTCAACAGAGCGAATCGCGTATGTCCATCGGGTGAAAACACCATGACACGATCAGCGATCTGACGAGTCAGCAATGCATGAGTAAGTCTTGAAAAGAGTTGCTTACTGTAAATGCCCAGAACATGAAGATTCCAAATGCAACTAGAGGGCCACGCATTTGAAGTTTGTCACTGGAAGGAGTCAGCACAAGGTCTCAAATGATGAATTGGTGTTTCTTACCCCAGATAACCCCATAGCAGGTTGGTCACAACGAGGGCCCAAGATCCAATTGACACAAGGGCATTAGACTTGAGTCTTTCATAACCAAATGACTTTACAAGGCTTGGCGAGTAGGAGCTCATAGTTGTAGCGGGTGCGAGAGCACTGATAGTAAGTAGAACATGAGGAATGAGTCTCCAGTTTGTCATCTGCAGCCGTCAGCACACTGCGATATGATACACCGAATAAGATACATACCACATTGCGAAACTCTTCTTTAGTGACATTTGGCTTTGCGTGAATCTTGGAAGGATCATCCTTCAGAATTCTCTTCGTTAGGATCTCTCTCTCCCTCTCAGTGAAGACACCGAACTTGAAGAGTGAGACGGGGTTGAAGGGACTGTCGGGGAAGAACAGAATGAAGAGAATTCCAACGAGGATGGTGAAGATACCCTCAAGCTAGTATTGTTAGTTTAGATAGATAGGCTAAGGTTGTGTTGACTTACGATGAAAAGCCACTGCCAACCTCCGAGTCCACCAACACCTCGCATGTGAAGACTGCCATGATTAGCGTGGGAATCAAGAGTTAGATAGCTTAAGTCATGCTTACATCCCATATGCAATGAGACCTGATGCTCCAGAGGCAATCATGTTACCCAGGAAGTAGATGGAGAATCGCTTGCTGGTCTCATCACGTTTGTACCATCGAGTAATTGTATACAGACCTGCAGGGATAAATCCAGCTTCACAAAGACTAATCAAGTATTAGAAAATATTTCGCAAAATATCGAGAGACAGACATACCCAAGAAGAAGTCGAGTGGAAAGAAAAGCGCCCAAACCTTTCTGGAAGGCCTGAAACGTGGCAACGAGGCCCCTGTAAGACGTTAGACAATATCAGAAAGGAGACATTGGGTCTACTTTACCATGCAATGATCTGGGATCCAATCCACTTGGCGGGCCCAACACGGTAGAGGATGAAGTTGCTGGGAATCTATCATCATTAGCAACCCTTATCAACACACATGCTCTGGAAGCATACCTCAAGCAGGACAATACCCGCAGACAAAAGCTGCTGTCCAACGTTGAACTGACTTTGAGTAATCCCAACATCAGCCATGAAAAAGTCTGTGAGAGCATTTCCACTAGAGTTGTGTCAGTCGAGTATATCGTCGAGTATCGGTATAATCGTACATGTTTCCTCGATCGAGTTGAAGGGCAAAAAAGCCAAGGACTAAGAGTGGCATAATAGTGAAATCGACCCTGAACGGAGATAAAAAGTTAGTGTTGGGGAAACACTCATAGTTTCTGGATGGTTTACTTACTTGCGAATGAGTTTCGCTTCCTCTTCTTCGGTCCAGTCAACTTCGATGTGCTCCAGATCACTGGAACTACCATCTTGGCTACCAACAACTGTCTCATCAAAGTTCTTCTCCATTTTGAAGACTAAGACTAAGATAAAACTTAGACTTAGATTGCCAGTTAAAGGGTAATTGCTAGAGACGTTGAGCCAAGTTCCGCGGGCGATCGCCCTCTTTATTTCTGCGACATCCCACGCGATAACCCGATCTTTCTCATCGCCATTGAACTCCACTGTTGCCTCTTTACCAGTAAAAGACAACAATTGCCAATTCCTAACAAGTAAAGATGTCTTGAGTTCGCCGAACCTTGGAGTGTGATGTGGGATAGTGGAGTTTTATGCCATCTATAGTGCCCATCACGCAATTGACCAACGAGCTCATCCTTGCAACCTATATTTCCGAAAGGCAATTTATTGATCGATATGCATAAAATGCTACAGTTTGCGAGATTCTGTCATATTAGAGTGCATGTCTTCATCCTGTGCAATAGTCTAGATGCCCATGGACTCAGCTGTCTATATGCTGTTGCAGAAATGGCTTACAACTAGTCCAAATACACGCAAGAGACACAAATATACTGCTCCCCTGCCATCATATGAAGTCCGCCTAACGAGATTCTGACATTAATATTCCGCTGCCAAGTATCCCGGGTATAAGTGCCGGATCTGTTTGCTCAATGCCACCATGCTATCACGACATTTAACCCCCATCTCAAGTCAATGTGTGTTGCATTCCTATCACAGTAGCGTGCGACGACATGCAGCCAGGCATGGCCATTCATGTGAGAAATGTCAATGTGCAATAATCAAGTCTTGAAACGCTTTTGTTTTCGCCCCCGAACTCCTCCTTCTAGATACTAGATAGGTTACCCACTTCAACACCACTTCCCATTTCTACAACAATCCCTTAGCCTTGAGATCATCGTGCGCCTTCTTCTGTCGGTCCCATTGCTTCTTCAAACCCTTCAATTGGCTCTTGGGCACATCACTGCCATCTTTCATCTTAGTAGGCAGTCCTTGCTCATCCCAGGCACTGTATCTCTCATCACCCTTGAAGAGATCCTCGGGTCTGACCTTGGCCTTCTCACGAGCTTCTTGATCGGCCTTCTCACGTGCAAGACGAGCCTCCTCCTTCTTTCGCGCCTTTTCAGCAGCTTGGGCGGCCTTCTCTTCACGCGCAGCAATCAGTTCAGCAGCGGGGATGAACTTGATCAGGGAGGCTTGGCCGTCAGGTCTGTCGTCCAAGTAAACGCCTAGGTTTGTGAGATCCTCGTCGCGAATACGATCTGTCAAGGAAAGAATAGCCTTCTTCGTTTCGGGTGCTTGGTTAGAAACAATACGACGCAGCTCATATCGAAGCTTAGAGACGGCACGAAGATAAGGCAAAGCCAATTGCTCAGGGTCGCGAGAGCCACCAGAAGCGATCGACTCGAACTCAGCAGTAGGGTCTTGCTCAAGCAATGCAGAAATCTCGGCGCTCTCTAGAGACAAGCCAGAAACATCCGACTTGACCTTGGTGAAGACCTCGGCGTAGGGCTGAACGGCTGTCTTTGGCTCAACGTCTGAGGCGATGACTGTGGCCCAGCCAAGGCCTTCATATGGCGGCGAAGCATTCGAATCGAGACCAAAGATGCCCACAATCTTGGTGATCCAGCGTGCAATAGACTCAAGAGCCACAAGATCAGCGTCCTTGTTGTCTCTCAAGTGCACGTTGGCAGTGTTGACCAACTTGAGGATAACAGACATAGCCTTTGGTGTGTCGATTGAGTTGACCAAAGCAGCCTCGAAGTCCTTCTTGGCTTGCTCGAGCTCAGCCAAGAGACCCTCACTGGCCTTGCCATCTGCGCTGAGAGACAGAGACTTGACATCATGTGAAATACCAGCCTCCGCCAGCAATGCCTTGACGTTGATGAAGAAGTTCTGCCATATGTCAGTCATGTTAGATCAAGGTCTGAGTCATACTCACGCTGATGGTTGACTCCCAGTTGTCAGCTTGCAATCGCATATCCGGTGAAATTTCAACACCATCGTTCCATCGACCCATCAAAAACACAATTCGCATTCCTCTTGAAGAGTAGTTCGTAGCCAATGCATCCTGAATAGTTTGGAAGTTCTTGAGAGACTTGGACATCTTGGATCCAGAAATCGACAAGTGACCCATGTGGATAAAGTAGTTGACCCATGTGTGCTCGCCCTTACCATGCTCGCAGAAGTAAGCCTCGCTCTGTGCCAACTCATTGTCATGATGAGGGAATGCCAGGTCGATACCTCCAGAGTGGATGTCAATTGTTGCTCCTAGAACATCACTGCACATAACCGAGCACCTTGAATTCACTTGTTAACTCATTACTCAGTTGCCTTGGTTCATTTGAACTTACTCAATATGCCATCCAGGACGTCCATCTCCCCAAGGGCTAGGCCAGAAGGGCTCGCCAGCCTTGGACTTCTTCCACAGAGCAAAGTCGCCGGGATTCTTCTTTCCACCAAGGTTTTTTGAGAGGGAACCCTCGCCTTCCTCCTGGAGAGACTTGTCATTTCGGTTGTCAGGACGCAGTCGCGCATAAGTATTTCCGGCCTGCTCAAACGCAGAGATATCAAAGTAGACAGATCCCTCAGATTCGTATGCGAATCCCTTGTCAACAATTCTTTTGACGAAATCGGCAATTTGGGGAACGTACTCGGTAACTCGAGTGATAACGTCAGGTCGCAGCACGTTGAGCGCATCCATGTCATCCATAAATAGCTTCTCCATGCTCTGAGTCAGATCTGTGAACATTGTCTGATCCCTCGTGTCAATGGTTTCCTTGTAAAGCGAATCGAGGAAGGGCAATAGAATCTCGTCGGTGCCGGGGAAGATCTCGCCAGAAGCGATAGCTTCAGCAGCAGCAGTCATATTGCTGAGGTGCATTTTGACCTTGGCCTCATCGTCGCCAGGCTTTCCCTCACCAGAAATGGTGCCGCCCGCAAGCACGTGTCCATATCCTGCCTCTCTGCGCTGAGCATAGTTGGTCGCATCGATGTCCTCTCCGTCCTTTAGCAGCAAAGGCAGGCTGCTCTTAGCGTATGCCCGGAAAGCGGCCAGGGCCAGATCTCGAAGTTCGTCCTTTGTGTAGTTCTTGTTCTTCTCGAGCTCGAGCAATCGTTGTCGTCGTGCCTTGATGATGATCTGTAGAGGTTTAGGCAAGTCGCATAGTGTCTAGCGAGCACTTCTTCATACCTTGTCGTCGATGTCGGTAATATTCATGACAAACTTGACATCAAAGCCAAAGTAATGCATCAGAATGCGACGAATAATGTCTGTAGAGACATAGTTGCGAGCATGGCCCAAGTGACTCTTGTCGTACACAGTAGGACCGCAAGCATACCAGGTAACTTTGCCCTTCTCAATAGGAACAAACGGCACTGGAGCGCCAGGCTTGAGCGAGTTATAGAGCTTTAGCGACTCCATTGTGCTCGTGTTGGAGCTGGATAGAGACGAATACAATCGATGGAGGGGTCGCAGTCGGGGCGTTGAGAACGGAGTGGGGATTTTGGATCGAATAAGACGTTGTCGAAAGAGATTCATACAGACGCCAAAAGGTAAGACGAAGGGGAGAGAAAAGGAGACGAGAGGGAGGGTATCGTAGGAGGAGAAAAGGAGGTGTATATGCAAGGCAAGGTAATGTACCTTTAGAACAAGACAAATGTCAACAACGAGAGGCCTGAGTCACAGACGAGTCAAAGGGAGAGAAAGACGCCATAGATCACTTTTCGAGTCACCCGAGACCTGCCCTGAGCTACAGGGGAGCTACAGGGGACCAGCACCTGAGGTCCCCGCGAGGTCTGTCCAATAGCCTGGTCCATGATCATTTTTAGTGACACATTGAGTGCCCCTCACTAAGGCTTTCAGTGGGGACAACGCTAATTGTTCAGCCTCGTGTGTATCCTGGAAATATTTTTCTGCCTCGTCTTTGCAAATCTAGTCTAAGCTTTACCTACCTTATACCAACTCGGTTCTTAAGACACGCCTGTGCTTGCAGTCGCATCAATGGTTCAACCATCTCCTTTCCTGGAGCCAGGAACTACGACTTCCACTGGCGACTTGGCAATTGTTCTTCTTTCCAGAGATAACCTTCAGCCGATTACACTGGAACAGTCGACTGGCGCAGTCGATGGATACCTCGAAGGTGCAACTTTAAACACGCGATTCGGATCTTTTCCTCACTCGACACTTCTTGGTATTCCTTGGGGATCCCAAGTTCGTGCATCAAATGTCGACACTGGCTCAAGAGGGCGAAAGCGCCGCCGCGAAGCGACAGATGATGACACACCGACAACGACTGGCCCAGACGATGATGTCGCAGATGTGACGTCTAAGCCTGCCAAAAAGGCTGTCGCAGCTGCAAGTGGTTTTATCCATATCCTTCGACCGACTCCCGAGCTCTGGACAAGCAGTCTGCCTCATCGAACTCAAGTCGTGTATACTCCCGATTATAGCTACATCCTTCAAAGAATACGAGCAGTTCCCGGTACTCGAATCATTGAAGCTGGAGCCGGCAGTGGAAGCTTTACACATGCCTCTGCGCGTGCTGTGTACAGTGGCTACCCCAAGGACGAGAACGATAAGAAGGGAAAGGTTTTCAGTTTTGAATACCACGAGCCTCGATATATTAAGATGCAAGAAGAAATTCACGAGCATAAGCTAGATGGTGTCGTGCAATTGACACATCGCGATGTGTATGGAGAAGGATTCAATGTGGACGGAAAGTCTCCCCAAGCAACATCAGTCTTTCTTGATCTCCCTGCGCCTTGGGAAGCGCTTCATCACCTTTCAAGACAGAAGCCCGATAAGCTAAAGAAGGAAAGCGAGAATGCCGACACCCCTGAATGGGTCTCACCTCTGGACCCCAAAAGAAGTGTCCATATTTGTACCTTCTCTCCTTGTATTGAGCAAGTCACAAGAACAATTGAGGAGCTTCGGCTTCTTGGCTGGAAGGACATTGACATGGTGGAAATCTCAGCTCGACGGATCAACACTATTCGTGAGCGAGTTGGAGCAAATCTTCCTGCGGAAAGGGGCAATGTCCAAACACCAGCCAATGTGAAGGAGGCCATGCAAAGGCTCAAGGAGATCAATCGAAAGACGAAAGAATTCCATAAGGTGCATTTCAAGTCAACGAACGGTGACGACGACTCATCAGCAATGGATGTAGATACCCCTACCTCAAATTCACCCAAGACCGACGCCAATGGAAAGGCTGCTGAAGATAGCAAACCATGGATGCATGGCAATCTCTACCATAGACCTGAGAACGATCTCAAGACTCACACGTCATATCTCACCTTCGCTGTTCTGCCTCGAGAGTGGACCGAGGAAGACGAAGCAGCAGCTGAGGCGAAGTGGCCATGCGGAAAAGAGGGTGGAGTGATTGGGAGCCTCAACAGGCAGGCTCGCAAGCAACAAACAAGGGAGAAGCTGGCAGCAAAGAAGAAACAGAAGCAGGAGAACGATACCCAGAAAGAGGGAGTGGTCGAGGAGACTGCAGAGAAGCAATAATAAGAGAATCGCTGATAAGCGGTTGTGAGTTCAACGTATCAATTTCTCCAAACCAGTCTGCTGCAGTCCAATCGATGGCTGTGCCTTCAGTCAGCATTGTGATTGTTATCATTGTGATGTCCGTTACCTCAATTACAAAACTCCTATTCGCAAGGACGATATTATTACTTCATGCGTCCATTCTGGTTCGAAATTCCGCCGCACGCGACAGGCAGCTGACAAGGCGGACTTGACTGAGGCCATCCATGCTCGACTTGCCAGATCAGGTACCTCGCAGGATTAGTCAAAGCGCAGCTGTTCAATTGGGAGATGCAGTGACACCTGTTCAACGCTCATAGCTTTCACAAAACACGCCTTTACGATTCTCAGCCAACTATATGAATAATTTGCTCATCTCTTACCCAATCAGGGACTCATTCACCATACCTCGACGACCCACGGGTTCCTGGAAACACGAGAGGTCGCTTTTTGTGTGTCTCCTGCATGCAGGCTTCCTTTCGGCACCCAGCGAGAAGAGTGAGGCTGTCGGGTGAGGAAATGCGTTAGGATTATCTGCGAACCTCGAGTTTGCGACCCGACGCAGCTGTCCTTTGCTTGGAGGGATATCCCTGGATTATATCTCTTTAACGTACCCGTGTTCTCATGCATTTATTTCCGTTCTGGAGTGCTAAGCGACCGCCGCATCACGAATATGGTGAACAAAAGACACACTGCGCATGAGTCCCAACCTTCAACTCCTGCATCGAAAGCCATTGAGCCATTGCCCGGGCGATCTCGGTGGTCGGAATGGGCTCTCCACAACTCGGGACTGTACTACTATCGAGCTCGATATATCTCATTCGAGGACATCTCATCAATACCGCCAACTGGGAGAAATTCGATTGTGCCGAATGTTCAAGGCGGATACATTCATTACCAATCCATGAGTGTCAATGAGGCGACCAGTCAAGGGTCCAGTCAAGCTCCAGAGCTATCAACTTGCTCTACCGTGACAACACCAACAACCAGTGATCCTCCAGTCTCTACACAAGAAGTGTACGGTCCGCAGAATGATCAACTTGTCGTTTCAACAAAGACGACCGAGGATAGCATGTTGATGAGCGGAGCGCTGCAAGCAGAAGCAGACACTACAGAAACTGTCGTAGTGATATCGAACTCCAATGCACCAAAGCGGAAATCAACTACATCAAAGAAACAGAAGGAGAAGAAGAAGCATGGAAAGAAGTTGGATGTGGATAAGAGGAAGCAAGTCAGCAATAAGGCGAAAGTGAACAAGTGGTTAGACACTCTATAATCCCGTGTGGCATTCTTATGTTATCTGGACGGCATTTCAAGTTTATGGCGTTAATTAGGGAAATAGTAGTATGTTTCAGCGATCATGTCGAATCTCATTTGCATGGAAAAAGCATGTAATACTCTCAGAAACTGTGAAATACAGGCACTGTGCTTTTCCTGCCCAGGTCACGTACTTTACACAGTGTCAAACCAAACTCTTGCGGGCTCGGATCAACTCTTCTCCACTTCTCCAACATCCCTCACCACCAAGCCTCGCCAATTTTCACGATATACCAAGCTCCAGCTCAGCCTCGGCCTTGTGTACACGCGACAACACGAAAATCACACCCAACCACAAACATGACTTCCACAATCGGTATTCCTATTAAGCTCCTGAATGAGGCGCAGGTCCGTACTCCTTTAGATGGCACTCCTGATTGAGCTATCAAGCTAACTTTGCCTCATAGGGCCATATTGTGACGCTCGAAATCACTTCCGGTCAGACTTACCGTGGCAAGCTTCTCGACGGTACGCCCCCTCTCTTGCTATCCTTTCTTTTCAATTGTCTTGAAAGCTTGAATTTTTGCTGACACATCGCAGCTGAGGACAACATGAACGTTCAACTGAAGGACATCACCGTCACCGCTCGCGACGGCCGCGTTTCCCATCTCGACCAAGTTTACATCCGAGGCTCACACGTACGCTTCTTCATCGTTCCCGACATGCTTCGCAACGCCCCTATGTTCCGCAGCCGTAACGTACGTGGTCGTGGTGTCGGTCTTGCCAGAGGTCGCGCAACGGTCAGCCGAGCGCGCGCAGGCGGACGAGGAGGACGATAAACAAGACATAATAGAAATATGCGAGTTTTTGGCGTTCGGGCTTGGATTTTTACAATGGGCATGCCTCGATTTTGGGAAAATGAGTGGAACAGGCTTAGGTTGATACCAGTCTAGAAGGGGGATATGCCTTGTGAGGCTTGCAAGACCTCACAGTAGAGGGTGGTATTTTGAGATTGACTAGATTACAAAAATGAAGGCGTGTCTTACGCCTGGTATCTCGTCACCTTCTAAGTCCAATGCTTTTCAGTCCATATTGTACAGGTTCCCCTTTTATTTCATTCGTCCAAGAGCTTCCTGGGCCTTGACCACCAGCTCGCGAACCTCGTTAATCTCATCACCTTTTTGGTCTACAACTGGCTTTTCCTGCTGCTTCTCGTGGCTGAGAACCTCTGCAACACTGTCCTCGACGCCTCGGAGAGCCTTACGGCCTTCTTCTCGCACTTCGCCCTCCCAGAATGTTCGCGCTGCATCCCATTTCTTCTGTAACCGGCTGCAACTCCAGACTATACCTAGTGCTGCTACAGCACCGGCTTCGTATACTGTCGAGGAGAAGGAAGAGATATAGAGAAGAGCGGCGAGGGATGTTGTAAGTCCAGATGTCCCTAACGACTGCACAACCAAGCGTTGTGCGAGAGCTTGTAGCGCAGGGACAGTCTCGTTTTGGAGATACCTTCGGGTAAAGGCAATATGACCGGGCCATTTTGGTAGTGCCGGTCGGTTGTTCACTGGTGCCAATGGTTCCAACTCTCTTGGGCCAAGCCGCTTCAGCTCAATGTTTGCGTCGCTATCGTTCACAGAGTGTGGTTGAGGATAACTTTGGTCCGCATTTGCAGCTTGTGCGATCTTCCCGGTTAAATAAACAAGCTCTCGCTCTGCTGTTGGTAGGAACCGCTGGTTGAGCATATCGTTTGTGAGCATGGCAACATCATCAACCCTCCAGAATAGTTGCCACCATCCTAGCTTTCGCCATCTTCGGCCTGTGAACGCCAAGTCAAGCTCGTCTTGTAACTCTGCATGAGCTTGCTGTGACCATGCACCAGCTGCTTGAATCAGTACAGGGGAGAAGTCTGGCTCCTGGCCGTTCAGAGTGGGAGCAGCCTGGTAAGTCTCCCTGATTTCACGACGATATTCCTCCTCGCATCGCGCCAAAACGTTGTTCAACAGAGAAGTAATGAGCCCTCGCACTGCGGGTTTCGTGGTGCCATCGGGGGAGCTGATTCCTGACTTAAGCCATGTTGTTAAGGCAGGGAAGTTACTGTTGAACCAAAGCCGCTCATACTCAATGGCATTGCTGGAACTCTGACGAAAGAGTGACACTCCCCTCTCGGCAAGTGATGTATCAACAAGCGCAAAGGGTGTATCGAGCTGCTTCGAGTCAACACCTCTCAAATCAACCACTTTTAGCACAGACTCCTCTTCCTTGGCAACTGGTACCGATGTGACATTGACAGCTCCTTCAAACCCATCACCGACAAGAATCGCCCTGTGCACAGGTGTAGTAACTGGTGTTACTCGATCTTCAGCCGATGGAATGCCGACCTTGGGCACCAGAACAGACTCTTCGACCTCGATAGCCCGTGTTTGCTCATCTCTGGCGAACTCGGGAAGATGCGTCTCCATGAATAGTAGCTCCAAGTTGAGGTTATTCCATTCCGCCGAGGATACATTGACCTCACTCAAAAGACTCGTTCTGGTGACTGTTAAGGTACTCTGCTGCTCTGCAGTGGACCGGATTCGAACAACGAGGGGGTTCTTTGGGTCATGATCCTTCAATTGGCGCTCCCATTCTTGCTCATCCTGCAGCGGATCCGTTACTAAAACCCTCAGAACATTTTTCGCAGTCTGTCCCGCGTTCGAACCAGGTGCCAGTCCCAAGATCGCAACCCTCACAGCTTCCTGACCAGGTATTTGCCGCAGACCCTGTAGTGCCAATTGCAATCTTGAAAGATTCACCAAAGACGGTGCGAGTTTCTGAATATCGAGAAGATGTTGTTCAAGCTCGGCACGAGGATTCGTCGACACAGTGTAGAAACGTTTTCCGAGGATAGCGCGACGAGGTCGTATTCGTGGCCTTGACGTAATGCAGCAGAATGGACATATCGAGACACCGTGAGGCTTTGATCTCGGTATCAAAACCCCGAGTTTGCCTGCACGAGGCAGACGGGCTCTCGGTGAAGCCATTTGCTTTGAGAAATGATTGGCGATGCGAGGTTCTACCTCATACTACAAGTTGCACTATAGGTTTGAAGATGGAGCTACCAAAGCAGGGAAGCTCCGTTGGCGGCAAAGGGTCGGCAAATCACGGAAAAGTCGTCACAGGCATCTTGACTCAAAGATCACCAACGAGCAACAGCCTTACAACCTAGGAAGGCCACTGTCGATCACTTGTTCTTTTGATTGTTTATGGCGGCTAACCAGACATACCAGGATTTCGATTGTGTTCAATCTCTAGCACGGAGTTCATGACTGAGTTTCTTGTCCAACCATGGGTGATACCAGACAGGTGATTAGAGCCAGACTTTACGTCCTTATCTATATACCTGGATTCAAGTTCAAGATGTAAGCCAAATACTTTCTAACAATGCTTTGTCTCTTCGATATAGACAAGGTGATATGCTATCTTGTAGAGATATTGATAACTCCATGTGCATCGCAAGCATGCGGAGTAGTGGTTATTCCGCACATCATGACCCACTAAAAAGATAATCGCGGGGTGCCCCACCCTACGAGATGCTTCAGTACACCACCAGAAAAAAAAAAGAGGAAAACCCTGCCGTCTCACTCACAGTCAAGAACGCAATGCCGAAATCGTCAGATAGCAGGCGCGGTGGTGCCCGCAAGGGGCCATACGATAAGCCTGAAGCTCGCAAGTCAATCTTCAAATACAACACGAATATTGGCCAGCACATCTTGAAGAACCCTGGCATCGCCGATATGATTGTCGCAAAGGCAAACCTCAAACCCACCGACACCGTCCTCGAGATCGGTCCTGGAACCGGCGTCCTCACCACACGCATTCTAGAACAAGCCAAAGCGGTCAAGGCCGTAGAGCTCGACATACGCATGGGAGCCGAGTTAACAAAAAGAGTCCAAGGCAAGCCCGAGCAGCAAAAGTTGGAAATTATCATGGGTGATTTCGCCAAATTGGATCTCCCGGAAGCACTCCCACCCTTCGATGTTTGCATTAGCAATACCCCGTACCAGATTTCGTCCATCATCATCTCCAAGCTCATCTCTCTGCCTCGGCCTCCACGCGTCAGCATTCTTATGGTCCAACGAGAATTTGGGCTACGGTTATGCGCTCGACCTGGCGATTCCTTATACTCTCGCCTTTCAGTCAACACACAATTCACCTCCAAAGTCGCCCTGATTGCCAAGGTCGGCAAGAACAACTTCTCGCCGCCACCCGAAGTCGAATCCGTTGTCGTGAGACTTGAGCCACGACCAGAAGTGCCTGCCGCCAACATACAGGAGCTAGACGGCATGTTACGTATCTGTTTCTCGAGGAAGAACAAGACTCTACGAGCGAGCTTCATTGATTCGGAGGAGCTCTGCCAGCGAAACTGGATCACTTGGGCGGCTATGGATCCCGAAAAAGTCAGCGAGCAAGACTTGCAGTTCTTCCGTGACAGCGAAGACACAATAGACGCTCACCAGTCTGTATGCGGAATTCCCGTTAGCAAGGCCACTCTCAAGAGCTTCATCCGGAGCAAGATTGAGCATGTCCTTGAGAAGACTGAACTCTCTGAAGCACGATCAGCCAAGTGTGACGAAAACGACTTCTTACGACTTCTTTTGGCGTTCCGCGAGAACAACATTTATTTTACATAATGTCCAACATAACGATCGCACAACATATTTTATCCAACCACATCTTCAACCCGGTCTGGCCAGCTTGAGACTTCTATCATCAGCACCACTCTCGGCTCGTCTCTAACACCAAGGAAATTCGAGTCCAGCGACACGAATTCGCATGAGAATGAGATCCTCGCTGGGAGTACAGTCGCTTTATGGATGATAGAGAAGGAGAGTGAGGAGGACGATGTCCCCAGCCCAACCTGCGCCAAGCCAACTCTCCAGTTTCATCCGAGAGCCGCTATTGCCGCGCATTATACCCCGATAATGGAGATTATCATGACTGCATCGAAAGAGGAACAAATAGTAGTCTACTGTAGTTCGGAGATTCGAGGTTGTCACCCGGAAAAACTCCTCAGGGCCGCGTAGCTTGGCATGAATGCAACACCCTGGTTCATCCTAAATCGCCCGATAATTGTACACTGATGTCATGCCGCAGATGAGAGAGCTGCATGGAATAATCCCAGGCTTTGATCGCTGGCTTACCTGCTGCATAAGGCCACGCGAAAATTCTCTTGCTTGTCGTTTTTTCTAGAAGGTGCAATATGATTGGTTGCAGTAATAATTTGGGGCGAACAGGCTTCACAGTTCTGCCTTTTTATTGCATATATTTTGGGTCGTGATAGTGAATCCTCCTGCAGCGTTCGACTCATGTCTTGCCTTGTTCTGCGCGGTTTATGAAGGCCTATCTCCTCTGCTTGAGGCGGTTATTGTAATTATCTTGTACGAAGCAAAATATAAGTAACTTGGATCCAAGCAAACTTTTATACTTTCAACTTGTATCTCGAGTGCATCTCTTGCCCTGCCGCTATAAACGCCTTGTTGGTTCATTTAGGCATCATCTGATTTCATTGTCATCTGATGAGTCTCAGCCTGAGAGTGCATTCACGTTTCAAAGAGTCTTCTCCAACTCAATCATGGCTGCAGTCATGGAACCCAACCCACCACCTTCATTCAATTCTCACATCCAAATGCCGGACATCAAAGACGCAATAAAAGCAGCCTTCCCAAGGACAGCAGAGTTGTTAAGCCTGCTAGAACAAACGAAACATATTCGCACTGATCTTTCTCTACAACAAAAGATCGTCTCAGACCTCGAGTCACAATTATCAGAATCTAACCGAGAACTCGATGGATTAGATCGCAAGCGTTTAGCTGATCTTGAGTCGCATAAGAAATACCGCGATGGCCATGTAATGAAGTTTCTTTACAAAGCCAGCGGTAAAGAGAACTCATTTACAGGTCAGGCTGAGAGGGAAGAGCAAAATTACCACAACACACTTCAACAGGCGCATCTGGCATCAGAGCACAATTCGAGCGTCAAGGCTAAGCTGGATGAAGAGCTTCGGAAAAAGAACGAACTCGACCAGAGCATGCAGGGTTACCTCGATCTTCAGAAACAGCTCGACGATATTTATGATGATATCTTTTCAGGTCCAACGCCAGAATTTCCGGAAGAGGACGCAAAGGAATGGCAGAGTAATAATGCACTATCTGCTTATGTCGCTACAAAGACGGCCTTCGAACTACATCAAAAAGCATTAGGTCTGCTCGAGCAAGCAACAGCGACAATGACAGCTGGACTACAACAGGTCGATAAGGCTCTACAATCCGGAGACATGAATCATCTTCGAGCTCTAAACAAGGGCAGGGAACTTGTTCAACAGAGTAAGATAACGGTTGATCAGCTAGTACAGCTCGGTGCGGATGTGATTGAGCTGCCACCTGAGGCCAATCCCCGCACTATGGAGGTCACGTCTAACCTGGGCGATGTCTGGGGAAAGGTAGATATCACTGGTGGTCGACAGGAGGTAGCGCGATGCACAGCGGCTTTGAACAACTGTTTGAGTCAGGCGAAAGAGAGGAAGTATTATTTGAGTAAAGAGCTCAAGAGGAAGGGTGAAGAGATGGATGAAGCCCGTACGGAGTTACAGAAGGTTAGAAAGGGTATTTTCGAGGAGGTCATGGGTGATGATTTGGTCAAAGGGTCATAGACTGGCGAAGTATTCGGGATAGATACAGGGGAGATTAGACTCAACTCGGATCTCGGTTGATAGAGGGTCTTCAACCCACAATCAGAAAGCATTGTTCAGCATCCTCAAAGTTGAGGTTGTCGTCTAAAGGAATGCTTGTGATTCGTCTTTTCGGCAACGGTCGCTTAAGTAGTCCAGCCTTTGACAGCTATGGATCCAATGTCAATGACACAATGCCAAGAATTGACAGCGGTTGATTAATTTCTTAGTGTCTGTGCAGAAGACTACTAGGCCTTTCATGTGAGGCTCCCTTGAGGTTCAACAAATCTGAAGGGCCCTTCTACATGGCAAGATGCCTAATCTTAATGGAATATTTCATCTGAGAAGACCGCAGACTTTGTTTCTGTTCCTCAAACAAACAAAAACTTCGAGCAATTTACTGTATCAGCTGCCAATCTACTCGTAAATTGTCTTCTCGTTTATGTCAAGTGGCTTTCCCTCTGAATGTCACTGTCCAAGACATGCGTCTTTCATTCCCACAACATAGAGTCTTCTAGACATATCCCCTTTCTCAAAAAGGAAACCAAATCGTCAGGGACCGTTTTTCGCCAATTTAAACGATTATTGAGACCCTTGGGCATTTTGACGGGTGCGTGGCCCAGGGTCACCATTTCCATTCTGGGGAATAGCTTCAAAATGATGATTCATGACTTTGCGCCAGGACCAGGGGTTTGGCGCTCGTCTCTCCATACACTAAAGAAGCTTATATCAAAGCTGAATGTGAAGGGTCCCGCCGTAGGATTTAAAGATCCAACGTCAACCGCTGAAGAATGTTGTGTTACATCTGAATATTTCGTGATTATCAAGTATTAGCTTTGACTTTTCACTCATCCTCATCATGAGCAGCTCTGGTATGTTCGCAATTGCACTGGACATATCCGTGTGATACTAACAAGACTCAGGAGAACGCCCAATTAATGGCTATGTCGACCCAAACTTTCCCAACCCTAACGGCGAGTGGGATACGCCTGTAATCATTTACGGTTACACACCCGCGTTTTCTCTCGCCGTTTTCGCTGCAGCCTGGTTCGCCCTCTTCCTCGTCGTCCATCTCGTTCAAACAATCCGCTTTCGCAGCTGGTACTTTATCACATTCCCAATCGGTCTTCTCTTTGAGATCGTGGGCTACGTTGCTCGCTCGCTCTCAGCCAAGAAGGATCCGTACCATCTGCTGTACTTTATCCTCAACTACTTCTTCATCGTCACGGCGCCTGTGTTCCTTGCCGCGGGCGTGTACACTATCCTCTCCGCACTGATCCCTCGACTTGGAAGACGATATTCATTCTTGCCACCAAAGTTTATTCTTTGGTTCTTTATCACTTCTGATGTTATTGCTACGGTTGTGCAGATCACTGGTGCTGCTCTGATTGGTGTAAGACAGTCGAACCGAGATGATCCAACTGACGCCAATAACATTCTTCTTGGAGGTTTGGCTTACCAGGTTTTCTCCCTCGGTGTGTTCGTTATCCTCACGGCTTCATTCCTTTTCCGTGCTCGAAGGGAGGTTAGTTCGCGCGGCAAGAAGCTCAGCTTGTTCTGCGTTGCTTTCGGAGTGGCTACCATCATGATTTATCTTCGAACCTGCTTTCGTCTAGCAGAGACAGCTGAAGGCCTTGGGGGACATTTGTATTCGAACGAGATCTTCTTTGCTTGTCTGGAGTTTGCTCCTGTGGCATTGGCTGTCTTGCTCTTTGCTATCTGGCATCCCGGAAGATGTGTCGGCAAGAAGGTCAGGGTGCAGGATTTGGAAAAGGAACAGACTCGAGTTCAGGACTTCTAGTTTGAGAAGAGAGATACCCATTGTCAGTTAATCCATAGGCAGTAAGCTTAAATCAAGTCTGTTGGATAGAAATATGATCTTCAGCTAGACAGTGAGGGACTAGGCCCTGTAGCTGCCAAGCTTAGTGGCTGTCTACCCGCTGGAACCGAAACCTTCAGCGGCGGAGCTCCGCCTGAGCTTCGGGCCTGCTTACAACTTCAACAAGCTCCAAGAATGCCAGCTCATCCTCATCATCAACAACCTCACCGAACAAATACACGATGCCCCCTCTTCCCCCTTCCGCCAACCCTTTACCACGGCTGATCACATATTACCAAACTCATCATGACTCCTCGGGAAATCTCATCTCACCCCTCTCTCTCATCACACAACCCGGTATCGCCATAACCCACGTCATTGTCGCCGCCATTCACATCAACGATGATCCTCAAAAGATCACGCTCAATGATTATCACCCATCTCACCCCATTTTTCAGACTATGTGGGCTGAACTACGTGTACTGCAAGCCTCAGGTGTGAAGGTGATGGGCATGCTGGGTGGTGCTTGTAAGGGCAGCTATGCACGCCTGGATGCCGACCAAGAGACATTTGATCGGTACTATGGTCCCGTGAAAGACATGATTCGAGAGCGCGGTCTGGACGGCCTGGATCTGGATGTCGAAGAGGAGATGACCCTGGGAGGAATTGTGCGGCTGATAGACCGTCTACGCAGCGACTTTGGGCCAGCTTTCATCATCACTCTGGCACCAGTCGCCATGTCTCTTCTTGACTTCACCAAGAATCTCAGCGGCTTTGACTACGAGGCTCTTGAAGTGATGCGCGGACGTGATATCGCCTGGTACAACACGCAATTCTACTGCGGCTGGGGAGATTGCAGTAATCCCCTTATGTACGATCTCATGGTCCGCAAGGGCTGGCCACCAGAGAAGATCGTCATAGGACTTGTCACCAATCCTGAGAATGGAAGCGGCTATGTGCCGATGAACCCTCTCAATATGGTGCTCACAACGTTGCGGGGCCGATATGGATCGTTTGGAGGAATCATGGGCTGGGAGTACTTCAACAGTTTGCCTGGAGGAAAGGAACGGCCATGGGAGTGGGCCAGGGAGATGACCAAGTTGTTGAGAGGGCATTTGTTGTCGGCGCCTGCACAGGCTACACAACCAGTACCACCGGCGGCGGTAGAAAGTGGTTCAAAAGCAAAGAACGAAGACGTTGATCCAGATGGACCTGGTGGACAAGATGCACCAGTGCCAAAACAGTTTGAGTACTACTCGGATGGGCTTGATGATTAGACATAGAAAGCAACCTGGCCCAGGGACAGATGGCTTTCACATTTGCGAGCGATAGCGACTATATAGCCCTTCGCAGTTCACTACGATAAAACGAATAGACCTGTGTTATAGAGGCAGTCCACTTGCGAACAAGGTCGTATCATCGCTTGTACAAAGGATGGTGCTACTCTTCTTTTACAAATTCCGTCAATCTCTGCACGATTTTCTTCATACATTTCAGGACAAGATATATCTATGCCAACTACATAGAAGTTATGATGACGCTTGCCCAATCCCTGTTCTGGGATTTAATCTTTTCGGCTTTAAGGCTGGCCCAATGCTGTCACCAAATGCGGCTAAGCACATTCAACAGCTCACATCTTAACACTTGCAACAAAGCCGTGAGGCTTTCGGAGATGTGTCGTCAACTTTGCGACTTCCTGCCAAAATGAGGGTCGGATTGAGATCCAGTACTCAGTTACTAGCTCAAATCCAGCCATTTCATCTAGCTGCTGGTGCCACCATAATAGCGCTCATCGTCAACGCTCAACATCTCCGAAGCATTCTCGAAGCCACATCGCAATATATATATGACTCGCTTTTGAAGGCTCTCTTTAACGTCTCTCAGACGCTTTTCGGGTTCAGCTACGACGACAGCATTTTCGATCAGCATATACGCCTGATTCATCTGTCAGATTCAGCATCCAACTCATCACCTAATCTCACTCTCCATACCTTCAAACTCGATGAATGTCCGCCATACATCGCCCTTTCTTACACCTGGGGTCCGGTTACACAGAACACAATCTTTGACCAAAGTTCAATTCTTCTGAATGCAAGGCCATTTCCCGTATTACCAAATTTGCACCATGCAATCAAGCAATTACGCATCTCAAGATCAGGCCAGTACCTCTGGGTCGATGGAATCTGCATCAACCAGAGAAGTCTCCCCGAGCGCTCTGCTCAAGTAGCAATAATGGATCTCATATACAACGGAGCCGCCGAGACAATAATATGGCTTGGTCTCGCCACAGATCAAACAGCTAGGGCTATCGAACTCGTTCAAAAGATTGCGAAAGGCGCTGAGTCTAAGATCATAGAATGGGGAAGGGTTCAGTCATATGGCGATGCTTATATCATGAATGATCCTGAGCTCTTAAAAAGGAATGGCCTTCCAAATCTTACCGAGAACGACTGGCTGACTCTTCGAGATATCTACACAAGGCCGTGGTTCGGACGTGTCTGGATGCTTCAAGAAGTTGCCCTCTCTCGCAATCCAAGAGTTCTCATCGGCCATCACGAGACAGCATGGGATTCGGTTGGCGACACAGCTGGGCTGATCAACATGTCCGGTGCCCTTATCGGTTTGTTTACTGTGGGCTCCGGATCAGAAACCGCGCCTTTAATCTTCTCTCTTGTTCACGCTGCTGGCCTTCATGTTACTCGCCAATGGGCCCAGGACAAGAATAGTCGGTACAAGGAGATTCTGAGAAGCATTGATTATTCTGTTGGGATACGCCAAGACCATCCTAAAAAGCTGCTGCTCGAGCTATTGCTAAGTAGCATCGGCTTCAAGGCGACTATTCCCAGAGATCGTGTTTACTCTCTGCTTGGAATCGTAAACTTCATGGAGCGTGCGAAAGGGAGACCTCGGCTCGACGTCATTGTAGACTACAAATCTCCTAACAATGACATCCTTATAGATCTGGGCATGAGCTTCTTTAGAGAAACAAAATCCCTACATCTCCTATCCCTCGCCGGTATCACCAGCCGTGCCGTGCCAGCTGACTTACCAACCTGGATCCCCTCTTTCGAGACAGTTCACGTCCCCGTTCTTGGCCCCAACTATACCAGAATGCTTCCATTCGATGCCGCCGCGGGGGAAGAAGCAGACTTTACAATCGACAGGTCTCTCCTCCATCTAAACATTAAAATCTTTAGTCCTCATCTTGGTACAATCGAAGAGCTCGGTGAGAGCTGGTCTGATGTTATTCAAGGGAAGTTTAACGATACGATGAAGATGCTTCTTCACTGCGGCACAACCTATATACCTACGGGCCAACCAATAGTTGAAGCTTTCTGGCGGACTCTTATTATGGACTGCGACTTATCCCAGCGGCCCGCACCATCACATCTAGCCATGTCCTTCTCTAAGTGGATGCTTCTTGTCACTATCCAAGCCCTGATCGCTTATCAACACAAGAACCCATCTATGTACGATCAATTCGATGCCTTGGAGCCACTTTGGACCCTGGCTAATACTCGAGACTCTACCAATACCCTCCCCAAATCTGGCGATATGATCCCATTATTGTTTGAGCTTGGCTTACGCCACGACCCCAGTGTTCGAGTTGACACTGAATCAGAGAAGGCTGCCAAGTTCGCTTCTTGGGCCGAGATATCCGCTCCCTTCGAAGCCTTATTACGTGTCAATCTTGCTGCAAGCAGACGTATTGCGAGAACCATTCGAGGCTACTTATGTCTAGTTCCTCTTCAGGCCAAGGCCGGGGATAAAATCATGATCGTCGCTGGCTGTGCAGCCCCCTTGGTCCTTAGAAGATCAGGCCCTTCAGAGAGCCGCTTTCAGCTTGTCGGTGACGCTTATGTTCATGGCGCTATGTTTGGAGAGCACATCACTGGCACTGGCGAGTCCTCCTGGAGAGATGTTCATCTAGTTTGAGAAGTGGCCTCATTCGGTTCGTCACAAATATCTTGACCGAAGTTCGGTTGTGCTTGTAGTGAATGATTTAATTATGGCCCATCATAGAGTCGAGTTAACTCTTTGAAATACATGTCGAGAAGCGAAGGAAGTAATACCATATAAACCACCAAAATTGATCATCCCCTTGTTCATTCCTCATAACCGACATGACCTACGCGCCGTAAAAAAATTTTTGCACTTAATACAGAAAAAAGATCCTTCAGTCCCCATTTTACCAGCATGCCATCCAGGGGCTGCACTGGGCCTGAATGTTGTAGCTGTTGTAGAGCGGGTAAGTACCCTTGACGGCTTCCAGAGCCGGATCAAAGAAGTCCTTGTTGAATCGCTCAGATTGGCAAGATGAACATGGACCAGCGAGGAAGTTGTTGTATGTTGTGTTGTATGCGAGATAGCCGATGGTCTTCTGATGAGAAACATCAATAGCCTGGAGACTGAAGGACTCAGGCATGACCATCCAATGATCCGCCGTGGAGTTACGCTTTCCTGGCACGGTCGGGTTCTGGTTGAAGAAAGTGCTACTCATGCCAATGTCATGGAGAATTTTGATCATTATCAGCGTCATATGAGAGTCAGAATCGATCTGGATGCCAGCACAGTCGATGTTGATGGTGTATCCGTCCCCTTTCACCGGCTCAGTAACACACTTTCCAGAGTCCCGATCCCAGGAGAACTTCTCAATGAAGGCTTGCCAGGTGTTTGGCCAGTTGATGAAACGAGGGCTGAGGAGAATAGACACAAACAGCTTCCCAGCATTGGGGTCAGCCGGAGGGTTTGGTTCACCACCTGTAGGACTAGGCGTTGCTGGCGGCTGTGAGACAAAAGTAGTCGTGGCAGGGGGGGCAGGAGATGTTTCCAAGGTAGAAGTGGGATTTTCCATGCCACTGGGACGAGGAGGGGCGCGGTTATCACGGTTGCAGACAAAGGCGGTCAAGCAGACCGCATCAGCGTTGACAGTCGTGTTGATGGCTGCGCTGACAGGGCGACCACGGTAGGCATAGCAGGTAAGTTCTTGACCACCTTCCTTGGTGGTGACTGCAGACCCAGCTGGTTGACCGTCAGCAATTCTCGGGTTGATGTAAGCTGTCCAGACGACACCGTTAGACAGCTTGACAGTGGTTCCCTTGGGATTCCAGGGGTAGGTTCCATCTGCGTAAGGAACTTCAACCTCCAGGTCAGGTGGAGGGGGGAACTTGGAGACATCGTCAGGCCACTGAATGTCCTGATACCAGTTCACCTGGCGAGAAGTAGACCATCCAGGGTGGGCTTTGTTGTCGCCAATGCCACAATCGGCAAGAACTAGGTCCTCATTGGGGTGACGAATCTGGGCTTGGGCAGTTGCCAGAAGGGCACCAATGGCCGCCAACTTGACAGAGACCATGTTTTTGAATGAAGGGTTTGCTTCAGGAAGGTAGTGCCGGTAGTTGAGTGCAGGCTTTTGAGATTGATTGAGTGATTTGAGGCAACAAATTGAAGGATTTGTGAGAACTGAGGAGATGCAGATGTGTATGAAGGAGGATGAAAAGGAGAAGAGAAGAGAACAGACGAGGGAGAATCTTAAACGACTGGATTCTGTCATGAGGAAGCACTTTGACTGAGTTCCTTCTTTTTTAGCTACAGTGGCTTCATTCTGAGGACCTTGTTGGGGACCTCTGAGGTCATTGTCTTGCGTCTTGGGCAGGAGCCTGTCCATCACGAACAGGCGATTTGGACTGGGGAGGAAAGAGCACAGGTGCAAATGACGCGGTCAATACTCCTTACCTGCCTTCAGGACTTGCATTTTGATATTTCCACATGATCTTTAGCGTCATGGATGTTGAGGACGTTGGGGTTTGGCTTGTGCAGTATCCCATAGTGGAAAGAGAGGCCATCAATGGTAGTACCTATTCGAAGAAGAACAAGGACCATGATGGCCTCACTCAATTGTGCCTATGTATTCCTGGACTGAGTTTTATTGCCCCAAGATCAGAAATCCAGAGTTTAGCTTCACTTTGTATCGGTAGACTTTTTGGCAAATACTTTCAAGGCGATACCTGTCGGAGATTCTCATAGTGATCTTTCCCTTTGCAGTTCAACACTTAGACTTATGTGAAGCACGAAATCTTACAATGTCACAACAACAACAAATGTTGCCCGATTCTTTTCATGAAAACCGCGACGGTGTTTCCCGTAGTAAGGCCCAATATCTTTGACCTTTGCGCCTTTGTATCGCGCAAAAGATGTTAGGATCGACAAATGCGAAGCAAACAATAAGCGAACGAATTTATTGCTTTGTTGGCAAGCTGGTTACCCTGAACTGTAGCCGGAGCGCGCGCCAAAATCAAGCCGTCAGCAGCTCCACATAGAATTCAACAACGACTGTTGAAACTTTGGATTCACTTAACGCTACCAACAAAACGCCTTCCCCAAGCCCGGATACTTGATCTCAAGATGCGCCGCAACTTGATATCTTTCAATTGGCGCCCTAGCCTCCGTGCTCGCGCTCCCCCGCGCATCAACACCTCATATCCTCGCGCCGAATCAACCCAAGCTTCCCGCATCGACCGCATCACATCTAAGCTTCCTCGACGTTTACAAAGATACACTAGCGGTTTACGCAACGCTCCAGTCTCGCACATTGTTTCATTCTTGATCCTTCACGAAATCACAGCAATTGTGCCCGTGCTAGGACTATTTGGCCTCTTTCATTACACAAATTATGTGCCCGTGGAATACGTAACGGGCCACTTTGGAAGCTATGTCGAAGATGGAGTTGGCCGCTTTGAGAGGTACTTCACACGCAAGGGGTGGTTTGGTTTTGGTCAGAACGAAGAAGGTGAGGCCCCAAATGCAGCTACAACACATCCGGACTCCAAATCCGAAGACGCAGTGGAGCGCTGGCATAGTGGAGATGGGCGGTACAAAGTGGTAGTTGAAGTTGCTCTCGCGTACGCAATCACTAAAGCTTTACTGCCGGTTCGTATCATCGGCAGTGTATGGGCTACGCCATGGTTTGCAGGGGTACTCATGAGAGCCAAAGGAATATTCACAAGCAAGCCTTAGTCACTTTGAAATCGAGCACGAAGGTTTTGAGAAGATTTTCTGTCTTGATTTTTGTTATACCCACAGAGATGAAGTCATCCCACTTGTATGTGCTTTTTCCATTCCGTCATTCAGGGCGTTACAACATTGACAATTTAAGCCTTCTCGTAGACCCAGTTGAACTGGGCGGACTTCCAGGAGAGGACCTCACCCTCCTTGAACCAGAGAGCAATCTCCTTCTGGGCGTTCTCGACGGAGTCGGAGCCGTGGCAGACGTTGCGGCCGACATCGATGGCGTAGTCACCACGGATGGTACCGGGGGAAGAGGCAAGGGGGTTGGTGGCACCGAGGATGGCTGAATATGCAATTAGAAAATGATGAGCAATATTCAAACGATTGGAAACTTACCACGGCCAGTCTTGACAGCATCACGGCCCTCCCAGACCATGGCGCAGATGGGGCCAGAGGACATGTCTACATGAAGTTAGATTTGGTTGTATCAATTGGATTTGGGAGCCATACACTCAATCAGACCGGGGAAGAAAGGCTTGCCAGCGAGATCGGCATCTATAACGATGTTAGGGCGAATTGATATATCGAACGACTTTTGGGAATGACGCACAGTGCTTCTCGAGGTGCTCCTTGCCGGGGCTGACGAGCTTGATGGCAGCAAGCTTGAAGCTGTAAAAAGTTAATAGCTATAGCAACAACGACATACAAAACTACTCACCCTCGGTTCTCGAATCGAGAGATAATGGGACCAACGAGGCCACGCTACGGGAGCCTTGTTAGCTCTTATCAAATCAATTGTATAACCGTCGAGGTTTGTTTACCTGGACACCGTCGGGCTTGATAGCGATGAAGCTACAATCAAGTTAGCAAACCATCCAAACAGGAGCATCAACCATGATGGAGTGAAGCTTGATGGCGGGGTAGCTTACGTCTGCTCGGAGGAGGACATTTTGGCGATATTCTTGTCTGGTATGACTTGAGATGTAGGAACAGAGTAAGAAGTAGAGGTAGAGGAGAGATCGACTGGAGGGGAAAGGCTTGAAGAAGGCGGTGAAAAGAGGATATAAAGGGCGAGGAGGGCGAAGAGAAGAGCAAAAAATCGCGGGGCCAGATTTTCCGCACTTCTCCGTACCTGCTGCTGCTTCCAATTCTTGCCGCTGGCGGCGGGGTCTTCCTGCTGGCGGGGCTCCTCTGCAGCCATGATGAGCTGGCGTTGAGGGGTCTTGGGTGCGAGATCCGGAGAATTCACACGGACACGTGATGTAATTAGTTGTCGAGGGCAGATAGAAGTTACTGAATAAGAGAACAGGAGTAAGGAGAGGACTAGAGAAAAAGACAAATGAACGATACTATGAGAGTTAGTACAGTTCAAAGTAAGACAAGGCTAATATAAAAAGAACTTAAAGAGTATCGAAACTTCTCTACTTACAAAACTCAGAGCGTGTAAATGAACTATACCTGCATCAAAAAGAGCTTCTTACAGTGCATCCAGCGCAAAAGCTGAGCTCAGAAATCGAGAACTGAAATGTTTGATTAACGGGTCTAATCTTCTATCGAAGCTGCCCCGCCATGTCGGTATCCACTCCCCTGCGTCTGAAACCAACCCCAATCCGGAATGGAGTTTCACAGGGGGAGCTTAGGGACAGCTTGACTTGACTTCGACATCATCAAAGCTGAGGTTATCCCAGCATAAACAACAATAACATTCCTTTCAACCAGCGACGGGACAGAGGATATAGGCCAGGGGACCATATCTTATGTCTATGTGTTTTCTGAATTTAATTGACCAGTTTCCTGTTCATTTATTTCACCGTGTTTGAGCTCTGGTTCCTGACCGTCTCAATATCATGAGGTCGAATACGGCGTCGTCCTTTCGCTGGACGGCGCTATTGCTGCTGCTAGGCACCTTGACGTGCCTTTTCCAGTCAGCTAGTAAGTTTTCATGAGTGTACTGACGAAAGTCTCTGCTCACAATCTTCCCAGTTGCCGTGAAAGACAAGGACTTCAAGAAATGCGACCAATCCGGCTTCTGCAAACGAAATCGCGCCTATGCCGACAACGCTGTTGCCCAAGGTTCGAACTGGAAAGCCCCATATGAGATCTCGGCCGATTCGACAGTTTTTGAGGATGGAAAATTGCAGGCCGTGGTTGTCAAGACCATCAATAGCCATGGAGAGACCGTCCGTCTACCCCTTACAATTTCATTCCTCAAGTCTGGTGCCGCCCGAGTCACTATGGACGAAGAGAAGCGACGCAACAAGGACGTGGTTTTGCGAGACGATAGCCCTGTTCGAAAGGAAAGATACGACGAGGCGGACGATTGGGTTCTTGTCGGTGGTTTGGATCTTGACAAGGAGGCGCAGCTTGCTTTCCAAGATAAGTCTCAGATCAACATCAAGTACGGACCCGAGGCCAAGCAGGAAGCCATCATCAAGTTTTCGCCTTTCGAAATCGACTTCCGACGTGATGGCAACTCGCATGTCAAGTTCAACGACCGCGGTTTGCTCAACATGGAGCACTGGAGACCCAAGATTGAGAACAAGGAAGGCGAGGAAGCCGCTGAAGATGAGAGTACATGGTGGGACGAATCCTTCGGTGGAAACACTGACACCAAACCCCGAGGACCCGAAAGCGTTGCCTTGGACATCACTTTTCACGGGTATGAGCATGTGTTTGGCATTCCTGAACATACTGGTCCTCTATCACTGAAGCAGACGCGTGGCGGAGACGGCAACTATGACGAGCCTTATCGTATGTACAACGCCGACGTTTTCGAGTACATTCTCGATAGCCCAATGACGCTTTACGGCTCCATTCCCTTCATGCAGGCGCATCGCAAAGGTTCATCAGTTGGTGTTTTTTGGTTCAACGTTGCCGAGACCTGGGTCGACATTACCAAGGCCAAGAACCAAGCGAACCCATTAAGCCTTGGAGTTGGTGGTAAGACTAGCACTCATACTCATTGGATCTCTGAGGCTGGTCTTCTGGATGTCTTTGTTCTTCTTGGCCCTACCCCCCAGGACCTCACCAAGACTTACGGCGAGTTGACTGGCTATACTGCTATGCCTCAAGAATTTGCAATTGCCTACCACCAATGCCGATGGAACTACATCTCCAGCGACGATGTTCGAAACGTTGATCGCAACATGGACAAGCACAAGATTCCATACGACGTCATCTGGCTCGACCTTGAGTATACAGATGATCGCAAGTATTTTACCTGGGAGCCTCACTCGTTCCCCGATCCCATCGACATGGGTGAGCACCTCGACGCTCATGGTCGGCAACTAGTTGTTCTCCTTGATCCTCATATCAAGAAAACCGATAACTATGCTGCTTCCGAGGAGTTGGTCGCTCAGGACCTTGGTGTTCATGACAAGGAGCAGAAGCTCTATGAAGGATGGTGCTGGCCTGGAGCTTCCAACTGGATCGACTGCTTTAACCCTAAGGCCATTGAATGGTGGAAGACTATGCTCAAGTTTGACAAGTTCAAGGGAACCATGTCCAATACTTGGATGTGGAACGATATGAGCGAACCCTCAGTCTTCAACGGACCCGAGGTGACTATGCCCAAGGACAACATTCACCACGGAGGATGGGAGCACCGTGATGTCCATAACCTGAACGGCTTGACCTTTCAGAATGCGACGTTCCAGGCTCTCCTTCACCGTGAGAAGGGCGAGCTTCGACGGCCATTCATCCTGACCCGAGCCTTCTACGCCGGATCGCAAAAGCTTGGTGCTATGTGGACCGGAGATAACCAGGCTGATTGGGGACACTTGGCTACATCTATTCCCATGACCATCAACCAAGGAATTTCCGGCTTCCCCTTTGCTGGTGCTGATGTCGGGGGCTTCTTTGGTAACCCCGAGAAAGATCTTCTCGTCCGCTGGTATCAGACTGGTATCTGGTATCCCTTTTTCCGAGCTCATGCCCATATTGATGCTCGCCGTCGCGAGCCTTACCTCCTAGGTGAGCATTACACGCCAATTGCAACCGCCGCAATCCGACTCCGATACTCGCTTCTCCCTGCTTGGTATACTGCATTCTACAATGCTGCCCAGGACGGAAGCCCCATTATTCGACCCATGTTCTGGACCCATCCCTCTGAGGAGGCTGGTTTTGCTCTTGAGGATCAGTTCTTCGTCGGCTCCACTGGTCTCTTGGTGAAGCCAGTCACAGAACAGAACAAGGAGTCCGTCGATATCTGGATTCCCGATGATGAGGTCTACTATGATTACTTTACCTACAATGTTCAAAAGACAAGCAAGGGCAAGTATCTCACAGTGAGCGCGCCCCTTGACAAGGTCCCTGTTCTATTGCGAGGTGGTCATATCATCCCTCGACGAGATATTCCCCGACGATCAAGCGCTCTGATGCGATTTGATGACTACACACTTGTTGTCTCAGCCTCCAAGTCTGGCGCAGCTGAGGGTGAGCTCTATGTGGATGATGGCGACTCGTTTGATTACGAGCAAGGTCAATACATTCACCGCAAGTTTACGCTTAGTGGAAACACCCTGACCTCTATTGAGGCCGAGGGACGTGACACCAAGTCTATCAAGTCTGGCCCTTGGCTGAAGGCCATGGAGAAGGTGCACGTCGACAAGATCATCATTGTCGGTGCGCCCAAGACCTGGGACCAGAAGGAGGTGCAGGTTGAGTCTGAGGGACGAACATGGACGGCCAGGGTTCAATATCATGCAGCCAAGGGCAGCCGCGCAGCCTTTGCGGTTGTGGGCCGAGTTGGAGCCAAAGTTGGCGAGGATTGGAGCATTAAGCTTGCTTAAAAGACATGACTTTAGTTTGATTAGAGGTGGAGTGCAACTAAGAATAGACACAATTTTGGACATTAAATTGATTCACGAGTGGGCTATGGACGGCAGCATCCGCAAGAATTGACTATGGTGTGTACTAGACTGTCACCATCGACAAAGGGATACAGTATCAAGTACTACTAATCAGGCAAGTATCGACAGTGATGGCGCGTCACGGAAATACGGACGATTTCAGAACGGCCGAGTGAGTGGAGATGCATTGAAGTCAAGGCCAGGGTTGAAAATAAGCATGATTAGAGCAATTACGAAACGGAATGCCTCAAGGGATAGAGTACAGCATCAGTGACGTCGGTGCCTTCGATGATTCAGAGTCGGATCATGAGCATCATGACAACGCACAACTCTTGAAGATAGTCGGATAACAATTGGATATGCACGACATGTAAGCTGATCTGTGCATCAGAAGCCGACGAGGTGCATGGAAATTTGCTTCGATCAACTGGGGTGAAGATTATGGAGAAGCACGATCGAAACGAGATTTGCTCGCTTCGAGATAACTGGGAATTGAGTTATGATATGCTTCGTACAGATGAGTCGATGTAACGTTTGTTAGGCGACCTATGCTCCTAATATTCGTTAACTATGAGGCTAATCATCATAAGAATGTTTAGGCTGATAATCGTGATCAAGTCACTTATTTTTCTGATCCCGATTATAAACTATGCTTATTTTTTGTTATGCGTGATAAATAAAAATCTCATTCGGCAAAATCCCTAAGCATCACTAGAATCATAGACCAGTTCCCTAAAGGATATCATAAGTCTATCCTGAACTTAGGGTAAATGATTCCCTAAGACTATCCTGAACTTCTAGGTTATGATGACTGAGCCGCAAATTTCACAAGCTTGGGACGGATGAGGTTGGGAATACCAAGCCCGAGACCAAACAAGATGAAGTAATGATCGACTGTGACAGCTGTTTCTTGCGCATATTCACGCTTCCTGCATATGATTAGTCTCCCTTCGCGACACCAACATGAAGACCCTGACTTGGCCCGACCTGTGAGTTGCTTGATTCCAAGGGAGCCCCAACGGGGTCTGCATCGACGATTGAAATTCAGTGGAGCTTAGTTGCCACTCACCACAAGAATTAAACTTCTACCGAGCAGCATATATAGCAATGCAATCTCGATAGATGTAAGCGGTGACAAGGAATAAGGGATGATTATATTCGGAAACACGATAACGTAAATTTGGTTGTTTCAGATGAAAACTATCATGATCCTCATGGTTGGTTATCTCAGCCGTTGATATCGAACATGTGCTGGGACAGGGGGTTTTAATGGCTGCGCTGCGGGCGTTTGCAAAGCTCTATTTGGACAGCTAGCATTGGTTCCCAGTAAACCAAACCCCCTGAGCTTGAGCTTTGATCAGAAATGGCTGGTTTCCATTCTAAACAATGGGTCTTGATGTTAAAATCCGCGGCCCGCGGATTAAGAAATGCTGAGTATCTGGAAATGGTTTCCTTTATCCTATGTAAGTGTTTATATGATTCAAGCCTAAGCTTATGCTCCTTAGTCCTAAGCTTTATGATGAGAATGGGTCCTAAGCTTAGGATGATGTGTTCATAGTTCATTTCAGTGATGATATGTGATTCAGCGACCTTGAGATTCCCTCTTTGCAGCCAGCCTATAACGCGCTTGCGCGGACATGTAAAGCTATCTTACACCAGAAATTCATTTAGTCCTGGCTGCTCTTGATTTCGGCAAGACGGATGCAAGCATGAATCGTCTAGAGGCTGGGCAGAGGATTTGAGTGGTAATCGAAGGGTCCTAAGTGACTATGGTTTCACAATCTGAGGCTCTTTTTGCGCACTTGAAACTGCCCCTACAGATTTTGTTTTTGGTGAGCCCCCACGCTGACGCGGATGGTAGCACAGTGAGTTGAGGACGGGAGTGCCTGGCGGCAAGCCACTGTGCGTGTGTGTGTGTGGTAGGAATGCAGGGGACAACTATCACAAGATTGATATTCTCAACGGGAACGGGAATCAACCGGGAGAAAAAGACTTTAAATCCGCCACCAGCCATCCACCACAAAAATTATCATAAATGATCGTCACCATCATGGCCGCTGACTATTTTCAGCTAATGCACCAAGAATACGAGATGGCGAAATGCGCCAGTATCTAAGAGATCGAGGAAAGTCAAAATAAGAGTGTTGACCTCAGATTGCCTCATTTGCAAAACAGCAAGGATCCATCATGAGCGCATCTCGGTCGTTTTCTTGGCTGTGACGTCAGCTTTCCAAACCCTGCGACTTGGTAAAAAAAAAATCCAATGATTTTCTGTCTTGCTTAAACCCCTGATCCAATGCATCTACAGTGGACTTGCGCCCGTCTTTTGTCTCGGGTTAGCGAGTGTGACTGCGTCAGATCGACCTATCTTTTATTTGTACTGCAGATGCAAGAATTTATTCACGCTTTCGTCCCTGATTTTCGGCCCATTTTCATCAGTGACAACTCAGTCATGATCTGCACCGATTTTGACCAAACAAGTTCAGGCTATATCAACAAAAGAACTTACCAAGCCCAGAATTGGGGAGTGTAATGGCCCGGCGGCATCCTCGGGGTTTCCATTTAGGGAGTTCCACGGGTGACACCATCCACACCGTCTTGGCCCCATGTCCTGACTCCCGGCGAGACGGCGTGGATACTGAACATTACTCGATGATGAAGGCCGGTGGCTTGCCTTGACCCTGAGCCCCGTGGTTCCACTTTCGACGGGCTACGGGCTATGGCCGACCGACCTTATCACCACTAGAGCAGAGCAAGATTTCTGTGTTGGCTGGATTCGGTCATGGAGGTGTGGGCATGTTTTCCTGTCTTGATGATGATGGTGGGAAGAAAAAAAAAAGTATGTATGATGAAATGTGAAAGAGAAAAGTCGAATGAAAATTGCTACGCAAAAGACGGGTAGCATATATGTTGCAGTAAAATCGGATAAAAATATCCATGAGAGAAATTCCACCTCCATAAAATCATTCTTCGCTCCCTGATCAAGCAAGCCTATCTGAGGTGACCCATTCTTCCTCCATCTTGGCTACAGTGCATTGTCTCCAGTGCTCCACGGTCGCAGGTCGATCTCTTAAAGCTCAACAGCATCCCCGTCACCCGCAGGGTTTCCAACAATTCCCCCAGATTCTCAACTACTTTGTTTCCTTTTCCTTTTGTCGAAAAACTTCTCTCGCTTTCATAAAAATTAAGTGGGAGACGAAAAGTCGATCAATTTGCTTGGGGTGACGACATCATAACACCTCAACACCAAGCAATATATCTTTGCGCATATACAAACGTGCACTGATCGCCTCACCAGGCGAGAATCAATCTGTTCGATCGATGTCGTGAGATATCATCGGTTGATCAGTCCACCTCGCTTCACTTTACTTTTTCTTATTCGTCTTTGTCTTTCATTTTTTTTTTTATCTCACTTCCTCACAACGGAGCTCTTGAGGATATTTCATCACTCATTCTCAACCATCATTCAGCAAGTCTCTTTCTTCATAGACTTTGCTTGCGGCGATACTTCCCCATCTTTCTTCCTCAGATATTGTCCTTGACAGAGCCTCGCGTTGTGAAAACCACTAAAAGGGGCCATCATGAGTTCCGATCCTCCGCCTCATGGCTTCGAGGAGAAGGAGTTGAAAGACTTCAATCTCAAACAACCACCTCCAACACGAAATCCATCCCAATTCAGCGCCTCACAGCAACAAGTACCAGCACGAACAGACTCGCCAAACCCAGCGCCCGAGCAAAAGCAATCTGCTCCATCACTCGACACATTCCCTACTCTTCAAGCACCGCATGAAACAAACGACTCGACCTCAATCAGATCACCTATTGGACAGCGCGCCGATGCCAGCCGACTTGACGATAACATCGAACTTCTGCGGATCGAGCGTGCTGTTTCTGCTGATGATGCGAGTCAAATGAGGAAGCGTGCTCATAATGTTGAGCCCGAGGATGCTTTCAATGCACCTATTCCCGCCGAGACCTATCATAATGAGAAGAAAGTGGATCCCGATGCTTCTTTATTAAAATTATGGATGTTTCTGAGAAAGTTTCCCCGTTTCGTTCGATATGTTGTGTATTTGATCCCTGGTGCTGCTATCCTTCTCATTCCTGTCTTGCTTGGTGCGTTCGCACTCAAGTCCGACGGCAAGCGACGAGATGTCAACGGTGTCGATCTCATGTGGTTTGGTATTTGGCTTGAGATCGTCTGGGGAGTTCTCTGGGTTTCTCGTATGATCACAAGTCTCCTGCCTCCAACTTTCAAGCTTGTTGCAAAGCTCTTTGGATCTACCAACGCCAAGAAGTGGAAGGACATTGGATACCAGCTTGACCTTCACACAGCCGTCTTCCTTTGGTTCCTTGCCATTCTCATCTCATTCGAGCCGACTATGCTGAACCACAACTTCCGGGATCGCAAGCCAAACTGGGTCAATATCATGAACAAGGTCATTATCGCTCTCTTCACCTTGGCGACACTCAATTTTGTCGAGAAGATCCTTATTCAATGGATCGCTTTCACCTTCCACCAGCGAACTTACGCTACTCGAATCGATAACAATAAGGCAGATATTGGTCAGCTTGTCCATCTCTATGAGCATGCCAAAGCCCACAATGAGAAGACCGACTACTTCTTCCAGCGCGGCAGCAACTCTGCCAGTGGTGCGCAAACTCCCCTGCAGACACTCCAGGACAACGCCCGAAACGCATGGAACAAAGTCGGTTATGTTGCTGGTCGAGTTGGAAATGATTTGATCGGCCGCAAGGTCGACAGCAACCACCCTCGCAGAGTTGTTAATGAACTGCTCAAGACCATGTCTACAGCTCACACCCTGGCCCGCCTGATCTATCGTTGTGCTGTCAAGGAAGGCGAAGACCTTGTCTACCTTGAAGACATGGAGAAGATCTTCGAAACTGAAGAAGAGGCCGAAGCTGCCTTTATGATGTTTGACAAGGACATGAACGGCGACATCTCACTCGACGAATTCGAAGCTGTGTGCAATGAGATCCATCTTGAAAAGAAGGCCATTGCCGCATCGCTCAAGGACCTTGATTCGGTGATTAAGAAGCTCGACAAGGTCTTTGTGTTCATCATCATCGTCATCACCATTATTGTCTTCATCTCGATTCTCTCTGGTTCAGCTGCTGCCGCTCTCGGTTCCGCAGGTACTGTGGTTCTCGGTCTGGCATGGGTTCTTCAGGCCACGGCCCAGGAGTTCCTCCAGTCTATCATCTTTGTCTTTGTCAAGCATCCCTTCGATGTTGGTGACCGTGTGACTGTTTACGGATCTACCGGCGACACCATGATGGGTGATGATTACTACGTGACTGAGATTTCTCTTCTATACACCGAGTTTAAGAAGATGCAGGGTCACATCGTGCAGGCTCCCAACTCACTTCTCAACAACCTTTTCATTCTGAACCAGCGACGATCAAACGGTTTAGCTGATGTTCTTCCTCTGGTGATGCGCTTCGGTACTCCTCAGCATATGATTGATGACCTCAAGGCCCGTATGACCGACTTTTGTCTGGCGAACAAGCGTGACTATGCGCCTCGCATCATTACTGAGATGACCAAGGTTGATGAAGTGCGATCGTGCAGTATGAACATGATCTTCTTCCACAAGACCAACTTCCAGAACGAACTGCTCCGTCTCAACCGTCATAACAAGTTTGTCACGGAGTTGATGACTCAGATGGTCAACGTTGGTATCCAGTCACCGTTCCGCATCGAGCCTGGTGGCAGTCGTGAGCATCCGATGTATTGGTCTGGTCTCCAGCCTCCTCCTGCGTATGGAAAGGAGCCCGATCATGGCGGTGTTGAGCTTCACGACAAGCCCGCCCATGACCGGCCTCTTCACTCTGAAGGTCCTCCTCTGAGCCATGTTTCCTCAACCTACAGCCGCCGAGGCGTCGATCGCATGGGTTCCATTGACAACAATGTGAACGACTTCCAAGATGTTTTCGAAAACAGACGAGACAACATCCACGCACAGCGACTTGCTTCTATCCGAGAAAAGGAACGGGGCTCCCGAATCGAAGATGAGAAGGAGCGTCGTTCGCTTGCCAGTTCTTCAGGAGTGGATCGCCGTACTTCGACGGACAGTCGATCCCGGGTGTTCGGTCGCGTTAGGACTGGGTCTAAGAGCCGACGTCCGGGCGATATTGTCTGAGGACTGTTATGAGATTATGAACAAAGCTAGCATTATAGAGTTCCAGATTGGTATATCTGGGGAGGTGCATAATTTTCTTTTATTTGCGTTTTTATCATGCACATTGAGTGTGCTTTGATATTTTGGTCAGATAGGATTGTAGAGTATAGACAGCGAATATTCGACAAGATTGACTTGACTGATCTGATAAATGTCCCAGGCTGAAGTGATGGACATTTGACGATCTATTCGACCGCATCATAGACGAGGTGCCATTAATTGGAATCTGTATGATGGAACCCGCGGAAGCGAGGACATACAGCGATGATCCTGGACTGTTGGAAGTGATGTAATGTTTGATGTAGAGAGAATAGTTGGCGAACCATGAGCATCGGGTATCAGAGTCTGGCAATCGGAAGGGTATGTCATCTCGCAAGGCCTGAGAGACTCTAGATCACTATTAAAGCACTCATCCTGGAGGATCGCACTGTTTCTCAGGAGAACTCCAACTCCAGGTCCATTGACCCCTCAATCAAGGCTGACACCCTAGTCTAAGGGAACCAAGACCATGGTGGTAATTAGAGCTATTAGCGTAATTAAAGGGTCCTCTAAATCCGCCTTACAAGGCCCGTATCCAATAGCAAAACAGCTGATCCCATAGCTCGTCGGTCAAAGTGGAGAGTGCGCTCAGCTCCCGCGTAGGATCATCAGGCTGGACAATTGAAACCTTGGGCGCTTGTTTGACGACAGAAGGAATGTGTACCTGAGCGTTTATATATTAGCAGTATTCATTTCATCTCCTCTAATACACTTATCTCTTCTGCACGTTAAACGCCGAATCACTGTTGTAATTCCTTCGTGCCCTGTCCTTCCGGAGCTATCGCTGCCTGAGGTCATTCGCATCCAATGGTTGGTGGCTGCGTAGTTCAGCTGAAGCTCGCCCTTAACCGCCCGGCCACATCACCAAAGCCTCGTTTTCTCTACACCTCCGAGGACGGAATTTACGCTCCCTCAAGTATCAGCCATGCCCATCGCAGCGGCGCAATAATATCGACCTCTCCCTAGCGCAAACGAAGCGATAGAACCATGTCGGGCCTACCAGAAGGCTGGGAATCCGACTACGATGGCCGACGCTGGTTCTACAAGTACAAGCCAACGGGGCATATTCAGTACCACTTCCCAAAGGAAGGCGACGAGTTTCCCGACTTCATAGATACGTTTTCGCCAGCGCCAGTCCTTGCGCCCGAAGAACGTCTCGAATCGCAGCAGCAGGTCCGAAGATATGCGAGCACGACTACACCTGCGAAGTTGAGCCCGAAAAAGGAAGATGGAGGTTATGGTATGTCGGCTACGGCGCGGCCCGTAAGCATGACATGGGATGGTGGGTTTGAAGATGAGGAGAATGGAGTGTTTCAGCCAGAAAACTTTATGTATCTGGGGCCTGGCACTTATAATGATGTGAGCCCACTGGCAGAGGAGGAAGAGGAGGCTGCGAGACGGGTTGTTGCGGGCGGAATTGAAGGAAGAGTTGAGAAAAGCTCCTCTAAAGGTGTGAGTCCTCTAAACAGTGAGAGGACGACGCCTGCTCAAGGGACGACAATCGCGGGTCCGGTCACAGGAGAACCCGTCTTGGTGCCGCCTACAGTTGTTGAAGAGGTTCATGAGATGCCGGTCGTCGAGCCTCCTCCACCGCATGATCCTGTGGGCATTATTGCCGAGATGCCGACAGACGACACAGCTCAGGCCCATATTGAGAAACACCCTCCACCGGTCGAGATGGCGGATAACATGGTCCTGGCGCCTATTGAGACTGCAGTTTCTATGATGGCTGAGTTACCAGAGCGAACCAGTCCGAAGACCAAGAAAAAGGAGGAACCACAGCTTGCACCTGGATCACTGCGGGACTATGGCGCACAAATGCAGCCGTTACGGATATCCAAGAAGCCTGCTGAGGAGATGCCGCCTGGCTTTCAATCATATAAGCCAGCAGATATTTCTGTTGATATACCCCCAAACCCAGCGCATCTTCGACGAGCGACTTTCCAACCTGGGGGGTCAATGATGGACGCAAGTCCTGTTCGGCCTCCTGATAGAGGTCATTCTGGTACGCCCAATGTCCTGTCGCCGCCTCAGGTACCACCAAAGCGTCCTCTCGATGAGCCTTCACAGCCTCAAATACCGCCAAAGCACCCTGAACAACCTCCTCCTCTGAGCATCGCTAACAATGGATCTTTGGTCCCGGATCAGCAACCAGAGTTATCCCATATGCCTTCTGTACTGAAGCCAGCACGAGGAAAAGTTCCTGGTCAGCAAGCTGTGCCTGGTCCTGCAAGACCACCACAAGGACATGGTTACGTACCGCCTACACAAGGGAAACATCCTCCATCTATGACTCCAGCACCCCTTGTTCAGCAACAGCGCCTAGAAGAACCGCGAATGGGCGTCCAAAGGGTCAACACTGTGCCTGAACTATTACCTTCTCAGAGACCACAGTCCACCGTCCAAACTGGACATCAGGTGTTAGCACCTAGTACAATGAATCAGCAACATGTACCAAAACGACCGGCTAGTGTGATGCCTGATATGATGGCTGGACAATCTCGGGAACAAATCCAAGGCCGTTACAATGCTGGGCCGCAACAAGGCGGAAATCTACCTTATCGAGGTCCAGTTGAGAATGTGCCACCGACAGGTCTTCCGCGATCGGAAACTGCAGGGCCTATAACTCCATTTCCTCCATACCCAGTTGATAATCCACCTTATCCTGATGATGGACCAGTTTATCACAGAGAGAACCCGCCATACCCAGAAGAACCTTTTGTACAGAAGCAAATACCAGGTCAAGGCTCTAGCGATCCATCTCCCCCCATACCCAGCAACCGGCGACACTCATCATTTAGCTCTGCAGTCATCTCGCCAGATTCGAGACACGGCAGCATGTCATTTCCCACTCAAACGCCATCTCCCATGGAACATAGTCGTCGCGCATCAACCAATTCAAGCATCAATCCAAACTATACGCCTTCTCCTGTTTCCCAAACTTCGTCTTCAATGCAGAGTTTCTCACCAACGCCTCCGTCTGTTCCGGCCAATCAGTATCAACAAGGATCATACTTTACTATGCAAGATGTTGAAGGTCAAGGCCATAACATTGCTGCCCGAGACGTGCTGCGCAAGAAATCTCTAAGTCGAAGCACGGATGCTAGACGTAGCTCGGTCGGGGCAGACCCTGTTGCTGCCCAACGTGGATCACCTTTGGCGCAACAAACTGGACAGGGTTATAATATTGCACCTCAGGGAGTATCACGTTCGCAGTCCCTTCGACAATTACCTCAAGGAAATGTTGCACCACAAAATCAACCTCCCACTGCGCCTACGCCGCCACCACCACCACAGGGACAACAAGGCCTAGGACGCATCGAGGAGTACGAAGAAGCTCCGGGCGCAACAGTGAGTCGGTCTTCGACCGTGAGTGTATCAACGGACATGAGGAAGGGATCAGGAGGTTCGTCTGTGCAGCCAAGTCCGATGGGAAGTCGAAGAACAAGTTGGCAAGCTGAAAGCCCGAAAAATATTTCACCTATCCAGTTCCAAGGACAGCAGGGCCCAATACCACAGGGCCATGCAGGACAGCCTATGCATCAAATGCAAGCTCCTCAAGGTGCTCCTATGGCAGCTCAGAATCCGAAGCAGTTGCAGCGAAAACCTTCACAAGGACATGCACCTCAACCTCAAAACCAACAATTGTCTGCCCGAGATTCGAGAGCACCTCAGGGAGTGCCTCCACAGCAAGGCCCTGGATCACAGGGGCAACCTATGCAAGGCCAGGTGATACCACCCCAGGTTCAAGGGAAAGCACCTCATCCTGGGCAGGTATCTACACCGGTGCAGAATGTTCTCCATAAACCTCCTCCTGCGCCTGCCCCAACGCCTCCAGCGCTAGCCCCTAAGCCTACACCAACGAGGTTGCAAAAACGCTCGTCTTATCCAGCCAGTCCAGCAGGACAGCTGCCTCCTCAACTCCAGTTCCCGCAGGGCCCTGTTCCTCCTGGGCAAATGCCACAAGGTCCAACGCCAGGTCCAATGCCTCCACAAGGACAACAACAAATGGCCTATCATGGCCAAGGATCTAACGGGAGAATGCAGCCGCAAGTCCAGATTCCTCCAAACCAACAGCAATGGCAACCTGGCATGCAGCCTATGACACCTCAGGGCTCTCGCCCAGTCTCTATGCAGATGCCAACTCAGGCTTCACAAAGCGCTGGGGCAAAGGAAGGCAAGGAGGGAAAGAAGTGGCTCAAGTGGTTGAAGGGTGGCTCCAAATCTGTTTCACATAGTCCAACTACGCCAGTCATTTCTTCACCTATATCACCTCCTGTTGGACGTCCCAGTTGGGGCGGTGGAGAGTATGCTCAGCAAGCTGTATGGCAGCCCGGGCAGCCTATGTCTTCTGCCAAACCAGGCTTCCAGGGAAATACGGTGCCTCCTCAATCTCAACCTGGACAGATGCATCAACCAGCTCAACCACCAACTCAGCCCGTCCAGGCACCCCCTCAGCATGGCCAGATGGGTTTCAGACCTGGTCAACCACTTCCTCGGACTGGACCACTACCGCCTCAAGCCGCTCAGTTTCCCCAGACCAGTCAAGCGTCTCAGCAGCCAGGCCAGATTATCCCTCAAACCATGCAATTGCCTTCTCAACAACGGCAACCACCTCAGAACAGACAGATGCCACTACAGCAGGGACAGATAAATACCCAGCCAGGACCAGCACCGACTCCATCGAGCCAGATTCCTCCTCAAGCAATGCAGTTGCCGTCCCAGAACCGACAGTCACCTCCCCAACAGGAACGAATGCCCACTCAACAGGTTCAAACGCAACCGCAGTTTAATCAAATGACGTCTAAACCTGGCCAAGTTCCTCCCCCAGGTCCAGCACCGAGAGATCGACAGCCTGAGCCTAGAGGATACTCAACGGGAGGGCCATCTGTAGGAGTCTCGGCAACACAGCCTGTGACTATGCCTCCTAAAGTGCCAGACCCTTCCATGGCTCCTCCTGTAAGAGTTGAACTGAGCAACATTTCTCAGCGACAAGCGCCACCTCAAAGACAACCATCCCCAGCCCAACCAAAAGCTTTGGAACAAGCACCTATGCCTCAGTCTAAAGCTCCTAAGCCGCCTCAACCTCCACAAATTGCTACGCCAAACACCCTTCAACCTCAGCCAAACAGCCAGAGAGGTATATCTCCACCCCCGCCTGCAGTGAGCCCCGGCTTGTCTGACGCGGCTGCTTCCTCGATAAGTCACATATCCTCTTACAGAAGAGACAGCTTCTCGGATGCTGGGTCAATCACAACCATCGAGGTGGCTCAGGCACAGCCACAGCCTGTTTTGAAACCTTCCATCGTTCAAGTCCACAGGAGATCAACTGACATGATTAGCAAATCTCAAGTCCATCTGAATAACGACTCTCAGTCAAGCTCGGATGTGACTCCGAGAATATCCGCAGAGACTGCTCGTGTGGGAACAGAGGCTACTCCGCCTCCCTCAAACCTACAATATCAGCAGGCTGCTTCTAGACCTGAGCCCATACCTCAGGTCAACACTTCAAAGCACGATATCACCACAGCACCTTTGATCTCCAAACCCGACGAGCCAAAGTTTGTCCAACCCCATACACGGGACCAACATATGAACAAGGAGCTAGCACCGCACAAGGCTGATCATCGCTCTGCGGCTTATCCCAATTCCAGTATTCAAAATCAACACAGCAACAATAATACCAAACCGGTTTCGAATATACCACAACCGGCACCTGCCAAGCCAGCTGCCCCAGCCGCAGAAGACAAATGGGCAAAAAAACCAGTAGTAGACTATTCTGGTGGAGACTGGGGAGATGACGATGACTGGGACTACTGATATCTTGATTGTATACATGGCTTCACATTTCTTAGCGATCATATGGCGGAGTTCACTATCCATTGTCAAGAGTTTGAGATTGTATAAGAGCAGGAACTTAATTGGGAAAGTCTAGATAGAAAACTTAGTAATCGACAATCAAGAGTTGGTAGTTGGCTGTTCTCTGGTGGTTATAAACATGGAAACTGTTTGCTGGTGTTTGACTTCCCTTTCTTGGCCGCTTTTGTTCCTGGAGTAACACGCTCAAAACAATCGGCCCAGCATTCTCCCGCTCGCTCTGAGAAGTGTTTTCAACAACACAAAGACAATGTTTGTTTGTTCTGGCAGAGAGATGAGTCACCTGCCTAAGAATGCTTGTCTTGTGTAAACTCTGCAGTTGAAAGAAGATCCCCATGATGTAAGTCAACGATAAATGCAAACAATACATGAAGGCGACCAAAGGTTTTCCTGAACGTTTCCAGGTATGTAAGTATAGCTTTTAGGACAAAGGGTGCTAGCATGGCATCCACTTCAGAATTACGAGCAAGATCCTGTAAGATATCCTGGTTTTGGTCGATCTCATACATCTGGATATGGACAGTATCGAATTGAGGGCGTCGAGAATGCTCATATAAATACATACACTCTGGATGGTCGATATACAATAAGAGAAACAACAAGAGAATTGACTTACACGGCACTTGTCCAGAGTAACTCCACAAACAGCCAATCAACGCATTTTCCCCAAGAGCCAATGTTACTGAGTGGGTCCTAAACCAAGGGCTCTCCACAAATTGCAAAATCGGTTATAGTATTCAAAATGAACGTAGTTCTTCAACAAACACATCCGGTGTGGTGTATCGGTTTATCATTCCGCGTTTTCAATTGCACTGCAATAAATACCGCGGCGAGCGGGGTTCGACTCCCCGCACCGGAGAATCTAACGAGCTCATTACGAGTTGGTGATCTTTTTTGTGGTGTTTTACAATTCGTGGCGAGACATATTGACCATGCCGAGAGTCAGCGGTATTCTTTTTTTTTTTTTTTTTTTTTAGCGATATATTCCCTACTCAGAAACCAGCTTACTCATGGGCTTTCCTTAATGGATTGATTATAGAAATCTTAATTAACAAACTACTTTTGTATGAGAATGCCTCTTGAAGTTTCTTTTCAGCTTCGTGGGTAGAACATCCACGAACACTTAGTACTATCTGAGAAGCCAAGCCATTTCTAGCTGATACGAACCCCTTGATATGAAGCATCAGCTTGTATACTACAGTAGGATAACCTCATCTTGCTCTGCTTCTCATCATGTTTCACTACCCAGTCAGCTTCTCTCATAGAGTTAAAGTCAGCGTACCTGCACGAACATGGTGCTTACGTGTTTTCATCAATCCCAATATATCCAATTATCCGGTTCAGTCACTCAGCTCTCATTTTGGCTTCATTATTGCTCCCAGCTGTCAGATCCATGATTCTTTGACATCTGCCAAAAACGGCAAAAGACCATCGACGCCGAAATAAAATTGTGGGGTGGTCCGTATCCCGGGGTCCCCACTAGCCGTCACCTTCCCTCCACCTTGTCCGAAACGTACCTTCCTTCCGCTTCTCTGAGTCTGTTCGAACAACATCATTGCATTTCTCGTCTAGCGTCTACAACGTTGATTCCTTAGAATACATCCTTTCTTTGTTCGTAACTAGCTAGCATAGGTACTCTCCCCCTATTGACTACACCCCACATCATGACGTCTACCGCCCACCGCCGCCTACTCCAAGAGTATCGCGCTCTCACCAACAACCCACCAGAAGGCATCACCGCCGGCCCCATCTCTGAAGACGATCTTCTTCACTGGGAATGCCTTATTCAAGGTCCTGAGGGTACTCCCTTTGAGGGTGGCGTCTTTCCTGCGGAGCTCAAGTTCCCAAAGGACTATCCGCTTGCCCCGCCATCAATGAAGTTCCTCGCCGATGTGTGGCACCCCAATGGTTCGTCAACTCTTCAGTCTTTCGCATGCTCATACTGACTTTCTACAGTGTACCCTAGTGGTCTGGTATGCATTTCGATCCTTCACCCTCCTGGCGACGATCCCAACCATTACGAGCACGCATCCGAACGATGGTCACCTATTCAGTCTGTCGAGAAGATCCTAATCTCTGTCATGAGCATGCTCGCCGAGCCCAACGACGAGTCTCCTGCAAACGTTGAGGCAGCAAAGATGTGGCGTGAACGGCGCACCGAATACGAGAATAAGGTCCGCGAAGGCGTCCGAAAAATGCTGGGTCTATAGCATATAAATACTTAGTGGCAAGGAGTATTGGCGCACATTTTTGACACGGCGAAGCATGGCATAGCATGGTGTTCGGCAGCGGTATCGCCGCCTAAATAGAATTCATATACTCATCCGACATCCGTCTCAAGACACGCTTCTAATTGAACGCTCTACAAACTCCGTCCCTCATGCTCATGCATAGATCATAGTCCATTGTCCGCCTTAAACTTATCCCAGCTCTCGTTGAGAGTGCTAAACACCAATCCTGCGATCAACCTGACCTCGGTACTTGCGTTTTGAGGAAGCTGCGACATGTTAGAAAGATTCTTGACAGGGTCATGTGTGATACAATGCTTACCTTGTCAGGATGTGTCTTTGCGATAGCTTTCATATACGAGATCTTGACCTTATTGTTCATAACTAGTTCGTGCAAGCCCACCTTCTTCCATCCACTGTTCTCCCACAGTACGCTATCGAGACTAGCAAGCAGAGCCCGAATATTGTCTCGTTTTCCGTCGCGCCAGGCAGATACCTTGGCATCAACCTTCTCGGAGAGCACAAACTTCTCGTCGTCCTCCTTGGCTGCAGCCTCATTTGCCTCACGAAGACGCGTGACGGCCTCGGAGCTCTTTTGAGGTCCAAGACTGGCTGTTGCGGAGGGTCTAGGTCGAGGTTTGGCGGCTGCTGGTTTCGGTGCTGGCTTGGGCTTGGGTGCCAGAGTGTTTTGGCATCTCTGTCGACCCTTAATGGCATTCGATCCACCAACGCCACTCTCGACACACAACTGCCAGACCGCACTAGCATCGCCCCATTTCTCCATCTGTTCTAGAGCCTCTGCTTTCCTGCTCAAGGCCTTACCGTAAAGGTCTTTCAGGTCTCGGTTTTCGTCTACTCCACTCTCATTCTTCACAGCCACCACTTCTCCTTGACCATTGCCAGGTCCGATAAGCTTGAGTGCACTATCGGCATCTTCGACAGCCTGCTTGGGCTCTCCGGTCTTTAGCGCAGTCAAAGCACGGTTGCAGAGGAGGAGGATGGCAAGAGGATGTGTCGGTGGAACAGCTGACAGCGAAGACGAGTAGGATGAGTGGGCAGCAGCATAGTCACCTCGCTTGAAGTGAGCTGTACCCTGGAGGCGGTGCTGTGTAGAGGTTTGGAGCGCGACGGGGCTGATGGACGGGATCTCCCGAGCTGGTCGTGGTGATGGTCTTGAGACAGGGGGTGAGGGTCGCTTAGCCTGTGGAGTTGGTCGAGGAGAAGGCTGAGCGGGTCGTGAAGGCATAGACTGGGATGGTCTAACTTCTTGAGAGTTGAAGAGTAGATCTGATTCTGGTTCCGCCGGCTTGGATGTCGGCGCTGGCGAAGAGGCCTGTGAAGATGTCTTATTTCTCCTATTAGGGCTTCTATAAGTAGAGATCTCATCATCTGCCGCCAGTCTGTTGAGTCGTGATTTAGAATCAAAAGCCGATGTCGGTGGTTGCGCCTGCTGTTGCCATCGAGGTGCTGGACTGGCACGACTGCCAGCAGAGTGAGCGGGTGATTGTCCCCTCGATGTCTGAGGAGTAGCCCTCTGCTCAGTAGGTCGACTGTTAGTCCGACGAGGCTGGGGACGGCCGCCAGCTTCAAGCATCATAGCTTCGTCTGTAGCGTCTGCTCGTGCCTTTCCTGCGCTTTGCGATCTGGACTGGTGCTGTGCTTCCCGCATCCACTTAGGTTGGCTTGGGTCGCCTTCTTGTTGGAAATCAGCGACAGCCTGCTGCATCTTCTTCTGTCCAGTCTTCCAAAGTGAGTTAGCAGTCTTGAACAGGCTGTTACCCATTGCAGCAGCTGTCTTTGCCAAGTCCTGATCGCCTGCTGCAGGCGACCTGCTATCACCTCTTGGAGGTCGACTTCCGGGCCTACTAGAACTAGCAGACGAGGGTTTCGCCTGCGCCTGTTCCTTGGATTTTCGATGCGCCTCGTCCAGAAGCCAATTGACCGCAGCTTGAGCATTGTAACCGTCACCGCTCTCAACCAAAGCACGTCGGGCATCGTCAGCGGAGAACCCATAGTCCACAAGTTGCGCCACAGCTCGATCAAAAGGATCCTTGTTGACTCGTGGTGTTCGTTCAATATATTGCTCACGTGCTGGGGTAGCTTCCTCTTCAGATGAGCTTGAGTCCTCGTCTTCAATAGGCTTTCCAGGTTCCGCATTTGGTCTGCTGGCTTCCTGTTTACGTCGTACTTCCTCAACAGGACGTGCAAGATCTCCCAAAAAGTCGTCATCATCTGCCAATTGGGTAGATGCCGCAGGAGCAGCAGCGGGTTTCATCTGGTTCAGGCCAAAGGGATCATCATCTTCAACTCCAGAGGCGCCTCCATTCGCTCCTTTTCCGTTAGGATTCCATGCGTTGGGGTCGCTCAAGTTAATTGGCGCAGCTGCTGGGGCGCCATTCGCTGATGTCGATCGATGCGACTCGGGAGGAGGATAATAACTCGAATTGTCGACTTTGGTATCTTTATTGAAGGCGGCAAAGAGGTCGTCGTCGTCGATTTTTGGCGTGTTCGAGATAGGCGGCGGTTGTAACGCAGGGCTCGTCGATGCACCTCTGCTTCCAAGTGCATCCCAGAACTGTCCATTACCAAACTGAGCCTCCTGTTGTTTCCTCCTCTCCTCTTCCTTCTGTCGCTTCTCAGCCTCAAGTTGCGCCTGTCGCTCAGCCAAACTCAAGTTCTGCTTCGACTTTGCCGGTCCGAAATTCATCAAATTGCTGAAACTATCCTGCGATGGCTTCGTCGGTGCCGGCTTAGGGGCCACGGAACCAGAGCCCTGTGTGGACAGAGGCGTGTTACGACCTGAGCCCAAAGGGGATGGTGTTGGTCGCATGGGCGCGAATGCCGAGTTCATAATAGGCGGCTTCGGTTGGCCGCCGGCTGGCTTAGAGGACCAATCGAGGCCTGAGAGGTCGTCCATCGTGAAATATCTGGTATGTTATTGGAAATAGTTAATCATAGTACGAGAAGTGAAGTAGTTGTCTGTTATCGCAACTGTGAGATGCGACCCCAGCCAGGGGCCGCATTCGGGTGTGGGGTTATGTGGCTGTGCGTAGCTTGTGGCTGCCTTATCACATGATTCTGTACGGTTCTACAGATCAGGTCCAAAGCGTTCACTCCTGTTTGCTTGATGGAATCGACTTAAGTGAAATGTTCTAGCAAACTCGGTAGACTTAATTGGATATCTCGTAAACTCAGCCAGCCATGTCTGAAAGCAAAGACATTGGCGTTTGAAAGTTACTTTGTCTTCCATACGCTGCCACAGCTTGACTGAAAAGAATTGTAAGTAATTACTGGCCAACCCGAAAGGGGAATACAAGACTGAGTAGCAGGGCAATGTATTCCAGACCAATGAATATTGCCATTGACAAAGCTGATTCACTTACACACCATACGTCGCCTACCCTGTACTACTCTGATGGTTGATATGGACAATACTGCCATTATACGCAAGCATACGATATAAGTTTGTTTGAGTAAGTGACAACTAACAGCGCACAGCCATTGATGTGAGCCACGAGTTGAACTGTTAGAGCGTAATTTTTCATCCTCATTATCCCTCCCTCAAGGATACAAAAGGTCTTGCGGATGCATGATCATGAAAGTAGTGACATTATCGCTAGGATTCTATAATTTAGCCCCGCATCCTACTACACTCATGTTCAGTTGTGTGATCAGTGATGTTTCGTGATGAAACGAGGCGATGGTCTCCAAAATGCCCAAATAACGCGGGTATTAGGCACCAGGACCCTGTTCTCAAATTAGATTGTACCATCGTTACAACAGCTATAGTAGTAACCAATAAATAAAACAGCCAAGGAGCTTTGGGCGGTTCTGGACTGTCTACTGTAGCAAACGTGCATGGCGCTGGTTCAACGAGCTTTGAGGCAACCGAGAAACGTGGCCATGGTTGTACTGCCATCCAGAAAACTCACTCTCATTAATGAGCTAAAGATTTGCAGATCAAGTATCCAATTCACGCTTGTATACGTAATTGCAATGTCGATTCAATAATGCCTCGTGCTGGCACTCAATGTCAAGGGAGATTGGACAAGTAAATCATACTGTAACAGATCTGCGATGAAGCGTGGAGCAACTGGAGGGAACCAAAACTAACTGACTGGTATGAACATTGAACGACCAAAGCGTAGTGATCGAAATCTCCCAAAAATTCAACCAACAAACAGAGCCAAGGAAGCCAAGATTCTTAAGTTGAAAGATATTAATTATGTCGGTCTTTATTTACGATATCTACAGGGTCACCACTTTTATTAGCTAACTTCAGAGTCCAGACTGAGGTCATCCCGCCGTTAAACGACCAGCGCCACTCTCGATTATGATAGGGGCTTGGGTGGCAGTGAGGAACAGACAGCCTATGATTGGCTGATACCGGAAGTGAAACCCGTTTCAGGCATCTTGGCCCCTCAGATATTCCAACCCCTGGATATAAATCCTTATGCAAAGCGAATAAATGTTTGGGAATTTACAACGTTGAAACTCTTGTGGAAACATATCAACGAAACAGACAAATGACGATGAACACCCAGGACCTGAAGATCATGGCCATCAATCAACTCTCATTCAGAGAGGGTTCGTTCGTTACCATTTAGAAAACCCCTTGTCTCTCCCTTTGTCTTTGAGGCTTGGACCCTTGCCTCGCTCACAACACTAGCAAACCAGCCATCCGCAAACTTGACGACACACAATCTGAGACAATTTACCAGAAGCAGTCCAACGGCGTCATAGCCACACAGATCATGAGAGAGTAATTAGCGACCGATCTAACCGTGAATGACCAGCATGTCCTAGTCTTCTCTTTAGTGTGTAATAGAATGCCGTACGAAGGAGATTTGGCCATTCGATGTTATGCAATCATTTAAGCAATTGTGCACGTGGTGGAGCCCGCGCGACTCTGCAAGGCGCAAGAATCCAATCAATGTTTGGCTGAACAGTGAAGATCTGTAGATTCCAATCTGGAGAGTTGCTCATCCGTTGTGATTGACAGGAGAAATGATGGAAGCCCAGACCTTCTGGCGCCGTTCGCAATGTGACCCGATGCTGTGTACAGGCTCTGATTCGGCAACTCTTCTGCCGAGACGTCCCCTGGGCTTGCTGCTAACTGGCATTATCCAGGGACAGCCTTGGAGATCTCCATGTATTCATTCCGACCACCAGCTGCTGGGTGCCTTGTACCTGCATTTATCGCGTGCCGTGCATCAATGGAGAGGTATTTACGACATGCTATTGCCCCTACCAGCGCTTACAACCTTCAAGATCGGCCAATGACCCCAGAGTATTCTTCTTAGTTCGGTACCACGACACAAGACCACTCTAATACCCCTGTGCGTTATAGGTTGACCCTTGGAACCGATGCAATTTTGACTGCGACACAACCAAACTATCCCCTCCCCTCTCAGAAGAGAAATGCTCCGTTGAGTGCCAAGATGAATTGAATTGCCCCCGGGCTAGAACCAAACACCCCATGCTCTTTGCTTTGCCTGTCAATGCCATGTTCTAGCGGCGTGTGCTCCCACTTCGCGGACGATCGTCCTCTCCATTCTCCATTCTCCATCTTTCCAGCTGGGCATTTCCCTTTTGTTATCCCATTCCTTTTCGATTGCTTTTATTCTCGGGTTTTATCCATTCACTCTTTTGAAGTTCGGGCTGGCTCGCTTCACACTCATTCAACTCTCTTTTCCGTCTCTTTGACGTTCGTATCTACACTCTCTTCTGGTTTCGACCATACCCACGTTCCTTGCGATTCTGCCCGTTCAATCTCATTCGTTTATCATTCAAAATACCGATTATCTGGTTCCTGTATTGTGAAGAGGATCGGCAGCTCGAGATCTTAAAAGGTGAAGCGTTTTGCGAAAGAAACGCGACTCGCAAGACTTGGGAGAATCACGCTTGTATCACAACCATTCCTTTGCAATAACTTTGCCTGGATCTTCCGAACCTTGTGAAAACCGTTGATCGTCAAGTCGTTACAGAAAACGGCAGGCTGATATAGGCTCCAACGGTTCCCTAAAGTTTATCAACGAGGCTTGTCAACCGCTCATTTCGAAAACGACTTTCATCTGAACAGTCGACATCATTACTCTCCACTACCGAGACTCTTCTGGTTCAGTTTAATTGAATATCTGCCAAAAACTTCCCGAAGCGTCTGTCAACCACTCTACGCTGAGACACGTCCACCGATTGTGCGGGAGTTGGCGTCCGTAAACCGGAAGCGGCACCATTGGACAAAGCATTCTTTGTCCTTGATTCAATCCAGCACCATCAAAGGATCCGGTGGCTCAATCCGGAAGTGTGGCAGTGACCTCGACGTTGGGATCTGAACCACGCGTTGGAATTCAGGGTCTCGGATTCTCAGCGGGGCTGGCCAGACTATTCGCAAGAGTGTGCGACCGTCAAGAGCAATAAAGGCATCCCCAGCCATTACAGCTTTTGGTTTCAATATTTCCTCTTTGATCCCTTCTTTCGTTTCTTTTTGAATCAATATTGTTCGGAAAGGGAGTTTCGAGGATTACAGAAACTCATCATCGATTTGACTGAAACTCCACAGTACGTTGACGGTGAGTACACTTCCACTTCCACTTATGCCTTGACTTTACCATGATCGGAACTCGACTACAACGACTCAAAAAAAGCACCTGTCTTTTTAAAATACACAAAGAACATAACATTATTCATTTCTCCTTGGGGAAACGGTCTTTCAAAAATGCCTCTTTCCCATTTCGCGCATTGAGCCGTACCTGCGGCGGCTATCCGCTGCCAGCTGGCTTCCGTCTGAGTCCCTCCTTCCGTTTGATGCTCGACAGCAATGCTCTTTCCCTCCTTTGTTAAATCTGGAAGATTGCTTGCACTTTCCGTTAAACATGCACTTTTCTTCTTCTTCTTCATCATCATCACAATTCTAACACCTCTCATGCAGATCGCCTCGTTGCATCGTCCACTCCTTCAAATATCGCCTCTCGAAGGCTGAACTTCTAGCCTGAATAGGCCAATACCATCAAGATGCTCAAATCACTCATCGCTCTTTCTGCTGGCCTAGTAGGTGGCGCCCATGCTTTCTGGCGCATGGAGTGCCCTGGTCGTGTGGGACTTGCCCGTATTGATCCCATCGTCGATCCTGGCACAGTTTCTAAGCATGCCCATTCAATTCATGGGTCTTCCAGTAAGTCGTGAACAATGAGACCTTTCTGTGATGCTATTCGTGCCATTATACAGCAAGCAGTAGGGCGCCTAAAGTGCTTCGCTAATACCGCACAGACTTCGCCGAAACCGTCACCACCGAACAACTCCTAGATGCCGATTGTACATCGTGTCGAGTAACACAAGACAAGTCTTCTTACTGGCATCCTGCTATGTATTTCCAAGATGGCGATTCTGGAGAGTTTGAGCTTGTTCCTCAAGTGGGTGGTATGCTTGCGTAAGTACTTCTTTAAGGATCCTGGAAAGCAATACCCATGATCTTGAATGATCAAACACCACAAACTGGAAGCTAATGCTCTATAGTTACTACCTCCTTTTTGGAGATAACGTGACTGCTTTCCCTCCTGACTTCAGAATGCTCTCTGGTTCAAATGACCGAAGAAGCTACACCATCGGTGATCCAAGCAAGCCAGACCCGGAGAAGTCTATGTGGCAAGCTCTCGGTCAGACCACGCAAAGCGATCTAGCTCAACGGGCACTCGGATTCAACTGTCTGAACTACCAAAAAGCCCCCGAGGGTACCCTCTATCGTCACTACATGCCTGACAAGGCTTATCTCGATGCGAACTGTGCCGATGGCATCCGTCTAGAAATCATGTTCCCATCATGCTGGAAGGGCGGTGATGCTGTTGACAGCCAGAATCACAAGGACCACGTCGCGTTCCCCGATCTCGTTATGACAGGTACTTGCCCCGAGGAGTATCCTGTCCGGCTACCTAGTCTCATGTATGAGGTCATCTGGAACACGGCCGCTTTCTCCGATCGTAACGGTCGCTTTGTCTTTGCCAACGGAGACACTACCGGTATGTTTAAGCTCATGTCTCAAAACAGTGTACTTTTTGACCTTTTCCATTAGGCTACGGTTTACATGCAGATTTCATTATGGGCTGGGAGGAAGAGTTCCTTCAGGATGCCATCAATACCTGCACCAGCGAAACAGGAAGAATTGAGGACTGCCCTCTCTTCGACGTTGTTAGCGAACAGAAGGCCACCTCATGCGAGATGAAGCTTCCCAAAGCTTTGGCTAACGAGGATGTGAAGGGTCCTATGAAAGAGCTGCCTGGTGGCGATGGAGTTCCCTATGGAGATGGCTCCGACGTCGAGCAGCCAGACCCAACCGATGGTGCTCATGCACCCACATTGACCTACTCACCTGGCGACCGACCAGAGAACTCTGCCTCGCCTCTTCCTGGTCAAGTTTTCAAGGTGTCGTCAGCCTATGGGGCTCCGGCTCCTGGCCCAAGCTCTAAGACCACTACTAAAGATGTTCCATCATCCGTTGAACAGAAGCCATCTCTGTCCACAGACGAAGTCCTCATCCCCACAATTGACGCTGGGAATGTGGGCGCAGCTGCACTCAAGGAGTCTACGATTGCTGAGCCTCTCCCTGCTTCGGCACCTACAACCACTCCAGCGCCTGAGCTGCAGCCTGTGACAGACACAAAGAGTTACTTCAGCACACAGTTTGTAACAAACGGTAACCTCGTGAGCAAGATCCTCTGGGATGAGGAAGTGGTCTATGTGACCGATCTCCAAGAGGAAGTTGTGGTTGTTACTGTTACATCAACTGCTGTTGTCACACCCTCAGCAGCACCAGCAGCAGCGCCACCCAGGAGGAGACGTCGTGGAGCTCACCTGCATGGGCATGGACATGGACATCGATATTTCTAACATTTAAAAATGAGATTAAAAAGGAAAACAAAAAAGGACAAAAACATCTGCTTCTATTGTCTGGCTGGTTCCAGGTGTTCGTATGTTATGCATGATTGGAAGAGGAGCATTTGGCTTGGAGGTTTTTTTTCTTCATAGGAGGACAATGGCAGCCCACGAGTTTGGGAACATGTAAACTTAGAGAGAAACAACCTGCTACAAATACAGGAATGATGAATGATCACAACTCGTACAGCCAATTTCGAGGAGTAATCTCCCTGGTGATTACGTATTCCCGATATTCCCAGCTGAAAAACTGTGTGATAACCCATATGTTTTCCTTGTTTCGAAGCAGACTGTAACTCTACGGTTTACCATCTATACATCATGATTATATGCCGGTCGAAATGACGACTTAATTGAAGGTTTCTTGAATTTTCCGAAGCCAAGGCGGTGCAGCTATCTTAGAGTGTCGTGAAGCCGGTGTCGTGGTTTGCTGAGGCTGGAATGGGTAACACCTAGCAACACATTCCTCATGATATTGAACTGAGACCCTGGAAATAACCTCAGCAAAAACGTCGACACGCAATTCAAGAATTAAGATGAAAGCGGGCTTTTTCCCTTTGAAGGGTTTCTCCTTCATTTGGTTTCCGTCATCTCACGTTGTCTGTCCTTTTCAAGCCTCGTGTACTGAACTTATTGATTCTCGATACTCATGAAGCACTGCTGCTGGCTAAGGATTTCTCACGATTCAGCTACGGCAGTGTAAATAATGATGGATCTCTCGAATATTTCACGCAGAGCCATTCATGGAGCCGGTGGACTTGGTCTCGGATGGATCCTCACATTTTCCATTGGTGGTGCAATCCTTCTCTTTGCGGCGATCGGCTTTCTTCTTACTTGGCGCGTCAAGTCTCGAGATAAAGAGGACGCGACTACTGTATATCAAGTGTCGGAGAATGTCGAGGACCATAGACGATCGATCTTTACAAAGCGGCTGGTCAAGCGCAAATACGCCATGTCAAGATCAGTTAGTCGACTCTCACTCTCGCTGCCACCGGTATTACCACCACTTCCGACATATAACAGCTTTACCTTCTTCGGTGGAAACGGAAAACGAGGACGATCGAGTAGCTGGGTTGAAGAGGATAGATTCCATGGTCCAAGAGTTAGCAGGAGTCGTCGCGATAGTCTCTTTAGTCGCGATGGATGGCTGGGAAGAGCACCAACAATCCCAACTCTCATGACGGATGATGACCTAGAAAAGGCACAGGGTAGTCAGGAGCTTGAGCAAGGGATCAAAGTTCAAAAGCGACAAAGTGCCGAGACTCTCAAGCCAAGCAAAACTGCACCTGAACTACCTATGCCAGAAGATGAGGCTCAGACGAGTCCCGTGCGAGCTCCCTCAAGAGCTCGTGTACGAGCTTCTGTAACAGATACAGATCTTCGAGATATCCTTCGAAGTACAGAACAGCGACTCCGAGACGGAACGAGTCGTTCGCCAAGCAAGAACTCACGCAGCTCACCAACAAAACGTTCACCACAGAAGATCTCATCAGTGAGAAGCACACCACGCAAGAACTCTCCTACAAAAACGCCACATAGTCACAAGACCATATCATCTGAGGACTCAACCAACACAACTGGAACAGTTCGCATTTCGAGGATCCCGCCGAGCCCTACCAAGAGAGCTACTATCCATGTGGTACCTACAGATGCGCAGAGTCGACAGGTTTCTACTAGCTCGATTGGAAGTGCTGCAAACAGCTTGATTGCCGAGGCGACGCAAGAGCTCGTATTGCCAGGAGGACTGTCAAGCCCAAGTCGAATGAGAGGGCGTCAATGGGACGCCCCGGAAGACCCAAGCCCCGAGAAGCAAAACCCTCAGAAGAAGACTTCACATAAGCAGTCTGCAAAAGAAGATAGCCCCGATAGACGGGCCTCACAAGACAGCCAGGCATCAAGTTCACTTTCGACACTGTACAGCGCCAATGACCCCGAAGAAAAGGACCAGCCAGATCCATTTGTCGAGCGGAAGACACCTGGATTTATGAGCTCAGAAAGCAGAGGATCTTTGTTTGGAAACCGAGCATCACACAAAAGGGGAAGGAATTTGAGCATATCGATCCCAGGCGGACAATCCATCTTCAACACAACAGGACAACTTCGGCCTTCGTTTGTAAGCACACAAGCTGTTGGAGGCCCTCCTATCTCCTCATACTTGCAACCGCCACCAGAGCGATTCCAGCGCAACGATACGTATTCACGCGATCAAGATGGTATTGCTCTTGCGTTCCCTGTCAGCAATTCATACACCAGCATCCTGACACCATCTGTGACGACTACCGAGGGAGATAGCACACTTTCACTTGGAAACAGGATGAGCGAGAGCCCCAAACCTGAAGTGCCGGAGCGTGTGAGGCCACTGTTGCAAGAGAACAGACATAGCGTGGCGACAGTACCGAGCCCCTCGACAATGACTTCTTCGCCTTTTGATGAGCAGGATATGTTATCGTTGTTAATGGGCACCGCACCCAAGAGAGCACTCCCTGAGCCACCAAAACATATCGCCCAAGTCGACCAGATCGTCATGCCAAAGCCAGTATCGCCAATGCCGAGACGAGAGTTCTCACAGCATCTGCGACAAATGTCCTCAACAGCGAATACCATATATCATGATGAGCCACCGGTGGACTCCCCAAGCGCGATTTCTACAGGATCACCCCTTCGTCGTTCCATCTCACGCTCGAAGAAGGATATGCCGAATCTTGCACCGCCGACTGTACCAAGCATGGGATCCCTCGGAAATTCGATCATGGAGCTCAGGAGGATGAACAGCATGGTTAGTTCTTACAGCGGTAACTCATTAGGATCTTCTGTCAACGAACCTGATTCGCCGACACTGCCGATGTTGAACTTGACCAGTAGCTTCTCACGAAGAACTATAAATCCAGTCACGCCTAGAGCTAGCATGTCTGGTCGCCAAAACTATCTCAATCTCGGAAGTCCTAACAAGAACTCGTCGGGATCAGTTGTGCCACCTATGCCAACTCGTCCACTACCACAAAGCCGCAGCAATCGTTCAAATTTAGGAGTTGAAATACGCGAGGATGATATTGATGAGGGGAAAGAGAATCAAGAACCATCGTCGACATCAAGTGGGCTCAGAGAGACACGAAGGAGCGCGAATATGGGACGCGATACTCGCGACTTGAGCCGGGCACCGAGCAAGACCAAACTTGGAACTGTGAGTGAGCTCATCGCTGAAAGCAAACGCGATAGTAAGCGCAAGAGCGTGGATTCGATTGGATTATACGACGCGGATGGATTTTTGAAGAGTTCGCCTGTGGATGCGAAGGGACGATGTCTACGCATGTAAATGGAAGGTTTTAACTTTCCTTCATCATTTTCTTTTAGGTTTCTTTTGTTTGTCGAGGACTCATCATCTCATGTAACATCAGCAGGCTAATTTATGCACTTTCTACTGGGGATTGGATTTACCGGGAGCTTTTGGACTCGTAAGTTTTATTGGATTGATCTGTAGGTAGCTTAGGCAGAAGCTCGTTGGATATATACCATTCGGACGTAATCTTAATAGAAGATCGTATTTATACTGGCTGCACTGTGAAAAAAAAAAAAAAAAAAAAAAAAAAAAAAAAAAAAAAAAAGGTTCTTTTCTTGAGTTGCTATATCAAACTGAAACTCGTAATGCATCGATTAATTTTGTCTTTTATACCATAACGCCCTGCCATGTTCTCTCGTGAGGTATCATCTATTACTCCACTCGTGGTCGCTTGTTCTCGGGATCATCAGCGGCTGCGGTTTCGACCGCATCAGCGCCCTCGGCTTCATCGCGATCTCGCACTCTTCCTGCGCCTTCTCCCAGTTCTTCCTCTTGGCCCTCAGCGCCGGGCCCGATCCAATTGCCATCCTCGTCGAAATACTCGTTCACGTTATCCGCCGTGATCCAGCCGCCGCTACCAGGCATAGGAGGCGGTAGACCGCCATTACTAGCACCACGCAGAACGCCTGTGAACCCCTCAATGGCCTGGTGCTCCTCGCTGCCCTCGAAGACAATACGGTCGTACTCGTCCTCGTCCTCTTCGCCATCATTGGGGTCAGGGTGAAGGTCGGAGCAGTTGGCCATGGCGTCGTACAGTTGCTTAGCGGCGCTGGGCTCAGAATCTGATTTGGGTGGGATGATGGTGAGATCTATTGTGCTGAAATCGTCGTCTTCGGCACCACCGTCTGAGAATTCAAGCTGCATCCATACGGCTTGGGTGCGCGGCGCATCTGTTTCGGGACCTAGCTGTTTGATCGCGTGGATGGATATCGAGGGATAAGGAATTGAGACACCTGCCTCAACCTTGGGACTGAAGATAGTCAAGGCCCTTTGCGATGTTAGTTTGAGTTATACCATTTGAAACATTAGACATACTCTGAGTTCACAAAGACATCCACTGCCTGCTCCACAAGCTCCTCGACATCACCATTTATGCTGTCGCCTTCAGGAGCACTAGGCTTCTCGTTTGAGTCGGCAGGAAATAGAGCTAGGCTACCGCATTCCGTCTTGGGAATCCATGCCTTTGCGCCTTCGAGATGGTAGTGAAGGACAGGCTTTCCACTGACGAAGCTTTCGGGTGTTGTTGACTGGTACTCGGCCAGAGGCGTGTAGTCTTCGGCCTTTGGCGGTGTGCGGATTGTCGTTGGCAACATGATTGGGTGTTTGGCGTGAACTGGTTTGTTTGAAGTGGAGGGGTTCACCAGGCAGCTGAAGAAAATGTACATCGCGAAGGTGGGAGAGCTTTATGGTAGGTTGAGCCTTATCGATAAGCTTATCGCACTGTGATGACTGACCAGACGGGCGCGTCGCTTGACCTCAACCTCAAATTGACTTACATATCCAACCTTACACGATTCCAAATTCCCTTGTCTCTATACACAGGACCTATCATTAAATATTACGGGAGAAAGATATCTGCAAGATCATATAAAAGCGCTTGAGCCGATATCCTAATACAGCAAGATTGCGTATAATTGCCAATATGCATGACAACAAGCGTAGGCTTCACTCATGCACGATGCACGATATAAAGCTAATTCAACCACAGGATCCCATCCCCTTCTGGAACAAGTCCCTTTGACAGTCTCTCCATTTGTGTCACTTCCAACAGCGACAACACTCTCGTATAACTACAAGACTATGCCCTCAAACATCCCACCCTCGTCCCTGGGCATCGAGGCAGCATCAGATAACCCCGCAGGCCAAACCAAGCCTAAATACGTGGTATCCAACTCTGGTCATGCGGCACATCCAGAAGACATCATCGCCTCATGCCGCGCACTTCAAGCTTACGTGACCAAGATGCAAGAGGATGCAGAGCGTGAACTCCGAGAATTTGATGAGAAGATCAAGGCGCGTGAACTCGCGGAGAAGAGGAGAGTTGCGCCGGGTTGGCTCGATAGTGAGATGCACATGTTGGAGCCTGAGAGGAGTACACCGGTGCAGCAACAAGGTGCTGGAAACGTACCAGAGCATCAAAACACTCAGAGCGGAACCAATACGAATGCGACAGAGGACCAAGGTGCAGAATTGGACCGAGTATTTGGCGGGATGGCTCTGAAATAAGCCATTTGAGTTGGCATTTTACGAATCACGACCAACGGCGCAAGAGATAGTTCTATAAAGCCTTGCTCTTGATAGTTTTACGCAACGGCTGCTTCTTCACCATAAGACCGTGGACTCTATCAGGTTGATGCTCCACAGCTGTGAGCTCTATATCTAGCTTTTGTCTATTTCTTAATGGTGGGCACAGAACTGTACTATACATCTGATACATTTGACACTCTTCAGTTTTCCCTGACCACAAGGGCATGAATATTCTTTTAGTGT